>NC_135305.1:90704939-91014356 GCF_048772815.1 Callospermophilus lateralis
AGGAGGCAAAGAAGTAAGCAAGGGGCGTTAATAGTCCACAAACTGTAAGGGAAGCCCCAAAAGAATTCAGAATTGATTACATTTTCATATCGCCTTTGTCATGACCATCATATATTTTTACACAGCTGGCTTTGCTCACTTTAGCACAAATATTGAAGTCAAGTACAAGCATATACTCATTTGCATAGCAAATTTTAAGGGGTGTATTAAAATGGGAACCAACTGATGAGGGTATATGCCATTTTCACAATCAGAATAACATTCAAATTTACCAAATAAAATGTTTTCTGTTTGAAAACAGTTACCTATAAAAATTTTGGGGATTTGAATTAAAAACAATACATGACTTATTAGCAAAACATTAAGACCATTACTGATGTAATTCTCTGTAGGAGGCAGGTCATGAAGTAGTAGTCATTCTTTTATAACTTCTAGAACTTTGTAAACACTGTTCTGGAATACAGTGGTGAAGTGAGGCTTTGATTCCTTCACCAAGAGATTACATAAGGGAGTTTTCCCAGCATTGGCAGGATCTTCCACATCCCAAATTTCAGGCATGCTGCAACCAGGCCTAGGAAAAAATGAATGTACCCATTAAAAATCAGTGCACATTATATATCTACAGATAAAGCAGAGCATACTTTTTATATTACTGATCTCATCTCATTTTTTTCTTCTTAGTTTTAAAAAATGACAGTTATTTATATTTTAGTAATCTGCTGTAATTCCTCTTTAGGACAAGGTAATGCAGCAGAAGTGACTATAAAAAAAGAAAACAGACCTCAGTGAAATTCTGTCCCAGTTACTTACCAAGAATGAAGTGTTGGGCTGTTTCCTTCACTCATCTCAGTTTCCACATTTGTGAAATGCCCATGACATAGATTTGTTATGAGGATTGAGAGAAACCAGATATCTAGCATCATGCCCAGCACATAAAAGTATGTATTGATTTTTTAAAAAAATTATAAATGGTAATTATGTTTAGTTTATAGGGAAGTTGCATTAATTATATTCTACATGCATGAATTTAAAGAAAATTTGTAGTTTTAAGTTTATATTTAGCAAAATGAAGAATTCAATCTTAAAAGCAATGCATTTTTATAAAGAATGGTGTGAGAGAGTTTGGTACCAAGTAATATTTGCCTAAATAAGTGCTTCAAAAAAGCTTCATCCTTTATTTTAAATCAAAAACACTTTTCACAGATACAAGGTTCTAGAGTCTGATAAAGTTCACTTTCTTATTTGGTTCTGGAGAAATCTTACAAAACAGAAAAACTATACAGAATTGATCAGTGCTTATGTTTTGTTATAGTTGCTTCACTTATTTTTGAAATAACAGAAAAAAACATTTCCAACTAGTTCTGGGAGTTCCATGGCAATCTCACCCAGCTTCCCAAATGTAGTAGGAGAGTAGCTGCTTCCTCTTTTTTAATAACAGCTTTAACCTTAAAGTAATTTGCCGTTTTAAAAATATCAAAATACAGAACTAAACAAAGTAAAAAACTGAAAGTCACTGTTATCTCCAAAGTTATTTCCCAGAGGTGACATCTAATAAGCATTCAACATATATTCTGCAAAACCTTTTTATATGATCATACACATAAACAATTACAGACAAGAAAATATTTATATACACAGATGTTCCAGGGTTGTTTTCATAGAAATGGGATTATTTTAAAACTTGGAAAAATAAAATGAGGCCATTTTCCCCACCTTTGTTGAAAAAACCTACTTCATTGGTTTTAATAGTTTTTATATTAGTGTTATTTAACTTTTCCTTTAAGAATATAATTGTTTTCAATTTTATAATTGATAATAGCAATGCTATTATCAACATTTCCATGCCTATCTTTCTTTTTCAGGTTAAACATCTGGAAGCAGCATTATCATTCAGTCAAAGAACTATACAACTTGTCATTTTGTCAGATTAACTCTCAGGGAAGTTTTGCCAATGAATATCCCCATAAGGTGGATTCCAGTGCATATTTTTGGGTGTGTCCTCAATAATACTGAATTCCATGCATCTTGAACATCTATGATAATATGGCTGGGCTTGGGGTTTCCACATTTTAATTTTCAAGCAAGTCAAGATCAATCTATTACAACACTGAAGAGCCAGAAATGGTAAACAGTGAGTAATATAGGAAGTAGAAACTACCCTGAGTTTTCCAGAGTTGGGCAGCTTTTAGGAAAAAGAAAGGGCAAAAAGCTGCTTTTGTGAGCTCTATGAGCCTGCTACAAAGGCCTTCAGTCCTTCTGTGAATTCCCTGAGGTTTCCCCAGGCTGTATTTTCTAATAACATTAGTGATGCTGGACATAGTGGTCAGTCCACACCGGTAGTCCCTGCTATCTAAGGATAGGAGTGCAAACAACCTAGGAAATATAGGGAAACCTCATCTTAAAAAAAAAAAAAAAAAAAAAAAAAAAAAGCATTAATGAGAATCTGAGTTATTTTCTTCTGAATATATGTATTTTACTTTTAATTTTATGTCCACTCTAAAATTAGATTACTGAAAGAAAACAGGGAACTGAAAATAAAAGAGTAGTGTGCTAAAAACTCACCTACAATTTACATTCAGGTATATTTTGGTATTTGTATTTATAGACAGAGTGTGTTGTATTCAAGGACTAATCAAGGCTTTGATGAAGCCACTTGCAATGAGATCATGTACATTCAGTGCTCACAAATGTGCCAGGCCAAATTAAGCACTGAATAAACATTAGTCCCTCTTCCCTTTCCTTTTCTGAGTTCCCATTTCCTTCCCAGGTTCTGACATATTTTTATATTCCAATAATCTAAAAGTGTACCCGGCTGGCATAAACAATGGAGAGTGAAGGTCACAGCGATAAAGAAAACCCCAATTCTGGTAGAAAGTTTTGTCAAGAAACTCAGTTCTGGGCTGGAGTTGTAGCTCAGTGTTGGAGTGCTTGCCTAGCACGTGTGTGGCACTGGGTTTGATCCCAGCACCACATAAAAATAAATAAATAAAATAAAGGTATTGTGTCTATCTACAACTAAATAAGTAAAAAAAAAAAAAAAAAAAAAAAAAAAAAAGAAAGAAAGAAAGAAAGAAACTCAGTTCTTTATACTGTAGATATCAACATGAAATAAATATTTGTTCCTCTTCCTTTTCCTCTCAAGTGTCCCATTTGCTTTCTGGTCAAAGGAGAAAGCAGTTTTCGTATCATTTCAGGTTGCTCATAGTGAACCTGCCCACGGTCTCCTGACAGCATGTACAGTCTGGCTGAAAGCTTGAAGTAATTGGCAGTGTTAATGAGTGGGGAACAGATAAGAGAAATGCTTCTGGACTCCTGCTGGAACCAACACAACTATGGCACATCCAGGTCCTGATGGGGAAACCCAGCACCCAGCTTGGAGTCTAAGTGCTCATAAGTGATCTGAAGCCAGTTGAACAGCCGCTGCCTTTATATTCCTTCTTATGTACATAAAACAATGTCCTGAGTATCAGAATATGACATTACTACAGTTATGCAAATCCAAAGAGCTTTCCTAACACTTTAGAATGCAAAGCCTCTGCAATTTGCACATATTCAAAAGGGTCTAGAAAAATAAATGAAGAATCTTGAGTCAAAGTTCACTGCTCACTTAGAAGAAAAAAATACTATAAAAATTATTTTTATATTCCAATAACCTGAAGAAAAGTGAAGCCTAAGAAAATAAAGACCCCAATTCTGTAGAAAGCTCTTTCAAAAAGCTTTCTTCCCATTGCAAATTTTGCCCACCATTGATTTATTATGATCTTATAACACTATTATAAGAGATGCTTATATCTTTTTTGTCCTAAATTTATAAATTAAAGGTAGTACAAAAATTTCACATATATATCATATATATTTCAATTGACATTGTCGTAAGTACTTAAGAGCATTTTCTAAACTATAAGAACAATAGCATTTTCTATGAATCATTATTCAAGTAATCTGGTACATATTCATAGAAAAAGCAGTTGACAATTATTTAAGTTCCTTTTGGGCAAAGCTGAGTAGATGTTATGTAATAGAACTATTTGCACACAATTTTGTCTTAATAGCCTTGTATATTGATGAAATATATGGTGGGAAAGTATAATCAAGCCATAGATACAGCACAGAAATAGCAACAGATACACTGAGAATCTTTAAAATGATAGTGTTCCATAAA
This sequence comes from Callospermophilus lateralis, assembly GCF_048772815.1. Taxonomy (NCBI): domain Eukaryota; kingdom Metazoa; phylum Chordata; class Mammalia; order Rodentia; family Sciuridae; genus Callospermophilus; species Callospermophilus lateralis. The sequence goes on from NC_135305.1 coordinate 90,709,102, forward strand.
ATAGTCTTGATTTCTGGTGAAACTGCTCATGAGCTGGGCTCCTCCTGGAGGAAAGCTTTGGTCCTTAAATAGTAGGCTTCTGTCTGTCATCTGCTGTCTAGTCACCCAAGTGTAGCATTTCTACACAGTCAACTCAGAATCTACATTTGCTTTTGGGATATTACTGATACCTGTAGCTATACTCTGCTTAGTGAACTCTGTGAGAACAGAAACTTTTAAACTATTGTTTAAAACTATTAACTTTCAAACCATAAACTCCATGAGTCACAGCTGATTTATTTCCTGCTCATTTAAGACGTGATATATCAAGAAGGAAAAATTTCATTCTCAATTGATGAGAATCCATCACATCCATTCACTGGACACCGCACAGTACAGACATGTGGTTTAGACCAGAGAGGCCCTGATTCTCAGCTGCTTGGACCACTTTACTACAATGAGACTACCTATTATTTGGTTTCAGACTCTGGAAGTCTTTTGAAAGAAAATAAATCCAGCTTTAAGTAAAAGTTTTTTAAAAACATCAAAGGCCATATGAACAATCTGGGAGATTATCAATCAGTTCTAATATCCCTTTAAAGTTGTTGAGTGCAAATAAATCATTAGAAAAGATACTTAAAACAACTAGAAAAGAAGACAACTCCAAATAATAATATAAAAAGTTTTTCCACTTCTACTTTACAAAGTGTTAAATATATATGTATATAAAATATATTTATACTATATAAATATATATTTTAAACATATCACCAGCAAAATGCCTGTCATGAGCCTACACTGACTCTTCATGTTTCAGGATTATAAAATATTAACGGTGTTAAATACTCACTTGGATCTTCTTATACACCATGACTCTTCTAGAATGTAATAATTCACTTTTAACTTTACCAATTCTTGCTTCACTTCTTCAGCTGCTTTTCGACTATACATTGAGTATACTATTTTCGTTCTGGCTCTTCAAACAAAAATAGGTGGGCAGAAAAATTTAAGATTAAAAGGACAGAGCTGGCATTATTTAAAAGAACACATGGAATGGGACTACAAGAAAGGATCATGCACAAGAATCAGGACAATAGTAAATTCCTCATAGTAGTTTCTTCTAAGGGGCAATGGTAAGGTTGAAAGCTGAAGGCGGACTAGCACGAGAGTCCTAAGAGAAGAAATGCAACTTTAACACAGGTCAGTATTTTGTTTTTGTTTGTTAACTATTCTTAAATTCTTCACCACTCTATCACCCATAAGAGTGAAGAACCCTTTTGGTGGACAGGGATGATCGACAACAAACACAGAAGTACTATTCTAAAAGGGCAACAGTCTCAAACCTTGGTATCAATAACACTCAGCATTAAACGGCCCTCCATCTGACTTCTAGATTTATGAAAAATTAAACTTATTTAACAAAATTGCTCTGGAAATTAGTTTATTGTAATTGATTTTTAAATGAAAAGCTTTTTGTTTGTAAAATTTACTTCCTGCTATTATGCAAAATAATATACTAAGAGGATTCACCTAATCATTTAGGAAATAAATAGCTTTACCTACCCTAGAATACACATCAAAATTAAATATATTTTCTCTTCTAAGAGAACACAAGTTTGTAATTTATGGGAGAAAAAAGTCTCCAAAAACACCCAAGGATCATTCTAGCAGGTAAAATTGGTGAAAAGCAGAAAAAACTCTCTGGGAATGAGACTGTATTTCAACTGACTCAGAATTCAAGAAGAATGGCCTGCAAGAAAACTGGGAGCCAATAATCTTCTGGGGGAACTGCAAGATAATGACTAAGGACCTGGGTATTCTGGAACTTGTTAACCTCCACACAATTGATATGATTTCTTTCTTTCTGCCTTGTAGAAAAGACAACTCCAAAAGTTATAATCTTACTGCCCTGGGGAGCCTAAGAGTTTTCTTTTGTTTGTTTTTTTTTTCCTAGCATAGCAGTCTTATTTCAGCATTCCAACCCAGATAACTGAAAATCTCAGTTCACTAGACACTTTTTGAAACTTCCTCATTTTGCTTGTTTCTCCACTCACTATTTATATAGAAAATTTGTTTTGAACAACATAAGAGGTACTAACCTCAAGCCTGCATCTTCATAATGTGGATGGTTCACAACCGGACGAAGGGCAGACAACTTCACACTTGCCATAGTGGGCATGGCACCTGCAAACACTGCATCTGGAAACAAGCAGAAGGCCCAAGGAGGACTCTGGCGAGTGTGAGAAGGGGTTTCCTTCTGGTTCAACACAATCATCTCACAGGTAAGAGCTGAGGCCCAGAGACGTTCATTACTTAAAGATTTAGTGGCAGAAAGCATGAAGCCACATAGCCAATAAAGCAGAGGTCAGCAACTAGGCTTGGATAAACTGTTTTCTTGGAAATTAGAGCTTTATCACCTCATCATTGAGGATTTCTATTCTTTTCAATATTTCAGAAATCTCACCTGATTCTAGGGAAGAAGTATCAAATCGATGAGGAAAGTTTCATAGCACCAAGGAATTCTGGAAAATGGCTTAATATTCAATCATATTAAATGATTTAATATTTAATGCTAGTATCATAGTTCCCTTTTTGGTACATGAATAAAAAACTGTATTCCATGAGTTCAAGAAGGAATGTAAAGGACTAATACTAAAAACTTATTAAGAAAAAAGTGCAATAAATTTATTTTTAAATGTGGCATTTATAGTTTTGGATAAAGTTGGAAAAAAATCAAATATATGGAAAAATAGCAGAATAAATTACCAAGAAAATATGCATGACATAACATTTTCCCTGCAAACCATTTAATAATAGTCAGGAATAACATTTACTATCTGATGCTTTCTCTGTGTTTTTGGATACACTAGAAGCAGCACTACTTAGAAACAATGACCACTGGAAATAACTTGGGGAGGGTTTTTCAGTAGTATATGAAATTTTGAGAAAAAACTCTCATCAAATGTCTTTTTACCTGGTTTGGTACTATATTTGATCCATTCTATAAGTTCTTCTTGTGGCAAATTGCTGAACTCCCCTACAATATTCCACTGGGTTTGAAGATTCGCTGAACCTTGAATTGACATTGCTGCTAGTACAGCAAAAACAACAGCACCAGGATGTACTTTGCAAAAGAGCCATCCAAATAACTAAAACCAAATTAAGAACACATCGATAATTGTTAGTACAAAACAGCAAGTATTCAATAAGGAAAAGGTCTTCCCAGAAAAGAGCATACTTTCTGCTACAGCACAAGATAAGGAATAACTATCCTAAGAAAAGGTCCCAGAGACATTGATTCATAGGATCAAAAGAATTCTACTATTAGCTTTATATAAGTGGGACAGGACTTAAGAAGCTGTTCTCTCAACCAGCTCTCTATACTTCATATCCAGGTAAAGCCAAGACCAGCTACACAACTTAAAGGCCCTTGTTCAAAATCATTAAGTAGTTAGAAACAACAAGAACAAGTATTACCCAAGTGCAAGGTCCTTCTGAGCTCAGGGCCCCATGCAGAGGTGACACAAGAGGCTCCAGTCCTGGGAAGCCAGCCCAGGGTGAGGCTCTCTGTTACTTGGCACATTGTGGGATGGGTTTGAAGATGAATGACACCCAATCAGCCTCCTTTCCTGGCCCAGCCTAGAGAAGTCAGAAACCAGGGAAGGTGGTGCCCCTCCAATACAGTTCCAACATTCTGATGGAAAAACTTGAAGCTGGTCATTTATTCCATACTCAGATAGTCCACCCTCAATATCAGCACTTTGTTCTGAATGTTCTCTCCTAATTTTTATGTCTGCAGAGTTGGATCTCAAGCTTCTTAAGGTCATATATATACTTTTTTTTTCTGTCCATTACGATTTCCATCCCTAGACACCTGTGGCTTAGTAAATATTTGCTAAATTTGAGAGAGGTGCTACTTTTGCACCTTGGCTGGTTGACTGATGAGAGGGTTACACTACGGAGAAGCATAAATCAGTGAATGCAGAGCAAGGGGGCAATTCCCAGAAAATACAAGCAGTAAATAACCAAGGATGGATTAAACTAAATTTCAAAAAGTGAAAATCAGGAATGGAAATAGAAACATAAACTCAGTAAATGAGAAAAATAAGCTTGATACTGAAGAACATATTATTTGGAAGGATTTTTATAACTTGAAGTTAATTATTAGAATTCTTTTGTGACATGAATGTAAGAAAATTATTTCTATAATTAAGTCCTGCTTTCTATCAACACCTGCATTTATTCCTCATGAATTCAGCATGCACAGATTAATGTGTTGAATAGTGCCAAGGACTATTTTAGAAGTTAGAAGACTAGGCAGTGATCAGTGTTAGTCCTTACACCTTAAAAAGCTGAATACAAAACCATAAAGAAATTTAACTATAATGACTTACAGAACCATGGGTAACTCAACATCACTTTAGGGCCACTTGATAATTAAAGCTGGGGTCAAATTATTACAGCAGTTAAAACTCCACCATTATGACCATGTTACCTGTCTAGAGCAGATCAAGGAAGCCATAACACACATGTGTGGTGTCAAGAAGAGTTTTAGTCTCATAATCAAAATGCCAAGGGCTGTATAAGCTAACAGTTGCAATGCATGATAAACCAGCTGAAAGGAAAAAAAAAAAAGTATTTACTCCTACTATTCATAAAGTTTAAGAATATATCATTAAACTGGGAAGTATACAGAAAAGGCTCCTTTTTTCTTTGTAACAAAGATTAATACTACTTTCATTTCTGAAATTTCTAATGCAGTTCTTAAGATTTACTTTCAAACTGTATCATTTTAGTAAAAGGCTAAAAATTTAAAGTCTCTAAGACAAAATACTTCTGTAATTCCACTGAAGTCAAGACTGCTGTTAATAAAGCTTACATTTCTGACCCTGCCTTGGTGCTACCACCAAACTAAGGCAAAGAGAGTGGTAAGAGAAATGATTGCTCCTGAGGTGCCAAGGAAGCCAGGCTGGCTCTAAAGGAGATGGCGGCACAACATTGAAGCTGCAGGACAACATGAGCTCAGAGGAAAAGTGGTTACCAAATCACACAAGGACACCTCACTCAATGGGCTCCAGAAATCAGCTGCTGTTACTACGAGGATTATCCAAGCAGAGCAAATGAGTTTCCTACTTGTTTTAACAAATGAGCGGCCAGTAAATCTGCATGTAGCATTCTCATAAAAACATATACTGGGCTATTTTGAAGATGATTAATGACAAATTGCCAATAAATCAAGAAACCAAAACTAGAAAGGAAGGTCAAATATATATATATAAATATTAAGATAAATGTTAGTAATGTTAAGTCTTTACCTCTCCATGATCAAACTGATGTTTTCTGAAACAGAAAAAAATACTGCTATTATATCATTACTGAAGCACTTACTTCATTAATTTATATTTTTATTTTGTGAATATGAGTTTTACAATCTCTATAATATTCCCCCAGGACACATATATGTAAATAAAAATAACTAAAAGTTATACACCAAAACTGGTATTATAACCTCTTAAGACAGTTTATTTTTTAAAATGACAATGTTGTATTATATCCTGAATATATGACTACTTGGTATTTATTATTATGACAATAATAGCATGCTTTGTGTACCAGATCCCTCACTGGTGATATGCTAGCAGAACAGAGAGTGCAAAAGAACCCTGTGGCTTCACATTCCCACACACCTGCTTCCCACCCCCAGTGAAGTGGGTCCCTCACTTTCCCCATATTCTGCAGCTACAGTAGAGACAACTGAAGGTTGGGGGATCACATACTAGATTTCTCTCAGCACTGGCTGTAGAATATACAAATATGCACAACATTCCACCTTTAACTTTTCTTGACAGTCCTCATTTCTCTAGAAAGATCCATGCTTAGAGGCTGATGATTCCTGCCCACATCTCTCCCTATCCCTCCACTGATTCTCATCATAGCAGTAAAAGCAATCTTTTAAAAATGGTAACGTGATTGTGCCAGTCTGTCTTTAAAGTCTCTGATGGGCACCCTTTGCAATTAATGTGAACTTGCAAATCCCACCAACTGCACATGGTCTTCCCAAGCTGGCCCCACCTGTCTCTTCCCATACTGTCTCTAGTGCTCTTACCACAGACTAGTTCACCCCTTACTATATAGAGAGGCCTCTGGCTACCCTATATCCAGTGTCCTCACCTTGATCATTCCTACACCTCTTCCCTGACTTATCTTCTTACACAGAAAATGTTCTCATTAGTGGTGTGCTTGATTATCACCTCTCTATACTAAAGTGAACCCTTCAGGAGTTCAGGGTACAAATCTATCCATCCATCCACCCACTCAATTTCATTGAGCACTAAACACTCTGGAGACAAAGGATTAACAAGAGAAAAAAATTTTTCACCCTCACAGAGCTTACATATAAGTCAAAGGAGACAAACAAAAAGCTAATACACATGTCACATAGTGACAAATGTTGCAGAGAATGGGAAACAGAGTGAAAGATGCAGGGGGCATGGGGTGCCTGGAAAGGCATGCATTAACCAGCCTGATCACCTAGTCATCAGAATGTTTGTATATTCTACAGCCAGAATCTAGTATGTGATTCCCCAACCTTCAGTGGTCTCTACTGTAGCTGCAGAATATGGGGAAAGTGAGGGACTCACTTAACCTGAAGGAGCTAAGGGGAAAGCACTGAAGACCCTGAAGGGAAGAGTACTTCAGGCTGAGAGAGGAAAGGGATGTAAGAGCTCCATGGTAGGGAGGTTCTGATGTGCTTACCACAAACTCAGTATGTTAAGACAAGAGGGAAAGCAGAGAATGAGGAGGAGCATTATGGGACAGATCACAGTGGATAAGAGGTCAAAAGACAGGACACTAGAGTCCAGGATGAGGGCTTTGATTTATTCCAAGTGATTTGGAAAGCTGCTTGAAGACAGCAGTGACAGTTTGCCTTCTGTTGAAAGGCTTTTTGCTTTTCAACAACAGAACAGGCCTGGGCAGCAAGGGCAGAGGCAGAAAGTCAGCAAGGAGGTCAGGAGGCAACAATTCAGGGGAGGTACTTGTGGTATGGACCAGGATGGAGGCGCTCAGTGGTACTCAGAGTCTGCATATAATTTTGAAGGAAACAATGGCAGGATTTGCAGATGGATTGGGTGTAGAAGTGAATAAAGAAGAGAGTCAAGAATGAGGCCAGGATTTCTGAGCTGAGTCATCAGGGGGATGAAGATACCATATGGAATGGGCAGTAGGGCAAACAGTCAGAGGTTCAGGTCATACACGTATAATTTGAGATTCTCACTAGATACCCAAGGAGAGATGATTTTTTAAAAAGTCAGTCATCTGGAGTTTAGGAGAGAAGTCTGAGCCAGAGACAGAAATGTGTGAATTGACAATATATTCTTCTCTTGTGAATCACTGGTATGTCACCAAGACTTAGAACAATACCTGAAACTTAGAGCTCAACACTTTTTGAATGAAAGAACAAATACATCAGTAAACCCCTACATGTGTTTCATGTAATCTAGGACATATCTGATTTAGGAATTTCACTCAAGAATATCGATAAATTATTAGCAAACTCAGTATGCATATGGATAAATAAAAGAGGGAAAATGGTCCCTTCATTCTTCTTCTTTCATGACAAGTAAAAATTAGCAGTTTCCAATGTTATTATGCAGTTATTATTCCAATTTACAGTCAAAGAAGGGGAGTTCCACAGCTACCAAATGTTACCAGGACTACATTTTGACTGGCTTCAGAGCTCATACAGTTTCTACCACATGATGATGCCTCTACTTCACTTTGCCTCCTAGGTCTTTGAATGAAGGGAATACGGGTACTCATGCCTTGATCAGTAAAATGTATCTTCAACTCCTTGCCTTTTTATAATGACATGACTTTGATGCTTATGCAAAAATGAAATGTCAATATACCATTTCCTTTCCAGAAAAGAGCTCTAACTCTTCTTGAATTGAAAACCTCATGAAGCTCAGTGGTTTTCTATAAGTATTTCTATAGCTGAGTTGTCTTGAAGGGACAGTTTATTTCTGTGAAAAGTTATACCTTCCTCTTTCAAAGCTACATACTACAGGCTATAACTTTATAGCTTCTTCCTGAGCTCTTCAGAAATAATCTTATCTCAAGTGAAGAGAAAGTTTGGCAATATATGCCAGAACCTTTCTCCTTTCTCCTATCAACTCAAATGCTTCAGGTTCAGGTGAGAGCACAGTCATAGCACTATTTCCAAATGAAAACAAGGATCCCCTTAAAAGCACATGCAATAAGCTATCACTGTGTTAGTAAAAATTATGAGGTAAGGGACTAGGCTGTGTATATTCTTGCTATAAAAGAAAATTCAGACACACAAAAAGTAAGTCAACAATCCCTACCTGCCCACATCCCCAAATGCAAAAGAATAAAATTAAAACATCCTTCACTCAATCTTCCATTCCCATATCTTAACAGTTGTGGATTTTATCCTTCCAGATCACTCCTATGAATAAGTAAACATATAAAGTCTTCATATTTAAATAAAAGTATAATTGTTCTACATGTAATTGTTTGGCAATTTTTAAATCTACTGATGTTATGATGAAACTGTTTTCATCAAGATGGCTCAACATTCCACTCTATGACTGGATCAAAATTAAGTCAATTCCTTCCTAATACATATTCTGGTTGTTTAAATTTTTTCACATTGCCCATGATAGATAACATACTAAACATATTTTTACCATTATTGCTACATTTCCATGAGCATTTCTATACAATTAATTCACATTGTGGGAACCTGCTGGCTAAACTCCAGGCTCACTGCATTGTTTGCTATGTACTGCTAAACTGCATTCCCACCTATTTATTCCAGTATGTACTGGATATTATTTTTACAAATCTTTTATGTAAAAAAAAGCTTTTAGTCTAATATTGTAAGCATATTCTCTGTGTTTATTTTTGTTTTTACAATATTTTAATATTGGCTTTATCTGGAATTGTCTTCATGTAAAAAGTGAGGTATTAATCCCAGTTTTATATTATACTGCTCATTTCTCAAAAATAGGCAGTTCATTGGTCCAAAAACCACTTGCAGAAAAATTTATTTTCCCTAATTAACTGAGAAAACTATGTCCTTCAAGTACAGAAGATGTGCAGGGCTACTGTAACATTGTACTGAATAAAATGTGAGGGATACGTAATTGATGTGCTGTGCTCTCCACAAGTAGGGAACAATGAGAAAAGCTAAGAGGAGGAATGAAAACAATAAAAAATAGAAATTATCAAATGCTGAGTACATAAAACGTAAACATAAAATTAAATAGCTAATAAATAGAAGAGGTAACAAAATTATTTTCTTTAAATATTTTTTAGTTATAGATGAACACAATACTCTTATTTATTTATTTATTTTTTATATGGTGCTGAGAATTGAACCCAGTGCCTCACATGTGCCTGGCAAGTGCTCCACTACTGAGCCATAACCCCAGCCCCCACAAAATTCTTAATAACATGTTTACCTTATATGTGTCTGTTGTTTAGCTAAGATGCTCCACATATCACTAATAATCTGTAAATAGATTTTTAAACACTTTAGTAAAGACAGTTTAAGAAAACAATTTATAGCATCTTCTAAACTTTAAAACTCTTAAGTTAAAAATATGCTAAGTATGGAAATAACAGAACACTCAAAAATAGTAATTTACAGCAATATAAACTTATATTTGTATAATATTTGCTCATATATAATACTCAATATTCCTATTAGGTAAGTTATACTACTCTCCTTTAGTAAGTAAGCAAGAAGCTCTGAAGGCTCTCCCTAAAGGAAGACAACTACTAAGAAGCACTGCTGATCTTGAAACCAGATCTTCTGGCTTCAGATCCACATTTGGTACTGCTTCCATTATACAAAGGTGTTGGGAATTATCTGTCCTTAATCACATATATACAAAACTAGAGAACTGGCTCAGACATAATTACAGTCAGAGCATTCAAAAGCCAAAATCACTCGCTATTCTGTTGTACTTAGTAGTACCTGGGAAGTCATCTGATCTAAATCCTATCCCAATATGGATGTTTCTACAGCATTGCCAACAGTTTCCAGACCTTAGCAATATTACCTAGCTGCTGCTTGAATCTGTAACACTTTCCTAATTAGCCAAGATCATTTCTGGTTTGAAGCCTTTCCTTCCTGGAATTGGCCATAACTTTAAGGAACCAGAATAAATGTAATCTTATAAATGGGAAACTTTTAAATATTTGAAAATAATTATCCTTTCTCTATTTGCATCTTTTCTTCTTTACCCAAATACCCCAGCTTTCTTTACCTGATCTAATAGTTTCTGTTATCTCTTGCCATCCAGGTTGCTGTCTTATGAATACATTCTGGATGGTCAATGTCCAATATTTTTTCAGAATCTACCAGGTGCACACCACAAGTAAGTATACAAAAGAGCAAAGCAGGCATGTGCCTGGCACGTAGTGGGAACTATGACCTGACTGAAATTGAAAAATAAGTACAAAGTTGAAAACTACACAGCACTCACTGAAGGAGATGGTGTAGAGCCCATCTTGTTCTTTCCTTATATTTTAGTGGACACAATAATCTTCTAAATCAGCATGTGTCAAATGGGGATGGTAATATCTACCTACCCCACAGGGATGTCAATAACCAATTGAAATGTGCATGTAAAAAATGTTTTGAGAGTGTACAAAGCACAGACTAAATGTATAATATGAGAAATAATTATAGTCCATAATATTCTACAAATATATGATATTGGGTTAACATATCAATCACTAGTTACAAATCAGAACTTTTAGGGCTTACTGCCTCTTTATTTGATCACAGGTTAATATCAATTCATTCTCTTAAAATCTCAAGAGTTACAGTGTTGACAAATTACTAAAAAAATTGAGAGTATCATACCTGTTCTTCCCTGAAGACTGGACCCTCTTGGGCTTGGTTTACATGTGGGCTTAGAATTGCATTATCAAAGCCAACCTGGAAGCCTAAACGTTATCTAGCTCATCAGTACATTGTTAATTCTTTTTTTTCTTTTGAATAAAGACAATTCAAAAGTCACTGACACTAATCAAATCATTTAGAAAGGTATATGTTAAATATTTTGAGGGAAATATTACATAGAAGTTAAAAGTAATAATTTGCATAGGCAAAACTAACTTGTGTCTGGGTTAATACAGTCTCTGATCATGTCTTCCAAAAGTAGATGACTATCAAACTTGAGTCACCCTGTTCCTATGTCTATATTACAGTAGCAGAGAACAAAATATTTTTAAGATTCATAAACATTCATCAAAGGCTATTAATAAGAAAATATAGAATGTTTTAATAAATCAATACAAAACACTGATTATTAAATAGCCAAATATATGCAAGTATTATACAAAAACAAGTGAATATTTTATCGTAAGAAACAGATCTAAAGTGACATGCATACCTTTCTAATGATTGCAATGAATACTACAAGTACAGCTGGGAGCAACAAAGTCTTTGTATATCTCAGAGGAGTCTGCAATTGAGAGAGATGCTTTATTAGATGGAAATGTAGTTTCACTAAATAAAATTATTTCAAATAATGAAACAGGTAAATTTTTAAATGCATAAGAAGAGAAATATGAACATTCCACCTATCAAAGGTCCAATCTACTACTGACTCTCATCATAAAAATGAAGGTGCATTTCCATAGAAACAAATCTCACCAAAGCATTGAGTTGGAAACACTAAAATACAGTTCCCAAATACTTGTAAGTGTGAAATGTGAGCAGAGATTGCTTTTCATTTTTTGCATGCTACTTGCTTATTACTCATCTGAGATTAAGTAGAGAGCCTTTAAGTGGATCAAGCTTCCCTGTGCATTTTGCGGGGGGTATCCACAATCTTTTTTGATTCATTCATCCCCCCCAACACAAAAAATATATACATATGACAAATACTTATGAAGGAAACAAAAAGATATTTTTACATTTGTTTTAATAACAAATAAAAAACTACAAAAATGTTTTTAATAACAAAGCCTCTACACATCGTAATACTGTGTACCTCTCGATTATCTCCTCACCCCAAACCACTGTTAAATTTTGATCTCTTATACTTTGTGTGTTAATTATAGGTAAATAATATCCTACCATTTTATTCACTCCATAATACACCTCAAACATTACATGTTAGTATGGTACCATAATAGGGAATAACTTGCTAAAACTGTCCTTCCTCCGCACTGTATGGATGTACATTCCCTAAAGTGGCACCTCAGGACTGTGTCTCAGAAGCACAGTTCCTGAATTCAGATACCCATGGAGATGGGGAATGGCATGCTGCCAACAGCTTTTCTGTTTGCTTCAAGTTGACTGAAGTCTGCTATGCCTTGGTAAACAATTTGCTTCATCACAGAACTAATTAATACTCTCAGGTTGTAGTGGCACATATGATGTCTTCAATAATATTAAGGGACTTCTACCATATCCTACTTCTCCACTGGTGTGGAGAAGAAGGAGTTTACCTTCTATTTCCTTTGCCACTTCCCTGAAGGAGGCTTTACCTTCTGTGAATATGTATTTTAATTTTATCTTGTAAAGAGTACAAGATACTCTTTTGATTCTTTCAGCAGGTTCAACACCATCATTCATAAAACTTTTACCAGCCATTATATATCAAAACCATAAACACAATAAATGAAAACTGAAAGACCAACTGGAATAAGCTGGACATCTTCAGGAAATACTCAGCACAGAATGGCTGGTGGGTAAGTTTGCACTATGGTCCACTGGTTTGGAACTCAGGACAATGGGATAACACAGTGGTACAGCAGAGGAAACAAGTAAGTCCATAAAATACTGTTGGCCTTTTTTTTTTTCTTTTTTTTTGGTACCAGGGATTGAACTCAGGGGCATTTGACCACGGAGCCACATCCTAAGCACTATTTTATATTTTATTTAGAGACAAGGTCTCACTAAGTTGCTTAGCACCTCGCTTTTGCCGAGGCTGGCTTTGAATTTACAGTCCTCCTGCTTCAGCCTCCCCATCCTCTGGGATTATAGACATGTGCCACCACGCCCACCACTGTTGGCGAATTTAATACATTCATACATACAGCCTGAATAGAAAATGTGTAACAGATAATAAAATTCAAGAAATCAGTGCCACATTGCTGGTGTTTAAATGGCAAATATATACATGTTTATTGAACCAAACCAGCTTATAAAGTATTCCCAAATAATATTTTATTTAAAATACCAAAAATACTTTCTATAACATCTCATTTTATCTTCACAATATCTGTTTGTAGTGTGCCACTAGAAACTAGTAAACTCTAACACAAAGAATGAGATTCACTTGTTCAAGACCATTAAGTAATATTGCAGACTTCTATCTCAAATCCACTAACCTACTCTCTGGTTTCCTTCTAAACATATGAATAAAGTTTTAGAAAGAGAAACATTGTTGGAATGAAAACCTGTGCTCAATGATATTTAAAAGCAATGAGATCATTCAAACCACCACAAAATGAATGGAAATGTAAAAGCTTGAGAGGGCTATCACTAAAAAGACAGAACTTGAAAATGCCCCTGTGTTTACTCATCCAAAAAACTGTGGCTAGTCTGAATGCATATTTAGAAATTACCAAAATGAAAAGAGACCATATATTTCAGGGAGCTGTACTAATGTAAATAGAAACATCTTCCTTTAAGCTGCCAGATTTTCCTTTTCCTTTAAACTGAGATAACAGCACATATAGAATTTGAAATAACAGGACACCCTTAATGAAAAATACAGGGGCTAAAATCCATTGAAAGAAAACTAGAAATCACATCTTACCTCCTTTTCCATAAAGTCGAACTCTGCTGCACAGGTATACAATAAAGTATCAAAATCCTTATAACTGAAGAATTTTGATGTTAATAAGTTGCCAATATGAGCCTATTAAGAAATAAAGTGAGGAACCATTACATTAAACCAATTATTGTCATAATGCACTTTAATCTTACAAGTATTTACAAATAGTTTTTACTCATTACAGAGCTCACTGTTCCCATACTAGACTTTTTTGTTGTCGTTAAATGCTATTCCCTCTCACAGCAGCCCCTTCTTTTGCTGATCAATGATAGCTCCAACACCATCCCACCTTCCACTCTCATCAATGTACCAAAGGCTTCTTACTGGGTTTTCCTGTCACTGTGCTAAACCTGGTGAAAGACAATGCAAAGCTTGTCTTTGCTAGAGCCAACCAGGAAGTATGAGCTTTGGAACTCAGACAGACTTAAGTCCATCATACAGGAACCTAGGCTATGGAGTGAAGAAGGGAAAATATTAATTCTGAACTCTGGAAATGGAATTTAAAAGACTACATGAAGAAAATAAAATGGTAAGGTGTTGGAGTAAAAGTACCTTTTGACCAATAACCGACCCTCGTGTAATTCTTCACATTACCAAATGCACTCACTTACAACTGCCCACAAAAAGCAAGACAAGGGAGGTGGAATTATTTTCAATTTATAAATGAGAAAACTAGGGCTTGAAGACAAAACAATTGCCAAACTTCATTATTGTCTAAAATTGCCAACATTCATTATTGTCTAAAAAAGCAAAGACAAAAGAAAAGAGGGGAAGTTATATCTAAGACACATCAAACCTAAAATTCACGTGACATCTACATGAAGGAGAGGAACAGAGTGAGAATAGAAACTGAAGTGTGGTAGGAATGTGATGATGCACTGCAAAACAGTCTGTCTTGCTGAGGGAAGACATGTATGGTGATAAGTTTAAGCAATCAGTAGAAAGGATATATGGCACCTAAAATAGCAAAAGAAAACAAATCCCAAATAAAATGGAAGAAAAGGACCCTACTATTATGTTAATAGCCACATATGCAAAGAGATTAAATTCACTAATTAAAGGACAGATGCTCAAATTGGGATTAAGGAAATAAATCCACTATTATGTTTTCTACAAAAGATATACTTAGAGATAGAAAAGTTGAAAACAGAGAATAGAAGAAGATAAATCAGATAAATTTGAAACCAAGAAATCTAGGTTTGTAATTATAATATCTCACAAACTAAATTCAAGCAAAAATATGTAAAAAGAGAAAATGAATAATATTATGAGCTAGTAAAATGAACAGCAAAGCAAAATTACACACATCATGAACATATTTGGAAATAACCATCTAGTCAAAATATATTAAAAAAACTGACAAAGCTGTAGGAAGAAACAGATAAGCTGACAGTATTCATTGGAAATGTTAAACCCTGTTCCCTAGAACAGAAAATACTGACAAAATTAACATAAAATTTGAATAATATAATTAATAAGCTCATAAACACTACAGAATATGAACTTCACAAAGAGATCATACACATTTTCCTTTACCACTGTAAAAATTTTTAAATGTTCTTATACCATTTATTTACCTGATTCCAAAATATTGATAATTTTTTTCCTGATGATTAATGCAATAAAACTAGAAAATAACTAGGATGGCTTTTAAAATCATATTGTTTAGAAACCAAATAACATAAAATGTAATACTTTTTAAATTAAAGACAATCATGAAATGATCAATTTGTAAAATACACAAAAAAGTACTACTTATAGTAAATTTTTAGCTTTAAACCATTTACCAGAAAATAAGGGCAGTGACAACAAAAAAGGTAAGTTTTCCCTCAAGTTTGATCTCATTCATATGAGAATCTAAAAAAACTGTTATCACAGAAGTAGAAGAGTGATTCCCAGAGGCTCTAGAGAGCAGAAGGGAGAAGGGTGGTAGGAGAAATGTTTTATTGCATTACTGATCAGAAAACAGTAACAGATAGGAGGAATGAACTCAGGAGATGTAATACAGCAAGGTGATTAGAGTTAATGACAGTTTATCATACTTTTGAAAAAATGCAAATAGGGTGGATTTTAAGTGCTCTTATCACAAAAATGGTAATGATATAATAATGTATAGTGTATGTACATTTATATATCTATACTTAGACACATATATACATACACACACATATAAAATGAAATGGTTAAATCTAGTTACTTAAGTTAATAAATATATATTCCAAAACATCAAGTTGAACATAATAAATACAATGTTATCTGTCACATTAAAAAATAAGAACTTGTAAATTTTCAAAAGTTAATAAATACGTAAATGAACATTTCCCATATATGCACATATGCAAAAATTTCAGTAATTTTTAAATCTAATTATATTGAATAATGTTTTTAAAAAGTTCAACTAAATTATCAAAGCTTACTCCATATGAATTAGAAAGTTTCCTAAAGATGTTGAAATTGAAGTGAAAAGCCTTCTCATAAAGAAAACTCCCAGCCCTAAAAGGGCTTTCAATATTGAATTTTACCTAATATAAGGAAGAAATATCAATTCTATAGAAATTCTCTCTAAAAACAAGGGAACTAAACATATTCCCACAATTTTATGGGGTTATTACTCTAAAACCAAAACCAGACAAAATCATTATAAGAAAAGAAACTATTACTAATCATTATAAAATTGTATAAAAATATGAGCCAAGAAAATCCAGCAATATATAAGAATAGCACAATGTGAGCAAGTAAGGTTTATCCCAGGAATACAAGGCAAGATCAAACTCAAATATCAGTCAATGTGGGATTTTCAGACATGGAAGAGGTAAAAAAAAAACAAAAACAGGTAAATACCCTCCCCCAAACAACATAAAATTGAACAAAATTGCCACTACCAATCATATCAGGTTCTAGAAATCAACCAAAAGGAAACAACCCACTGAGAATTATTCAGTGGTTTAAAAACACTCAAACTTTGGTAAGAACTGTAGGATGCTGCTTTCCTGCCTAGGCTGCCCCACTCACCATCAGAGTTCCACCACCACCTCCCCAGATCAGTCAGTGCAATGGTCCTACCAGGAAGAGCTGGCCAGGAAGAAACCAAAACTTCACCTGGAAGAAGCTGCATTGATTTGGGCACAGAGCAAAAACACACCTGAGTTCAGAGGTATTTTCTGTAAAAGCAGTAAACTCAGTAAGAAATAAAAGGCAAAAGCCTTTCTTCCTGTCAGAGCCTAGGTTGCAATCCCAATGAGGTAAACAGAGGACTGTCAGACTAGTCAGAAATTCTACAGAAAGAAACTGGAAATAAGATAACCATCATGGCCACAGATAAAAGTTCTCATATCCCTAGAGGACTGGAAACCTGCATACATGCCCAGAGGAGATCCAAGAGACCCCTAACTCTCCAAGAGTCTTTGGCTGGCAGGATGGAAAGTGACACGCACATTCAGAAAAGACCCAAGAAGGCATGACAGGTAGGAAAAAATGGTACAGAAATGAGTTATTTGGCCAAATAGACCTGAATGTGACCCTTTGAAAAATCTGCTTGCAAGCTGGCCACCTGGATTTTAGAAGAGTCCCCACTGCTATAACCAGTAAGAGTGACTTATTATACCTGATGTATACTAATAATGTGGTTTATTTATTTATGAAAATCTACATTCCCTCTAGGAGTCTGGAATTTTGATATGTGGTAGGCAAGGATGCCAACATGACCATCCCCCAGTAAAAAAAGAAAGAAAGAAAGAAAGAACTTATAAATAAAAATAAAATATCCCGGTTTTGGAAAACTTAGTGAGACATGCAAATGAATAGAAAAGTCTGATACATATTCAGGAAAAAAATTCATCAATAAAAACTGACTCTGAAGTCTGGAGATATAGCTCAGTTTGTATCACATGCACAGGCCCTGGGTTCAATCCCCAGTGCCACCAAAAAAAAAAAAAAAAAATCAGTGACTCTGAGAAGGCTCAGGTATTATACTTAGCAGACAAAAACTTCAAAGTGGCAATTACAAATTACAAATATGTGAAATTTTTAAAATCACATTAAAAATTAAATTAAAACATTATGCTAATGAATCAGAAAATAGCAAATTTCAAGAGGAAATAGAAATTTTGATAAATGAAAACTCCAGAGTTAAAACGTATAACTGAAATGGACACTTCACAGGATGGGCGGAACAGCCAGTGTCAAAAGGCAGGATAATCAATAAACTTCACCCAGAATTAGGTTTAAATAGTGGCACTTTAATAACTCAAAAATTTCATTCTCAGCCTGTTTTGAGTCTTCTCACGTCTTTTAAGTTTAAGTGAAAACTTACATCATCTGCAATCCCAAAGATTCTAGATGTCAAATATTTGAGTATAATGGTTCCAAACAACCAAAGACATCCTTGGATAATCTACAAAATAAATGAATGAATAAATAAATAAATAATTTAAAAAGAAACAAAATGAACTTTGATGCTTCAAATTCTATAGCCTAAAGCTTTAAATGTCTCTAAAAGAAAATGCTGAAACATGTATCTCAATTTTAAATAAAGCATAGTGCTCCAAAACAAGGGACTCTAGCTATAAGTGAAAATATATACTTACAATTTTATTAACAAAAAATAATATATTTTACTGGGGCTTTGTATGATTCTCCTTCTATGGAGATTACTGATACATGTGCCATTTCTCAAAAGAAATGTGGATAATAAAACTGGAACTTTTTACCTATCCCAGACTAATCTTAACTTGCTTCATGAAAAGGGCAATTTGGTACATTAATATTGAGTCTTAAAATATAACAAAACTGTAAGATATATTAAAGGTAAAACATAAAACTCAAAGGTCAAATGTTTTCTCTTATATGTAGAATCTAGAGTAAAATAAAGGAAAGGGGGAGGGAAGGAGAGGATAACATAAAGAACCAATCAAATATAAATTAATACATGGGTGAAAGGAAGTCTAGTAGAGTAGAGGAAGGAGAATGGGAGAAGGGAGGGAGGACAGGAAGGAAAAAAGGAAAGAAAAGGGGGGATCATGAAATGAAATCTATTTCCATGCATATATAAGTTTGTCAGGATGAACCCAACTACTACTATTATAACCATAAAACTCTAATAATAAAAAAAAGTAAAACATAAAACCAAAATATTTTAAAGAAAAAAAACATATGCATTAAAATAGACTGATTTCTTACCCATAAACTAAGCTCAGACACATTTAGTTTCACAAAATGTGGTTTCAATGCCAGCATGCCCTGAATAGAGAAAATAATAGTTAATAGAATTTCAAGAAACAAATAATTATTCTAAATAGACTCTCAAGCGTCTAAGATTCAGCACACTGTTGATTTTCCACATAGTATTACTATATACTCATTTCTGTAGTCAGTAATTTCAAAACATAGCCTTTATTATATCCAAAGATTAGGTCAGTTAGTAACTCTGCAAAATTGAAAACAGAATCAACAGACAGAAATTTCTAGGATTGTTTTTACATATCTGATTTACCTAAGAACCAAGAAGCAAGTAACAAATGCAGAATTTTAGGCAGCAGTCATATAGGAATAAGATTTTACTTAAACTAAAAATTACTGGCTCCTGGGAGCACAAATGTGATTTTACTGGATCAACTAAATATTTCTCTGACAAATCTAAAGTCTTTCCAAGTACTTGAACTCCCAAAGTATATCACCAAAACCTAATTGAAAATTGGCAAATATAATTAGATATCAAAACACATATATTTAAACCCAAATTAAGTCATTTCAGAAGTTTTCTAAGCATTTGAGAAAAGTGATACAATTCAGGTTTCAAAATCATTAAACACAACAATACACAGGCAAATATACATAAATATACTATATTCTATAACTGTTAGTATTATTTATATACCATGTAGAAACTACACATAAATCTGCTTAATTCGTACCTAAGACAATGTCAGTGTCAAGCATCTAGCAGTGTACCTGACACACTGTCGAAGCTCAAATGAACTCAAAAGAAATTTCTTACAAAATGAACTTAGATGAGATTGTATTCACATGCAATCTTCAATTCAATGACTTCCCCGTACACAAGTACAAGGAATTATATATTTTATCTTAAGGAATAGCAACATTTGCCAACGTAGGCAGGTAATTTATAGAAGTGAGTATAGTGTCACATTTCCTAATTATAGAGTATACTGATTTTAAGAACTAAACTCATTACTGCCAAAAGCACAACAACTCAGTTAATGACTTTTGTTGAAAACACTGCACAGAACATGCTATTTATTTTCCACATAGTATTACTATATTATATTACTATTTTTGTGGCTAAATACACTCAAGTCACACATCTAAAAAGGGTAGAAGCCCAGATTAGGAAGAGGAATATTTTTTGAAAATGGGCTTTTTTATAATTATTATTTATAAAATGGGATAAACATTAGGAGCTATAAATGTATTGACGGATTCTAGTTTGTAAATAATTATTATTTGTACAATGGGATGAAGACATAGGAGGTTCCAAATTTGTTAATGGGTTCTAGAAATCAAGAAAACCAAAATAATCTAAAGTAATTTAAATGATTACTCAAAAAGTAGAACATATTCCAATTAAGACAATGTAATATGCTTTTGTCTTCAAGAAACTGGCTTATACTAAAAAGCAATAACTTAGGTTTGCAAAACAAACCTAAAATAGTGAAACCCATGGGAAAAAAGTCACAACTACCTCTGGAAGAGATGACTTCTTATTTAGAATGAAACTGAAAAAAAAGAAAGAAAAAAAAAAAAAAGAAAAACAAACTTGTACCCTCATGGATCCCAAGCCAGTGATAAAGAAACTGATACCATTAAATTAAAAAACAGCCATGTACCAAGGAACACTTACCCAAATAATTACCAAAGAGGAAGCGTAATAGGATGTTAACAACATTGAGTTCCCAAACATCAAAACAAAACAAAGTGCAAGAGAAATCTGGAAAAATCCAATAAAAGAAATAATTAATTCAGAGAATCACTGATTCTTCATTGTGAAAATTGCATATGCCCATGATAAGCAAAATTCAAACCATTCAAAAAGGAATATATAATAAAAACAGCACATCACACTGTGCACAATGGTTTTCATGCATTTTTCTGGCACTGAAATGAATAAATTCTATTTTACATTTTGTTTAAAAGCCACAAATGAGAATCTATTCATAAGGTAACTATGTTTTGCTTTTACTCTTACTATGTTTCAGAGAGTTTTACACATTAATCCATGCCAATCTAGTTTATTCTGTTTAAGAATTGAGGAAACAGCCAAGTGTGATGGCACATGCCTATAATATCAGAGACAGGAGGCTAAGGCAGAAGGATTGCAAGTTCAAGGTCAGTCTCAGCAATTTAGCAAAGCTCTAAGCAACTTATTAAGAACCTGACTCAATAGTAAAATAAATTACAAATAAATAAATAAATAAAAAGGTCCGGGGAAGTGACTCAATGATTAAGCTCTCTTAGGTTCAATCCCTGGCACAAAAATAAATAAGTAAATAAAATTTTAGAAAATTTTGTATTCACTCTATAGATGTCCCACAATTTATTTAACTGGTCCTCTGATTATTGGCTTTCAGTTCTATTTTGTTTGTTTTTTCTATTACAAACATGCTATGATAAACATCTTTGAGTATACATTTTATGTGCAAAATACATTTGTAGACAAATTACCAGAAGTAGAATTGATGGACTAAGGATACACAAATCTGAAAAACAATACTGACAAACTGCTCTATCAAATGATTGTATCAATTTACAGCCCCAATAAGAGGATAAGAGATTTCCTGTAGATACATGCTCTGGCTCACATTATCTTATTTTGTCTTATTTAAAAAAAAAAAAAAACTTTCCAACCTTATAAGGTAAAAAAGTTATGGCATTGTTTCATTTTCCTTTTTTAATGCTTTTTTTTTGGGGGGGGGGTACTGAGAATGAACACTTTACATTTTAACACTGAAAGACATCCTTGGCCCTTTTCAATTTTTTTTTTCTCCTAAAATTTTAAGACAGGTTCTCATTGGGTTTCTGAGGCTCTTGGTTAAGTTGCTGAGGCTGGCCTTGAACTTGCAGCTTTCTTGCCTCAGCCTCCTGAGTTGCTGGGATTATAGGTGTGCACCACTGTGCTGGCTTTCTCATTCTTGAAATAGTAGAAAAGATACAGCATCTTGTTTCTTATTCCCTGATTATGTTGTTTTATGTGTGTGTGTTTGAATTGCCTGTTCCTAGTGCAAGTGTTTCTCCAATCAACTTGCAAAGTTTAGGAAAATAATATACACTTATGGCCAAGAATCAAGCAAAACAATGCCGAGAAAATATAAGATAGTACTGAAAAAGGAAGCTCTAAATGTCTCAAGAAATATTGGGGTTGAAGTTAGTAAAGTCTCAGAGTCATTAAATATGAAAAACATAATTCTGGCTTTGTTTTCAAAATTATGAAAATTAAATCACATGATCTCAATTTCAATCACCAGTTGGAGCTTCCAGATGTAAAGCACCAAGTGCTTCAGGACCTGGACCAGAAATTAAGACGATCAGAAGGAAGGAGTTGAATAGGGAGTATTGAAAGGGGAGAATGCTAATAACAGAGGAAAGAGCTCAGAACTGAAAAACAGGCTTTAAACAATTTGTTTTCCTAATTTCTCTTAACAGTGTTTTGTTGCTTTGATTGTATGGTCAGGATTCTAACAGTAGCATTGGAGAGAAGTGATTATACTCTGGACATATTTGGAAGCTAGAACTAATAGTTGGATGTAGGACATACAGGAAGAGAAGAAAGGGAAAAAAGCTTTTGGCTTGAGCAAATAGAGGTGAAATTTTGTCCATAAAAAGAGAGAAAATATTTTGCGAGAAATAGAGCTTATCAGAAAAAACAAAACAAAATCACAGAGGATTGATGTAGGCAGGTATTATGTGTAAGGTGTAAACTAATTTTTGTGTTTCAACTTTGTATTCTGATTCTTTGCCAAATCAAGGTATAAAAAGAAACAGAAGGCATTAAAATTGGAATGAAAGCAGTAAAATTATCTCTATTTACAAATAACTGTATTTAATATGGAAAGAATTCTAAAGGCTGCACAAAAATATTGTTAAAAATTCAGCAAAGTATCAGGGTACAAAGTCAACACACAAAAAATCAGTTGAATTTCTGTACACTAACATTGAACAATCTGAAAAGAAAATTTAGAAAATAATTATTTTATAAAAATGCTATCAAAAAGAATAAGATACTCAGTAATTAACTTGACTTAGGAGGTTCAAGATTTATAAAATGAAAGGTACCAAACAATGCTGAAATAAATTCAGAAGACAGAAACAATGGAAAGACATCCCATGTTCATGGATTAGAAGACAGTATTATTAAAATGTTGGGAGAAAATATTTGCAATTATATATATGATAAGGGTTAATATTCAGAAAATGCAACACACACACATACACATACACAGACACACACATACAAATCTATTCAAAAATAAACAAAGGACAGAAAAATGTATAAGTTACCAAGAAGCCCATAAAAAGTTGCTCAATATAACTAATTATCAGGAAAATGTAAACCAAAACCAAAATCAGAGTACTGCATATAAGAAGCTTACTGAGAACAAATAAAAACACTAGCCAACCAACAATTCTTTTTATATCTGACAGAGAAGTGAGATCACAGGGCAAATGAAGGCCAAAAGGGGAGAGACAGACAGGTAAATACAGAAAATCACAAAAAATCACAGTGGAGCAGGAAACCATGAATAGACCTCTTTTGGGAACCAGTGCAGAGGCAGGAAAACCCAAACGATAATTGATGAGTGCTGGAGGCTCAGTATGGACAACTTTGCAAGTTAAAAACTCTAGTGAACCCAGTCATGGGGAGGGCCTACAGTTTTGTTTTATTTCCAAGAGCTCTACTGCTTCTTCACAATGACTATCAGAGGAAAATCCCTTTGTGTTTATGACAGAGGAAATGGGAAAAGTTCCACTTTGAGCATGTCATTCATAGAAAGAAACTAAAACAATTCTCTCCATCACTTCCAAAAGCAGAGGAAATATTTCCTAACTCATTTCATGAGGCCAATATTACTCTGAAACTAAATCAGAAAATAACATTACAAAAAAACCATAGGCCAGTATTTCATGAACACAGATGCAAAAACTTCAACAAAATATAAGCAAATTGAATCAAACAATGCACATAAAGAATCATACAACATAACCAAATAAAATGTATCCCAGGTATACAAGGATGGTTCAACATTCAAAGACCAATTAACATACTACTTTATATCCATCAATGGGTTTAAGAAGAAAAATTACATGACCAATCAATGCATGCAAAAAAAATTATCTGACAAACTTCAATACCCATTTATCATAAAAACTCAGTAAACCAGGAATAGAAGGAAACTTCCTCAACTTAATAAAGAAAATTAAAAGAATTACAGCTAGCACATACTTAATGTTGAAACTGAAAGCTTTCCTACCAACATCAGGAATAAGGCAAAGAGGTTCCTACCCACTACTGCTTTTCAATATCATACTAAAAACCCAAGATAATTCAGTAAGAAAAGGAATAAAAGGTATAAAACTTAGGAAGAAATAAAATTGTATTTGCAGATGACATGATTATTCAACATAAACAACAAAATCAATATTCAAAAGAATCAACAATGAACTACTTGAACTAGTAAGGGAATAATGCAAGGTTGCAGGATACAGGTTATTGTACAAAAGTCAACTGTTTTCCATATGCCAGCAATGAACAAAGTAGAATTTGAAATTAATAACACTAAAAGTTAAAAAGTGTAAATATCCAACAAAATATGCAAAAGATCTGTACAAGGAAAACTATAGAACACTGATGAAAATATCAAATTAAAGTTAAGTAGATGCAAAGATATTCCATATTTATCAACAGGAAGACACAATATTGTCAAGATGTCAGTTCTATCCAACTTGAGCTATATATTCAACAGAACCACAGTCATTATTGTAGCAAGTTATTTTACAAATATTAACAAACTGATTCTAAAGATATATGGTTATGCAAAAAAACTCAGAAGAACAAAGACAATATATAGAAAAATTATATATATTTATAAAACTCAGAAGACTGACACTACTTGATTAAGCTTACTATAAAGCTAGACAGTGTCAGTATCAGATTGGTGAAAGAAGAGACAAAAGAACGACTAGACAAACAGACATCAATAGAACAAAGTATACAGTCTAGAAAAAGACTCACATGAATAAGTCAACAGATCTTTGACAAAGATAATACAATGGAGCAAAACAGTATTTTCAACATATAGTGCTGGAACAAGCAGATATCTACATACCAACTACATATCTATCTAGACATAGGCCTTAAACCCTTCACAAAAACTAATTTAAAATGAACCACAGATCTAAATGTACATCACAAAACTGTAAAACTCCTAGAAGTTAACAGAGGAAGACACCTAGATGACCTTAGATACAGTTATGACTTCTTAGATACAATATCAAAAATATATTCCAAAAAAGGAAATAATTAATGAAAATAACTGCATTAAAATAAAAAAAATTCTTACTCTGAGAAAGTCAATGTAAAGAGAATGAGAAGATAAGCCATAAAATGGAAGAAAATATTCGGAAGAGACATATCTGATAAAAGACTGTTAACAAAGATATACAAAGAATTCTTAAAACTCAACAATAATAAACAACCCAATAAAAAAATGGCCAAAGACCTTAACAGATACCACACCAAATAAGATACAGAAATGGAAAATAAGCATATAAAAAGATGTTCATCCAAACCAAAACAACAATAAGATGCCATATACATCTATTAGAATGGCTCAAATCCAAATCTGACACCACCAAATACTTGCAAGGATGTGGAGCAATAGGAATTCTCACTTGTTGATAGTGACAATGTAAAATGGTATGGCTATATTGGAAGAGAGTTGGGCAATTTCCTAAAAAACTAAATATACTCTTAACAAACAATCCAACAATTACTTTCTTTGGCATCTACTCAAATGAATTATAACTCTATGTCTACATAAAAACCTGCAGGCAAATGTTTACTAAAGCTTTATTCATAACTGCCAAAACATGGGATTAAACAAAATGTCCTTCAGGAGGAGAATGGATAAACAGTGATGCATCCACATAATCAAAATGCTATTCAGTACCATGAAGAAATGAGCTATCAAAACTTGGAGGAAACTTAACTGCATTTTACTAAGTGAAAGAAGCCAATCTGAAAATCTATATACTGTGTGATTCTGAATATATGGCATTATGCAAAAAGAAAAACTAAGGAGACAATAAAGAGATCAGTGGTTACTAGGAGTAGGGGTGAGAATAAAGTGAATAGGCAGAGCACAGAGGATTTCTAGGGCTATGAAACTATCTGTACAAAACAATAAGGGCTGGAAAGATGGGAGAATAAAGAGTTGTTGTTTAATGGGTACAGAGTTTTAGTTCTGCAAGATGAAAAGATTTAAAGATACAGACTGGTGATACTTGAAAAAATACATAAATGTACTTACTTCTACTGAACTATACACCTGAAAGTGCTTAAGATGGTAAATTCTGTTACATATATTTTATCACAATTTTTTTAAAGTAAAAATAATTCTTTTGTGGGCAATCTATATTTTTGTAGCTATAAGAAATTGACGATTCCACTGCCACATATAAATAATAAAAAATTAATTAAAAAATTTTAACAATACATAAAATGAATTGCTTTATGTAACACCTTCTATTAAATTCCTAAATGTATTTTTAATGATATTTGGTACTATGAATCAAATTTTTAACTCATTTTCAAGTTGTTCAATGCTAATATGAAAATAGAATTGATGTTTGCATATTGATCCTATATCCTGAGTTATGTTAAACTCATTGGTTTTAGTAACTCTGTAATAGATTCCTTGGAATTGTCTACATACATTCCATGTCATATGCAAATAAATATATTACTATTATTATTAAAAAATAAAGAAAAGAAATTGACAAACTATAAAGTAATAGTGAAGACAGAGAAGTAAATCACATAACTATATATTATTTACCCAAGAAGGTTCACCTACAAATTAAATCTGTATAAGCTCAGTAATCTGATAACTACAACTTTGAGTCAGAGCACTCAGCTATAGTTGCCTATGTGATTACATGATTGTGCAACTCTCAACATTTACCATTTATTCTGATTTGTAAACAAGAAAAAGAAAAAGTATTAATTGATTTGGAAAAATAATTAGCCAAATATATATAAAAGTTTACTGTTGGATCCATTCACCAAAAGAGATGTAAAAATCCTATAGAAACAAATCAAATTCAGCAATATATATATAAAGTATCCAGCCCAGAAAAGCAAGAGGTTTTTTTGTTTTGTTTTGTTTTGGTTTTAAATGTTACAAAAATCAGTTAATGTGCCTGGCACAGTGGCTCACACATGTAATCCCAGTGACTCAGGAGGCTGAGACAAGAGGATCTCGAGTTCAAACCCAGCCTCAGAACTTAGGGAGGCCTTAAGCAACTCTGTGAGAACCTATCTCTAATAAAATATTAAAAAGGGTTGAGGATATGGCTCGGTGGTTAAGTGTCCCTGAGTTCAATCTTACAAAATAAAAGAAAAAGAAAGAAAAGAAAATCAGTTATGGCATATTTGCCATAGTAGCAGATTAAGGAGGGAAAAATAGGATCATCTAAGCAGATGCAGATTTCATGAAACTTCATATTTACTAAGTTCATTTTAAAGTGCTCAAAGCATGATGAGGACAAGATAAAAGGAGAAGCTGGCCCAAACAGTTGGACAAATATGGAACAATGTGAGCATCAACATAAAAGCAAAAATAATGGATTATACTGCTCTGAATAAAACAGATAGCATTTTCTCTTGAATATAAGAGAAAAACTGATAGAAGATTTGAATGGGAATATCATAAAAATGGAAACACAAAGGTCCATAAACATAAGATGTTCAGCTTTACTGAGAGAAAATGTAAATTAAGGTCACTAGATACCATTTTATACCAACCAGACCGAACAAAAAAATTTTTAAAATGTAGAATAATATGAGCTGTTATACATTATTATTTGAAGTAGTTTGATCATTTTAGAAAAATCATTTGGTATTTATGGAGTTGAACATGTGCATAATTTACCACCCAGCAAGTCTACTACAGGGTAAATACTCCAGAGGAACTTTTTAATATATATGCCTCAGGAGATAAGAATAAGAATACAATGTTATTCATAAATGAAAAAAGAAGCACAGGTGGTAGAGAGGAAAGAATCTAAATATCCTTCTGTAAGAAAATGGATAAATTGTACTTTATTCATACAATGGAAAACGTAAAGCAGTGAAAATATCTGAACATCAATATAAATCTCAGAAATTTGAGTAAAAACATGATTCTCAAAAGAAAAGCATTTATACAAACCAAACCTATGCTAATATTTAATAATAAAAATATATATTATTTGGGAATACATTCAGAGTGTGTTTTACATACAGAGTGAAGTTTAAAAGGAAAGCAAGCTTATAACAATTTAAAGAGTCAGGACACTTACCTCTCAGAGAGGTGAAAGATATTTATAGGTCACATAGGACTTCACAGTAATGACAAGGTTCTATTTTTCATTTGGAGGACAATCTCATAGTTGTTAATTTTGTAAATGTGTTCATAACCATAACTTCCCTACACTTAAATGTCCTTTTATGTTTATCCACTACTATAGAGAATAAAAAGCAATAATGGCATACTATAACAACATAAAGATCATCAGAAAGCACCATATATATACATATATATAAATTAATAATAGAAGACAAATGTTTTTAAAAGATAATTCATCAACATCAACTCATCAGTCTTGGGACCTTTGCTCTGGTTGCTCCACCAGCCTAGAATATTATTCTCTGTGGTATCTATTAGCTACCTCCCTGTCCTCCTTCCAATCCTTGCTCAGTTTCCGTCTTCTTAACATGATGCAATCTGACCATGTTACTTGATACCTGGATCTTATATCCTGTGACCCTGGCACTACTGATCTGCCCTATCCTGATTTGTTTTCTCTTTAATCCTTATCATCCTCCAATATGCTAATTTACTCTTTTAGCACACTCATTATTTATTCTGTCTTCTCTCCTTCCTCACACTACTAGAAGACCAGCCACATGAATGCTAGAGCCCCTAGTTCTAGTCACCCACCTGTCCAGAATGCTTAGTGGTAGATGCCCAGTGAATGAATACTTCATTTTACCAGACAGCTCCAAATATACTACTGCTGCATATTTCTTTCATGAATTGCTTTTACTGATAAAATATAAATTAGATACATCCTCAAACAGATACACTCTTGTCACTCTTCACTACAGCCAAAATTAAAACTCTCTGGGTGGCCTATGTAAAATGAGGTCTGTCAACTATATTACAGTGTTTGAACAACCCTTATCTTAGTTATAGAGTCATTTTACAACTAGTTTCAACAATAAGTAAATCAAATATTAGTCAGAAGTTCATCTTAAGATCAAACAAAACAAAAACAATTAAAATTCATTACCATGTGTATATAAATGATCTTCCGTAATTTATATATATCAATATACCCCACAACATATACTGCAAATAATGATGCAATCTGAAATTTAAAAAGAAATTAAGTTAAAAATAAAAATAATATACATACAAAATAAATAGGTATAAAAATGCAGGAAAATCATTTTGTTGCCTTAAATTTATTTATAGTTACACAGAAAGTGAGATTATGATTTTCCTTTATCTCCCAATTTATTATTGAGTATGGACAATTTATTAACTTGGCAAATTGTGCTTGATTTTCTTCTGTCATATACAGCAAACATGAATTATTTACTTTGTGGATCATCCAAAAACAACACTCATTTTTATATCAGGTTGACTATCATTAACATGTATAATTAAAGTACTCTGATCCATAAAAAATATGAAAATGTAATTATAACATATCCATTAATACATAATTGGGGAAGGTACATTAAGACTCAAAAATAAGCAATACATATTTATGTAAAAATAATGATTTCTGATTTTTTGTCACTCTTCACAAGTATCTCCGTTAGTGTCGTATTTCACTAGTATAAATATTCAAATATTAGTTATAATGAAATTTATCAAATTTCAAATTAAAAGGAGTACTTTCACTACAAAGGTACTTTTAACTTTCCAATTTGAAGAAAATTGTACATTATTAATCAAGAATTCTAAGACTATTAGAATTATTTAGATGGACTGATTAAATGATGACACTATCTCTCTTATAAAGAGGTCTTACGTCAGACAATGCCTCTCCACCCTTCTTCATGGAGAAAGCCATTCAAATTAAATCCCATGCCTCTCCTACCACACATACATACATAGCAAATTGAAACAGCTAAATATTTAAACATATAACTTAAATTACAGTCTTTAAGGATTTTATCTCCAAATAATCTACAACAAACATTCCTATTAGTAAAGACAAACAAAATAACCACCACCACAAAACCAAGACCCAAACCAAGATGTCTCTTCTTTTAGTTACCCATGGGGAAACCATACTGCTTAAAAGTGACTAATAACACACACTCCCTCATAGTTGTTATTAATATTATTTTACTTCATATAATAATAACTCTAGAGGAGTGTATGTTGTTATTCAACATAAGAACCACAGAGGCATGTCACCCCCCCCACACACACACACACACACACTCATACACACACACACACACACACACACTTCACTAACTGAAAGCAATGGGGAAAGTAAGATCCTTTTTTACTCCAAAGGCTAAACAATATATACAACACCTCCATGGTAGAATCTTAAAGAGATGATCTCAGGGATAATTTAAATCAAAAACTTCTTTGGTTTGATGACATTTTACATGTCATCAAACCAAAGAAGGTAAAGGAGTCTAAAAGATAAGATCAAAGGAAGAAATAAGTAAAAATCAGGTATATTTAAAAAAAAAAAAAAAGATGAATGAATCTGGCTAAGTACTGGGTACTTTGTTGAGTCTTAATATATTACCCTCATTTGATCCTAACCACAACCCAATACAGTGGGTTCTTTTATTTTCTCTATTTTAGAAAAGAGAAAATTGAAACTAAGAAAAGTTAAGTTTTTTGTCAAAGTCAAGCAGCAAATGAATAGAATTTGGACTCTCATCTAGGTCTGACTTCAGTACTGAAGAAACACATTCCAAAGAATATTAAAAAGCAATTCATCTACTGCTTTATACAAATATGGCTAGCATAATAATAAAAAAGTAGGAAATGGGAGGAAAATGAATACATAATAGCTACCTTGTTTTATATGTCAATATTTGAAAAGAAGGAATGAATACATGAAAAGGTGATAAACTGCAAATTGGGAGGGGAAATTATAAAATATGAACTTCATTAGCTATTTATCCTCTTATACTATGTATAGTTATCCTACATGTAAAAAATACAGCACTACGCATAAAAGTAACACATTTTACTTAAGAGAAATACTATAGTTATTTAAAAGAAATAATTAAAATTATAATATTAGTTCTCTTTTAAACCCACAAATATTGAGTAACAAAGATAAGCCTTTTATAAAATGGATTCATAAATGCATTTTTCTAGTAAGTAAATAATACTCATTAATAAACAAATCTTGCACATTTTCTTACTCTGAACTTTCTTTAAAACCATTAAATGAACACTTTAGGACTTAGAATCATATAGGAGCTCAGTTATAATGTTATACAAATGAGTTCACTTAATCAAATGCTCTAAGCTTAAATCACTTTAAAAATATAATAACCTTACCTGAGTAAGAAGTACAAACTGAGCAAACTGCCATGGAAGCATGAAAAATATATTGGAAATGCAGAGCGCAATCAAGCTTCCTCTATAAAGTTTTGTAGCCCTTGAAAAGGTAAAATAAATATCAGTAAGTTTAACAACAAAAGAGTCTAGCATGGCTTCCAACTACCGCAATTTAGAATCTCCAACATGATGTGTTATAACACAAACTGAACATAAAATGAACCAATGGGTTAGAAATTATATCCTCTGACACCCAATTACAACAATTTTCTATAAAAAGTAAATGTCCACTTATTACTGTAAAAACACAAAACCCTGTCATGGAACTGCCCAGGTTAGTACAGACACTAAATTTTTTTTCCAAACTTTTTTCCAACACTTAAATGTTGATTCAATAGATTCATCAGTTGGAGAGACAGACGGTATCTATGAAAAAAAAAATGACAAAAAGCGAAATATTCTAAATGCTATATAATACACACACACACACACACACACACACACACAAATGCTGAAAGAATTCAGAATCAGAGCTGAGCAGCTGAGAAGATTTTGTGAGGATGTAGGATAAAAGTTGGTCTTGTACTAGTAGAACATAGAAAGAAAACTAGAAATGGAGGCAAAAGTGGGGCAGGGGAGGGCAGTTCTGGAGCCATCTTTAGAAGATTCACATTGATACTGACTTGTGATTTAGGAGAATTTGGGGAGGGTGAGGTGATTCATCTTTTTTCCTAAATCTGAGCCAGTGCAAAGTCCCTAAATATACCCAACATTCTTTACAGAAGTAGAGTGTGCACATGAACATACCAAGGGTAAGCAGCTTGGACAGAAGAAAGCAAACCTTCTTGGGTTACAACCCCCTGGTGCACTGAGCATTACCATAGAATGCCTTTCTTCACTTCTTCAAATAGTCCTTCCTCAAAGGACATTCCTCTCTGCTCTTCTAACCCAACTGAAGTTATTTTTAAACTCCAGGTAACCTAAATGAATCACAAAATCAACTAGATAAAACCCAGCTTTTTTTTTTTTTTAATGTAGACGTTTAGAGGGAAACAGAATAGATAAGACTGCATCCTACCCAAAAAGTTTTGAAAGTTTCTTAGATAGAAATTTCTTTACATCTCTCTACAGCTTTTTAAAATTTTTCCTCTTTCATTTTTTTTTTCCCCATGATGCTTGTCATGGAATGCAGGGCCTTGCACATCCGGACAAGCACTCTATAACTAAGCTACACCCCTGACCCCTCACTATTGCTTCTGGATACTAAACAGTATTTCCATTTTATGGGTAACAAGAGACATTAAAGATATCCAAGTAGAATTTAATACTAATCTGGCAATTGGTACAGAATGCACTGGAGGGGGATAAGAACAAACAGAAACCAATGGAATTCTAACTGGTGATGTATGATCAATACACCACTTACCCAAGACAAGAGAAATGAAAACATAAATATTGCCAAGAATAATGAAGGAAAAACTAAGACTGTGCTGTTATTAGGTGGCTTACAAAAAATCCAAATTTCTAAAAATTCTTAAAAATTCAAACCTGGACAAAATTAATTTGTTAAAATACACAGCTAACCTTACTAATAATTGATTACCAGCATTTAGGAATAGTTTCTTTTCCAGTTTTATCACAGTTCCCTCTGCACTGCAGCAAACTTCAACACAGCTCAGCTGCTTCTTGCTCACCCAAGCCACTCACCCACACCTCCCTCTCATATTATCAGATTTTTTACTACAGATAGAAACCAAGAAAACTAGAGGAAACAACTATCCTTCCAAAGAGGAAAGGAATCAATAATAAAGGTGAAATACCAGAAGATGTGGACAATCAGTAGAGATGAAGTCATTATTCCTCAAAAGAAAGACAAGAAGTCTGCCAAGGATCCAGAAAAGAGGATGTGGTTTCCCAGCTGTCAAGACTGCACTTCCCAAAGTGCAACTGTCATTTAGGAAAATAAAAGTAGAGCCAGTCCACTTCCAGCAACCTCACACCAGCCATGCTAGGTAAGTAGGGAGTCATGCCAACAAGAAGAAAAGAAACAAGGAAAGTTGCCCCCTTAACTGAGAGCTTGATGAACTAGCACTGGCAAAAGCAGCATAATGAGGAATATGAAAAGGAAGACATCAACCAAGATAAAAACAGAGTATGAAGATTTCTTATGATTTATTTGGAAGACTAAAGGAAGAGCATAAAACAGAAGTCCTTGGAGAACAAATCAAGAGAAGAACCCAACATTAAGCAGCCCCTGAATGCATGAAACAGCAATTGGAGCAACCTCACTTGTGGTAGGTAAAATAATGGCTTCCACAGATGACCTCATCCTAATTCCTAGAACCTGTGCATGTCATTTGACATGGCATGGGGGAACTAAGGTGGCAAATAAAATTAAGATTTATAATCACCTGACGTAAAGAGAGAGAGAAATTATCCTGGATTATCCAGGAAGGCCCAATGTAATTACAAGGGTTTTGACTGGTTTCTTTTGTTTGGCAATATTGGGGACTGAACCTAGCAGTCTGCCATTGAGTCACCTCTGCAGGCCTTTTTTATTTTGAGAGAGTCTCACTAAATGGCCCAAGCTGGGCTCAATTTTTTGATTCTTCTGCATTAGATTCTTCAGACGTTCAAACTGAGATTACAGGCTAGTAGCTAGGATTACAAGCATGTGTCACCATGCCCAGATCAAAAGGGTTCTTAAAAGTGAGAAAAGCAGCAGCAGAGAACGTTGGAGTGAACTGACAGAAGAAGAATTCAATCCTCCATTGGTGGCTTTGATGATGGAAGTGACCCTGAGCCAAGAAATTCAGGCAGCCTATAGAAGCTCGAAAAGGCAAGTAGTAAATGACTCCCCCAGTCCCCACCCCAGGATCCAGGAGGAGAGCATCCCTGCCAACATCCTGAGGTTTAGGACCTCTGACTTATAGAACTATAAAGTAATAAATCAAAGTTTGTGGCAATTTGTTATCATAGCAACAAGAAACTAAGACAACCAATTAAGACAGTACAGATGAACTCAGCAAATGAAGCAGCACCATTCAAGCTCCACAGGTTACATCAGATTAGAGAGTAAACAGGAGAAGAATCGAAGGTTTGCCTTCACTGGATTTAAAACAGGAGCAGAGGCAGAAGAAAAACTGGACTGAGACACTAATGGGTAAACCAGTGTGTTCACCACAGGGAAAAAAGCTAAGATCAAGAACATGGATGTGGAAAAATGCTTCAGCAATGGTAACTCACTCTCCTACAACACAACATTTCTTCCAGAAAGTCTGAAGAGAGACTATGTCTCAAGGTGCCCCAAAACCAACAGGGCAGAGTTAAAGGTTATTACTTCATAAACATTTACTTTATTTGAAGATGCTACAGAAGCTTAAAATCCAATAATAAAAGAGGATTTAAGAGACAGCAATAAAGCTAGAGTTGCAGACTTAAAAAGCTGATAATACAAAAGTCATCTCCCATCCCACCTGTGAAAGATCTATCTGAAGACATGACGTAGGGGACTGGAAGCCATGTACTGGTGCTATACCTGCTGAGGTCATTACACAGGTAAATTATTGAGTATAACAGACTTTAACAAGTTTCTTTTGAATTCAACGGAACACTGAAGGGCATTCTGAATCCCAGACAGCGTCAGATTTTTATCACATTTTGTTCTCTTTTTCTACAGGCTCCATTTTGTTTTATATTTACCCTCTGAAGCAAGGCAATGTATATGGAAACTCAGTATGTCAACAGAAGGGGAAATGTTCTCCCCTGCTCTCATTGGTGCTTGAACTAGCTGAAGATCAGATGAACAGGAAAAGCCTGAACTTCTAGCATGAATTCTCCTAGAACACCTCTGGTCTACTGGGGAGTTTTCCTTCTATTCCTACTATCTGACAGTCAGGGATACTAAACAAATATAGGAAGACAAACTACATGTGTTATGTACCTGATGATGACGACTGTGTGAGGTGTTCCTGACTTCAAAGGACTATATCTTACAAGATTAAAGTATAGCACACATAATCTCCCTATCTTTCTGCCCACTTTTGGGAGACTGCAGTGGTAACAAAAAAAGACTTGGGTAAGCAGAGAAGAAGTGAAAGCTTTCCTTGAGCAGTCACTGAGGACCACTAAGAGAAAGCAAGAGGACTAGAAGGCAGACAGAGGAAACGTCTTCAGTACTATGGATTTGCAAGTTACACTTTTAAAGTATCTTTACTAATTCAACATAACAAGGTCATCTTAATTAATTTATTATGTTGGCTTTTTTATTATGGAAACTTAAAAAACACTACTTTAGGTTATTGGGGGGAGGAACACCAGAAAACCTAAGGACAAATGAATATTACCTGAGAATATGAGTCACAAGCAACATCTGAAGTACAAGGAAAGGATATGAAAAGCTTTCGCGGAGAGGCGGTGTCCACATCACACGGGTACACTGAAAAAAGAACAATCAGAGTGTATGATATACTTGCTAAATTTGCTAAGTAAGACACAGAAGTGAAAGCTGCTATTTATAAATGCAAAGAGAAGTACATCTCACACATAATTTAAATGACATATTATAAAACAAGTTACTGGACTTTTAACAAACAGCAAAATTGGGAAATAAGAAATCTTACTGAGAAACACACACAAGGATAGATGTCTTTCCTTGAGTGAGAACAAAGAGAAAGACAAAATTTTTCTTCTCCATTCATGAGTTGATGGACACATTGGCGAATTCCTATCTTAGTTACTGTGAATAATACTGCAATGAACACAGAAATGCAGGTGTGTCTATTATATACTGATTTCATTTCCTTTGGCTACATACCCAATAGTGGGTTTGTTGGAAATAGGGTAACTATTAGTTATAACAACATATAATATATTCCAAAATAACCAGAGATGTACAAAAGTTCCCAGCACACAGAAATGATTGATGTTTGAGGACATGGAAGTGTTCATTACCCAGACTCTGGTCTCTAAATATCATTTTCCACTAACAGGATCCAGGATTCCTTGGAAAATAACTGATTCTATATCTGGGGACAAGAAAGTACAAGGCAATACTAGGACAGTAGAAGCCTTCAAAGACTGAAGGACACACAAAAGCACTAAGGGACTAAGAACAGTACCCCAAAGTATTAAGCACCTTGGAATTAATCCAATAAAAGAAGTACAAGACACAAAACACTGCTGAGAGAAATTAAAGTAAATTGATACAAATGAAGAGATATAGCCATGTACATGGAGTAGAGCTGATTCAATATATTTAGGATCTAAATTTTCTCAACTAATCTAGAGAGTCAGAGTGATCACTATTAAAATCCTGAAAGGTTGTGTTTGTGTTGAGGAAGAAAGCAATAATGACAAGCTGATTCTAAGATTTATACAAAAACACAAAGGATCTGAAGAGCTATGGTAATACTAAAGAAGAGCAAGGTTGGAGACTTTACTATCAGATATCAAATATACAAAGCTACCTATTTAGTGTGATACTAGCTTAAAGATAAGCAGACAAATGGAACAGAATTGAGTCTAAAAACAAACTCAGAAATATATAGTCACTTTATTTATGACAAAAGCACCACTAAAAAGAATGGTCTTTTTAACAAAAGGCATTAGGTTAATTGGATTAAATAAAATAGTGCTAGGAATATGGCTTGGTAGTAAGCACTTTCCTAGCATGTGGGAACCACTAAGTTCAATTCCCAGTAGGAAGGAAGGAAGAAAGAAAGAAAGAAAGAATTAAAAATTACTCTTAGCAACGGTCAATGCAAGGACTAACTCAGGAAAGGATCATCAATGGATAGTATAACCTTGTGGTCAAATGTGATAAGGGAACAGGATATTCAGTGGCTCAAAGTATCAACCCACAACCTCTTAATCAATGTAGAAGGAAAAGAAGCATTCTTAGAATAGATACATCTTGACAGTCACCACCTTAACCATATGACCAAGTAAACTCAATAATGAGACAAACTGGTCTTACATGCCTCCACATGCACAACAATGAAAAAGACACAACCTCATCTACGTCATGTTGTTCACAAAAATATCTAATCTAAATCTATTAGTGATGAAATAATAAGACGAATCTAATTTGTGGGGTTTCTACAAAATAATAGACCTGGACTCCCCAAAAACATCAATGCCAAGGAAAAGAAAAGGGCAGGGGAACTGTTTCAGATAAACTGTTCTAGATAACCAAATGCAGATACCAAATGCAATGTATGATCTTAATCCGATTCTATATCCAAAACATAACTTACTGGAAAAACTGTGGAAATATAAATATGGACTATAATAAGTTATTATTGCATAATTTTCAGTATTGAACTTCCTGAGTATGATGATAAAGATAAACTGTGATTATATAGGACTTGCCTTGCTTTCAGGCAATAGATACTGAGGTATTGGGGGTAAGATGTCATCATGTCTGCAACTCATTTTCCAATGGATCAGAAAATTTTTTGTGTGCAGGGGTGTGTATAAGAGAGAAAGCAAATGTGGCAAAATGTGAAAACCTGTAAATGAAAGTGAAGATAAATACCACATGATCTCACATATATATGGAATCCAAAAACATCAAACTGATTGAAACAAAGAACAAAATGGTAAGTTAATGGGCTGGAAACAAGGGGAAAAGAGAGGGATGGGAAAGCAGAGAAAATTAACCAAAGAGCACCAAGTTCCAGCTAGATTAAAAGAAAAAGTTTTAGTGATCTATTGTATTACACAGTGACCACAGTTTATGCATTGTATAATTTAAAATTGCTATAAAAATAGCTTTTTAACATTCTGATAAAAATATTGATAAGGTAAGGAGTATAGTTATTAGTTTTGACTCTTTGGAGTACAGTTTGACTATACTCCAAAAATACACTCAATAATTCATCAATTAAAATAAATAAAAATTAAAAATAAAATTTTAAAAGAATCATCTCCCTACTTAGCAAACATGAGCTAATCACTTATCTTTTAGTGCTTTCATTTTAATGCACAATGGCATATTATTTTCTATTTATTACAAAAGAATATTACATAAGGGTCATCAAGATTGTTCAAAGTATTTTGAGAATTTTTTTCCAAATATTATATAAGTAACATAAGAAGCCTGACAATAAAAACATCTATATAATTGATTATGGAATACATAACCTCAATATGATTGATCATTAATTTGGGCAACTTATAGCCCCTTTATTTTCACTTTTCATATTTGAAGGTTTTGTTTTAAATAATTTGATTAATATATTTGTGCTATATATTTCCTACTTTGTTAAGGCAAAAATTTCTCTCTGAGGGAAAAAAAAATTTTAACTATATCATATATCCAGTACAGGACAAACTAAATAATGGAATAGAACTAAAAAGCAAGTAACAATTTACAACTATTTGGGGGACACATAAGCAATTCAGTCAAGTGATTAAAACATTTCTTCTATAATAGTAAGATACTAGTCATTAACCAATAGCAATTTTAGTGAAGAAAGCTCACTAGATACATGAATAGGCATTACCAGAGTAAATACTTCCATTCATATAAAAATTGCATACTTTAGGCAACATTTTTAAAAAATCAGAAAAAAAGGTCTGAAAATCTCATAATCTGAAAGCCAAAATATATTCAAAATTATGTTTTCAATTACTTGAGCACTCAGTAACACTTTTCCCCAAAACTGTAGTTTACACTATCACTTTTTAAATAGACGATATTCCACACACAAAAAAGTCACTTTTAAAGCTACATTACATCTAAATGCAATTGTTTATTTGGTTATTTCAATAAGACTACAATTCTAATTCTAATCATATTTATCTTTTCTTAAAAAAGTGATGTCTAAGCATGTTAAAATAAACCCAAGTTAGCTGAAAAAGTAGCAAAAAGAAAATCTATCAGTCTGAAAACTCAGCTAAGTAGTTTGAATTCCATTGTTAAAAACTGAAAAGATTTTGTAAGAAATGATGTTCTTGCTACACGAGCATCAAAATTATAAGAAAAACATAAGATAAGGAATTAACAATCCAAAGTTAGACATGGAGGGTAACACAATGAAGCTTTGTGCTTATGAACAGTGGTCTTTCTAACTGCATCTTGGCTCAAAAACGTTAAATAATCCCTTTCCTCCAGCATCTTGTTGTTAATATACAATGCTTCTTTCTTCTATTATTAAGCCATTATATCCCATTTCTTAGTCATTTTTAAAGAATCTTTGCTTCAAAATGTTTCATAGTCCATACTATCACAATGAACACCATCCAGTAAGGAAAAGTCAAATTATTCTTTTCTTTTCTTTCCTCAAAACTCACACTACACTAAATAACTTATGTTACACAGCAATCATTTGTCAAGCATCTTCTCATCTACAAGGCCACTCCAGCTTTATACTTCTGTGATTCCAGGGAATTAAGTGCATATTAGTGGACTACCATTAGTAAAGTACATTAACTTTGCATGATTACTTATTCTTAAGAGCTTTTTAATATGCACACATTCAAATATTGAAGACAGTGTATAAACTAAGAAAAGATGAAGTCACTTGACAAAAAGCAAGCTGACCTTTCTGAACAGAGATATATTTAGTAGAAAGTTGTTTACAAATATGATTAAAGGAAAGAAGTCACTGTCACTTTGAATTTATATTAAAATTTAATTTGAACTAAACTTTTCGTAATAGTAATAAGAAGTAAAAATAACACTTCAAGTTAACAATTACATAGCAGTTATGTTCCAAACATTGCTTTTGGCATTTTACACAAGTGAATTCATTTACTTTTTGTAAAAATCCTCCTATAAAACTAGAATATCATTATGCCAATTGCCAAAAGGAAATAAAGGCACAGAGAAATGAAATGACTTGCTCAGCTAGCACAGCTACTAAATAATAGTCAGGATCTGAACCCAGGCAACCTAATCCAGAATCTTTGTACTTCACAATGCTATTTTATTCAGAAAGCCCACAGACATTTGCAAATGTGTAGGTATAATAAAAATTCCTTAAAGGACAATTAAAAGTATATTGTTCCTTAAATATGAGCTTTTATCATTTTAAAAAGAATTGCTATAGATCCACTATTTTCTCAAACCAGTAATAATAATATCATGTAAAAGATATAAGGGTCATGAAAAGTTAACTTAAAATAAAATATTACCACTTAAATTTTGGGTCAAAATGATAAGATCAAACATTTAAAGAATGCTACTACAGATTAAATTTAAAGAAATTAAAGGAAGAAAGCTGTATTTCCAAGGTTAATTCTGAAAGCATTTTCTGACCACCTACCTCTCCATGATTGAAAAAGAAGCATAACACTGTAACCAGGCCTCCCAATCGACTTCCACTGGAAAAGAGGATAAGAAAGCACAACTCAAATATCAGAAATCCAGTGCAACCTAATAAAACCTTAAAATAATATAACATGACAATCTTTCAGAACTACAACTCTTTCAGTCACACTAGATTTTACTTATGCTAATTTACAAAATAATTTATTTCTCCAAAGTATTTGTCAAAATACATTTCATTTTTAAAAATCTCATTTGCTATCTTCAAAATGTGTACAGTCAGAAAAGCAAATAACCTGAAAAGGAATAGAAAATGATCAATAGTCATGCTACTGTGCATCTTCAGTTGGATTTTTCTTCTTTTTTTCCCCCAGCACCACATATTTATCTATGTCCTACAACATTTCTCAAACTATTTTCCTTAGGATACATGACATATATTAGAGAAAGGGAAGAGCGGAAAGTGAAGAACTCTGAAACAGTCATAAAGTTGGAAACCACCACACTGTCTAGTCAGCCTGCTCTTAGAAATCCACAAAGCATGTCAGCACACTGAAGACTTCATTCACTTCCTCCCAAACCGCCATCCCCAAATTAGTTTTGAAAAGAACATACCTAGGAAGCACTAGTTTCCAGATAAAAGTTTTATTTCTCACTTATTTATAGAAAAGTGAAATTAAATACAAATATCAAAGTACAACCTTCAGGTTTATAATTTGCTAAGAAACTACAATGGTAAAGTCTGTCAGCTCTAAAAACTAAATCTTGATTTGGTGTTATAGTTAAATATGAATTGTCTCTCAAAAGCCCTGTGAAAGATAATGCAAGAAACTTTAGAGGGGAAATGATTGGGTCATGAGAATCTTAATACAATTAGTGAATTAACCCACTGATAGTATTATCTGGGTGTTAACTACAGGCAGGTAGGGTGTAGTTGGAGATGGGGAGGGTCCCCCTGTGGTGTACCTTTGGGCTGTTTATTTTGTCCCTGGTCAGCCTAAGCAAGAGTTCTTGCTCTGCTTCCTGATTGTCATGCCCTGAGCTGCTTGGCTCCACCACACCCTCTGCCTTGATGTTCTGCCTCATCTTAGGCCCAGAGAAATGGAGTCGGCCATCTATGGACTGAGACCTCTGAAACCATGAGCCCCAAATAAACTTGTCCTCCTCAAAATTGTTCTTGTCAGTTCTTTTGGTCACAGCAATGAAAAAGTTGACTAAAACATTTGTTTAAGTAAGAGTAAAATGCTCCCTACTTTCCTCCAAGCCTGGGGAGAAGAGTGGGTTGCTTTTAGGTTTTCTCCATCATTTCTTTCATCTTTACTCTAGAGGTGTTCTTATTCAATTCAGCTCATGTTGCTTTTTCATTATTCTACAATGTCTTTCTTTCTTTCTGTCCATCTACAAGTACCTGTACAACACACAGAGGTCAGAAAGGTAACAAAAAACCTGAGGGCGTGAGTATTGTAGGCCACTATATGTACTATCAGGGGACATATGAGGAAAAGTGAAGGGCATCTTCCTTTTCTCCTCAGGCAGATAGACAGGGCTGGGATCCCCAACACAGGGGGCCAGCTGGCCTTAGAAAAGGAAGAGGAAGAACACTGCATGTTTAGTGGCAGGTAGTATGTGGAGTTTCCATTTTCCCTTATGGATCTGGAGGTGCAGCTATCTGCTCCTAAAGGGAAAGGTGGCAGCATTAAAGATTTAAAGACAGAGGAGAACAGAAATACCACTTGCCTTTAAGGAGAAAAGTAACTAGGGAAAGCAAAGGGGTTGCTGAATCTTTAAGGGAGCAACTGAGGCTCAAGACTTTATAGGGTCCCTAATTGGAGAACTGTGTAACAGTTTTCTACCAGTTATCAGTCTGGACTGGCACAAGTTATAAAGGGGCAAACAAATGGAGGATATTGAACAAAAAGTGGCTGAATGATACATCATAAAATAAGGACACATTAAAGAGATATAAGTAGTTCAGGCCAGGACACTATGCCAGTCTCCACTTACCACAGAGCATGCTGGCGTCCATTTCTGTATCACCTTCATAGTACCCAATACATTTAGACTCTTTTAAATCTGCTCTTCAGAATAGGTAACAACTTTTTTCTCACTGTATTTTGATTTTTTACTTCCCTGCCTACTAGAATGGAGCATCTCCATTTTGTTTTGATTTTTTTCTTTTCTGAACTGCCTGTTCACAACCTTGTTTATTTTTATAATAGATTGTCTGCTTCCTATTTAAAGATTAGAGTTATCAAATCTCTGGCTGTCGTACAGGTGATGAAACATTTTAGTATAATTTATGATGTATTATTTTAGAAAGAAAATTTTAAATTTCATATAGTTAACATGTCAGTATTTTCCTTTATTTCATCTCTATTGCCTACTTCATCTGTGAAGGTTTTCACCATCTCAAAAATATAGCCTCCTAAAAATTCTTAAGTATTATTTCAATTTCATTTATTATCTGAAGAACCCTACTTTTGTTCTCTTTAAAAATACCCAATTATACCCAATTATGCCTATTCCCAGAGAAATGAAATATGGACTTTATCATATGTGAATGTCTTATAATGCTAGATAAAATCTGTTTTATAGTCAATTGACTTATTCTGTATTTTTTGTGTCTCTATTTTTATTACTACAGCATTATGGTAATTTAAACACATTAATAAAGGAATCTCCCCACCCCAACTACTCTTATATTTTTAAAAAATACTTTTAGGGCCAGGCATGGAGACACATCTGTAATTCCAGTGACTTGGGAGTCTTGAGAGAGGAGGATCACAAGTTCAAAGCCTACCTCAGCAACTTATTGAGGCTAAGCAACTTAGGGAGACCCTGTCTCAAAAAAAAACATAAATAGGGCTGGGGATGTGGCTCAGTGGTTAAGTGCCCGTGTGTTCTCACCAACTTACTTTTATATTAATATCTTAATCAGTTCCCTTTTTCAGAAAAATAAAACAAACAACAACAACAACAATAAAACTTTTTGAGTTTCTGGCCAGAATGACATTAAATTTACATATAATTTAGAAAGGATGTTCATTATAATGATGGTAATTCTTTCCATTGGTTGCCCAGTATATCTCTCTCCACTTATTAAGTTTAATTGTATTTCCTTAAATAAAAACTTTATGAACAAGCAATATAGTGGGCAAGCATCTAAAGTTAAAACTTCTAGAAATACAGAGGAAAATATGATAAAAATCTGATCATAGTAGACTACTGTAATAATATTTGCCAGGTTATGTTAATTAAGGAAACAAAGGATTTGAAATAGATAATCAATAAGTTTAATTCTGTGTATAGATAAATAGATTGATTGACTGATTTTTTACTATACTGGGAATATGTTTGTTTGTTTGTTTGTTTTAATGTCCCTGGAGTATTCATCTACAAAGACACCTCATTCTCTGACTATAGTCAAAAACAACTTGGGCTGGGGATGTGGCTCAAGCGGTAGCGCGCTCGCCTGGCATGCGTGCGGCCCAGGTTCAATCCTCAACACCACATACAAACAAAGATGTTGTGTCTGCTGAAAACTAAAAAATAAAATATTAAAATTTCTCTCTCTCCTCTCTCTCTCTCTCTCTTAAAAAAAAAAA
Organism: Callospermophilus lateralis; assembly: GCF_048772815.1. NCBI lineage: Eukaryota > Metazoa > Chordata > Mammalia > Rodentia > Sciuridae > Callospermophilus > Callospermophilus lateralis. The sequence continues at coordinate 90,753,617 of NC_135305.1, forward strand.
AAACTTAAACCACAAAAAAATGAAGAAAAAAATTGGAAAAGTCACAATTCCAAATTTCCTGACTAAGTCTCTAGATGCAGTTTGTCTTAGAAGTCCTACACCCTTCCTCAACAGGTCCACAGCCCACAGGGAACTGAGGCTGGACATTCTACTGAGGGTTAAACCAGTGTGACAACGCTTGCTTCTCAACAAATTACAAAAATAGGTTCCAATCCAGTACATCCACAAATATAGACTCAGTTTTGCTCAGCTAAGGGAGAAAGATTTTCTGATAAACATATATACTCACAAATCTAGGGGCAGGGAAGAATAAAATGTGTTTATCTATAGGCATACTCTGAGTTATAATCACTATGAAATGGTGTAACTTCCAAAAATCAAAAATAGCATCCTTAACATTGAATTCCCTCTTATCTTGAACCTAAAGATTGTGTCACTTCATTTTGCTAAACAGAAAATATGAAATAATCAAAATGTTTAAAAATTTTTAATTTTTCTTTTTCTATTACAGTTGATCAGTTGACATTTCAGCATTCCCTAGTGGTTAAAAAAAAATAAGTTTCTTTTGCAATATTACCACCAAAACTGTCAGGAAAAAAGCAAGCTCCTGTTATGTAATTATTAAAACACTTCTAAGCTTGCTAAACATTTACCACATTTATTCATACTTCTCATTCATTTTTTGAGCCTCAATTTCCTTATATAAAATACAGACATATTAAAAATTAAAAATACTTTCTTTTCTAAAATGTAAATATTTTTATTCAAACAGTTTTTAAAATTTTAAGATTTAGAAAAGTATTTTTAAATCTTCAAAATTCTTTCCAATATTAAAATTTAATAATTCTATGGTTCTCTTCTTTCCTATCCCTACTGATTTGTAAAGATTCAAATCAATCATCAAATTTTGATGGGCTTTATTAATCACTGAGATTTTTAGCTGTATTCATATTAAGAATGATGAAACATACAAAATTCAACAACTGAAAAGGTTAAAAAAGGTATCATAGTTAATTCAAAACTATACTAAATAACTAAGTTTTCTTCTTATATAACTAAGAAAATGAAAGGATAATTTGGAAATAACAAATTATTTGAATAATCAAATATCCAATCTCACGTTTGAGAAGGCTTTGACCCTTTCCAGCCTGATGACGAAACACCAGGCAGGCATGCCTCACAGATGAGAACCTTCCCATATACCTACCTACAACAGTGGGAATTCACTAGTGCACAAAGACAAGACAGAAAGTAAAGACAAGGAAAGAAAATGAGAATTAAGAAGCATTAATAAAGTTCTTTATGTGGACCTCTCCAGCCTATTACAAGCAATTAATTAATGCCTTTATCTCTTCAATGGCATTAAGAAAAAAAAGTATTTTATTTACATTATTGTGAACTTCCCAATTCTCTGAAGTTGACATGGTACTTAGTACTGAGCTTTGCCCATAGCAGAAATTCAAATGGTATCTGAGAGGTAAACAAATACATAAATACCATTCAATCAAGCACTGTTAGCATTCATTGTTTTAGAACCTTGCCATCAAATACTCCATGCCTCATGTCACTACTGCTCTTGAACACTGGTTCAGATATGGGATCCCATTCACAGTAAGCACCTTGTGGTCAGTGGAGCCTCTATCTGTCAACCATGTAACCACTTGACTCCCAAGCAGTTTTTTTCCTTTGTGCCCTCCAGTGGCTTCATTCCACTGTGAACAACAACCTACTCAGGCTTTCAGATCCTTCCTTTTCCTTCTACTGGAAATATCACTGCCTTCAGCTGGTTCCCTGAAATCTCCTCCCAACTCTACTGTTTAATATCTGAGTCTATCACTTCTCTGCATCCTACTCCACATACTAGCCCAGGCTGACCTCCTCTTCCACCTGGATGCCTCAAGAGCTTCCCTTGTGGCCTCCCTGTTTCTAGGTCTGCTCCCTCCACAGTGTATTTTCTACGATCTTTAAAAGCAAACAAATTCAATCAATCTCACCTTTCACTATTATCGCATTTCTCTCAGGGTCAAATTCAAACACCAAAATATGTCTAAAATGCCTTGCAGGGTCTAGCCCTGCTACTCCTCCACAATCCTTTTATGATTCTTGCTCCTACCCAAGCTCTGTGCTCTAGCTGCCCTGTCCTTATTGTAGTTACTCAAGTGAAAAAAAAGAAAAAAAGAAAAAGAATCCCATAGATTTTAGTATGAAAAACAGCATAGTGAGGGACAAGGCTGGTGGGGAAGCACAGGCAATCCTAGTGAGATGATGCTAAAGTGTCTTCAAGTGACAGTGACACAAACAGAGAAGTGAGAAGACTCCAGAGATGTTCTAAAGAAAGAAAAAAGATTTTGTGAGTACTTGGATTGCAGAGGTAGGGATAGGGAAGCCACAAATATCTCCCAGTGGTCAGACTAATATCCATTAGTGTAGACAGAAACGTCATTTGCTAGGATGGTGAAAACATAATGCAGGACAGGTTTTTAGGGAAAAGATGCCAATATTTTCAACCAATAACTTTCATCAATTTATGCATACTAAAAGAAATACTTATCTTTTAAATATTCATATACAACTGTTAGACCAAATGGGTTTGATCATGGATGTGATAGCAGGCCAAGTTAATAGAACATTCAAAAAAACAGCAGCTGGAAAAGTTTGAGATGGTGTAATTCACAGCATATTTAAAATATACGTCTAGCCAAAAACCCCATCTATATGAACAGAGTTTGAATTTTTAAAAAAGTTAGATAATGAAAAAAATCAATAAAATCAATTAAATATTAAAAAATAAACATTATTCAAAAAAAGTATAGTCATTATGAAACTACAAAAAAAATCAAATACAACAATGGAAACAAAACAGGCATAAAAGAATTCACAGGTGAGGGATAGCAGGGGATTAAAGAATTGAAATAAAAAGCTGTTATATTCTTTCACAGAGTCTAAAAAGAAGACTGAATAACTTCATAGGTAACTTTGGTTGGATGATGAAAAGAATAGAAAAATTAGTTACAATGATTATTCACTTTAGTTGTAAAGAGAAATATTAAGGAAAATTAAAAGGGGACTTTGATATACAGACTAATTTTCTAGGTCCTCAGAACTACTATAACTCCTCTAGAAATAAAGTAGTTTCAAAAAGATTCTCTCTAGTATAAAAGGAGCCACTCTGAACCTCCAAAGACCAAATAAATAAATAAATAAAATAGAAGAACAGAAAATTAGAAGATGAACACAGTATTTTCTATGATTGGTGGGTCCATATGTGGAAGAAAAGGCATCTTCTGCTGACTAGCTATTTCCACAAAAGGATGGACAGGCTTTTGTCAGAAAAGCTGAGAAGCAAAAAAACTCAAAACCCTCAATAGAGACAGAGGATGGTAAACATTCAAATGAAGAGGAACAGAGACTGGGGTAGATCTGAGTAGCCACAAGGATACTGAGCTTCAGACATGAAATCGAAAGGAATATTAAATATCTTTAGAATGTTCTTGGGAAAAAAAAAAAAAAACTCTCTCTGTGCATGAGAGGAAATGGGAGAGGAAGAGGAGGGAACTCTGGACCCTGCCTCAGGAGTTGGACTCAGGCCCTCACATACGTAAATGTCCCATAAGTGGGTAGAGAGACATTAATTATCCAAGTGTCACTTCCCCACAGAGATAAACAAGAATCTCAAATGCCCCCTCAACTTTGTCTATCTGCTGACCATAAACAAAGGCTGCTGAAGTTACAAGATGAAAGGGGCCTGGGTTTCCCCCCACAAAGCACTTTACAGTCTGATCTTCTATAATAAAGCCCGCCAGTTAAGAAGTCCTGTCTACCTTACCTTCCACCCATCCCTTAAAAGCTCCCTCATTCTAAAATAGAAATGTCAAGCTAAGGATTAACAGGCTATAGGGAAGCTTTCAACGTGAAAAACAGAAAATAACACAAATTCAAGGGGGAGCCAGAGACTACGTAGGATGCAGAAGAAATGTTTAACCCCAAGATTCTTTAGGAAAGTTGGAACTTTCACAAAATGGACCATAAAGCCTAACAGACAAAATGAAGAAGAAAACTCCAAAGAAAATTAGATTTTAATTCAAAAATTTCAATGTCCAGACAATAGGATTTTGAAAAAAAAAAAAAAAAGAAAAAAAATTGGAAAAGGAAAAAAATCATATAAGAGAAATAATAATAGAAGTAGTGTTCTCCAAAATGAAGTATGTACATGCCCAGACAGGGAGAGCCCAAAGTATCCAAGGAAAAGGATGAAACATTATCTATCCACTTCACAAACTTTGCACAACAACAAATATAAAAATATAAACCCAAAAGCTTCCAAAGACAAAAACAAGGCCACAAACAAAAGGAACAAATGGCAGAAGAACATTAGACCTTTGAAAAGCCAAACTGAATCTCTGAAGACAATGAAACAGTCTTCCAAAGTTGGAGGAGCCAGGGCTGTAGCGCACGCACGCCTACAATTCCAGCAGCCTGGGGGGCTGAGACAGATGGAGAATTCAAAGCCAGCCACAGCAAAAGCGAGGCATTAAGCAACTCAGTGAGACCTTGTCTCTAAATGGAATACAAAATAGGGCTGGATATGTGACAAAGTGGTCGAGTGCCCCTGAGTTCAATCCTCGGTAACAACAAGAAAAAAAAGTTGGAAGAAAAATAAAATTCCATAACCAGACAAACCAGTAATCAAGAATAAAAGTGAAATAAAGAATGTTCAAACATGCAACATGTGTGTATTTTAAAATGACCTCTATTCATACTGTTACTTGGGAATGAGACCCTCCAAAATGAAAAAATAAACAAGAGGCCAAAATGGGGTCCCAAATGGGGTCCCAAATGGGGTTCCAAATGCAAAATCCCAAGCAGCAATGAATCAGACGAGAGAAAAAGGAAATTCTCAGGAGAGTGGTGAACAAAACTTCCAGAATACTGAATACAGCAAGCTTAGAGAAGGGCCAGTCGCGTAGGATGAAACCAGAAGACAAAGGGCTCCAGAAGGGAAAGCCCCGGGACTCCATGTTGGGGAAATGAAATAATGGATTTTATACATATGGCAAAGTAAAATGTGAGTGTTTAATAGTTCAATTGTAGAACTGGTGAGGAATTATCAGTGTATAGAAAACTAAGCAAAACTAAATATTAGGCAAAAAGGAAAAATGTTAAAGTTACTAAATAAAAATTATTTGCACTATATGACCTATTAGCAGTGACCGGTGTTCATACAGTCATAATGAAAATAACTGTTACTACTAGTTTACGTGTTAGATCTCTAGAGGTTTCACGGATTTAAAAGTGGTTTTTGCTAGACAAAGGGATGAGTGGGGTGAGGAAACAGAAGGGACAATTGCTGTGTTTTATCATTAAAAAGGTCAAATAATACCAAAAGATATGTGTGTACACACAAAATAATGAAAAATAATTTTTTAAATGTACTACAGATAGAGTATCTGTAAATATGAAATTAATTCTGAAAAACTGAATTTCAAAATGCTCCAAAATCTGAAACTTTTTCAGTATTAACATGATGCTGCAAGCAAGTCTGATGGTTCAAAGTACATAAACTTTGTTATATGCACAAAATTATTAAAAATATTGCATCAGATTTAGGCTGTGTGACATAATGAGATACAAATGAATTTCATGTTTAGATTTCAGTTCCATTCCCTAGACATCTCATTTTTTATATAAATATACACACAAAAAGAAAGCCCAAAAATATTCCAAAATCTCAAAATTCAAAACACTTCTAGACCCAAGTATTATGAAAGTAATATTCAATCTGTAAGAAATATCATATCCAGTTATATGGCACATTAATAGAAAGAAAACTGTCTAATAAACTCATTTGTAGACCTGTTGATATTTGTCAGACAAATATCTACAAGAACAAAATCATAAAAATGTTCCAGGTAACACTAAAACAGATATTCTTACTAATTACTAAAATAAATGAAATAGTAAATTTCATTTACTTTAGCTCAAAAACTATTGGAAAAGAAACTTTCCAAGGAACAGACTGATTTGACTCAACCAAAACTAGGAAGTTACGGGCACAATTATATATGGAGGATGATGAATTGGGTGGAGATGTGCAATCACAAAAATGAACACTTAGGGAAACAGAAAATGCCATATACAGTATGTTATCTTTCCATTTTAGTTAAAAAGTCAACAGAGTGATTCTAGAAAAATTAACTGATGAGGAAACTATTAAAAATATTATAAAATCACGTGATAATTTTTAAAAAAGTTAAAAATCGGATCCTAATAAATGACAACATTAGAAAGAATAAACTTCTAGGTATCAAACCAAAATATATAATATACATAACAAGTACTGCCATAAGAACAGCAAAATCCTAGCATCCTCAGGAAATGAAATACTACAGAGAGGAAAATGGAAAGCCTATATTCTTCTAAGTACCACTATTAAATTATTTTAGCTGAAACTTTTTAATAAAACATAAATACCTCTTTTTGGAATAGGCATAAACCATTTCTTCTTCATATTTGAGGTCTTTAAATACAAATTAACTAAAGCTGTAGACAGTTTAATTCTTACAGAAGTAACAGTTCTGCAGATAGCAGAACACAAACTCCGGAGCCCCTATCTGTGTTCAAATCCTAACTGAAACTGAGTAGTTCTGTGACCTTGGAAAAGTTACTTGACATCCTATGCTTCAGCTTCCTCATCCATAAAATGGTTTTCCTATTTCATAGGTTATCATAGGATTGAGTTTATGATCATAAAGAGCTTAGACTAAAGGCTTGCAAATAATGTCTTAAATATGTATTTCTTCAATAAAAAAATAGTCCCAGTAAAGATCAGAATATGAAGAAAGAAAACCTCAAGATGGAGTCCACTGGAAAATTTTTCCTAAATTGGTAAAACTGGTAAAGTTTATATGAAAGATAATAACCTATTTTTATTGGGCCTTTTATATATGGCAACAATGAGCTAAGTTTTTCCCTCATTAACTTATAAATTCATTCACTTTATCCAATCAAACATTATTTTCTGAAAGCAGATATTCTCCCAATTACTTGGCAAACACTATTTCATTCTTAGATAGAAAATGGTGTCTTCCAAACTCATTTATGTCTTTTTCCCTCCTACCTAATCACTTTTAAAAATTCTTCCATAATGTCCCATTTCAGTTAACCTTTTAGGATTCTGTTACAATCCTAAAAGATATTTGTTACAATATATTTTGTTTTATATCAAAAGGTAAACCAAAGAACTGGTGGTCACTTTAAATTCTCCTCACATCATATTCAAATTATATAAAAATTCAAGTTCTACCATACAATTTTAATCACAAAAACCTACCACTGCCAGCTATCTAAGGCTCCTAACATGAAAAATAGAGATCAAAATATATTTAAAAAAGCAATTAGGAGATGCCAATATCACCCAGACAGGAAAAAAACAAAAACAAAACAAAACAACAACAACAACAAAAAGCATTAATACCCTCAAAAAGAAATTAGTCCATGAAACAAAAATAAGTACAACTTTTTTTTTTAAAAAAAGGGATGTTCATAGAATAAATAATTCTTGTAAATTAAAGCATTCCCAAAGAATTGAAAATGCAATAGTAGTGTTGAAAAAATAAGTTATGCTGGATACAATTTTCTGAAATACAGAACAAAGTAAAAGATATTAAAAATGAAAAAAATTATGTAAAAACTAGAGAATTGGGAAATAGGAAGTGAAATAGTCAAATAATCTAACTCATGAAAGAGAAAACAATAAATTAAAAAAACAATCCAAGAAAATTTCTCAGAAATTAAGGACATACTGACAAGACTAAAACTAATCCAATGTCTAAGATAAATGAAAGCAGATCTATACCAAGACATACTGTTGTGAAATTTCAAAACAAAGAGAAGATTCTATAATATTCCAGAAAAAGGAAAGAGAAAACATCACATACAAAGGTTTTAGAAATCTAAATAACATTAATGTCTGGATAGCACCATCTTAAGCAAAACAACAATAAAGAACACCTTCAAAATTCTCAAGGAAAGTGTTCTCAAATCTAGAGATGAATATTCAATCAAATAATCAAATAGGAAGGCAAAACACAAACATTTTCAAATATATCAAAATATACAAATTCTTATTTATCTACCCACTCTTAAGAGCTACTAGAAAAAGTACTCTAATCAAGAAAAAAAATAATAAAACAGGAACAGCACAGGAATCCTGGAAAAGAGAGCAGCAAAGGAAATCCCACTGGCATAGTTCTATGGTTTGGATCTTAATTGTCCCCCAGTGACCATATGCTGAACTCTTGTTCTCCAGCTTGTGGTGCTGTTAGGGGATGGTACACATGTTAGGATATGAAGCCTAGTGGAAGGAAGTCAGGTCACTGAAAGCATGATCTTAAGAGAATACTGGGACCCTGGAGCCTTCCCTCTCCTTGCTTGCCAGCCACCATAAGATGAGCAGTTTTGCTACATTGCATGCTCCCTGCTCTCATGTTGTGCTTCATCACAGACCCAAAGCAACAGAACCAGCTGACCATGTACTGAAACCTCTGAAACTCTGAGCCAAAATAAATCTTTCCTCTTTTTCAGTTGTTTATCTCAGGTATTTTGTTACAGTGATGGAAAACTAACACAAATGGTTAAGGAAATTGCCAAGAGGATAAATGTGTACAAACCACATTACACAGACAGTCCAGGACCAAATACTGACCCATGCCCCAAATCCCATCAGCTAAAGACACTCATTTCACTCACAGAAGTTGTTTTTGCTGATGTGCTCCTCAGAGAAGAGTATATGGTGGTGAATTTAATAACAGAGTTGCTCTTGCATCAATGATATTTCTGCTGGACATTCCACACCACTCTAAATTTCTGCTAGATGCCCCCAAAACTGAATCTTACACTTACCTCAGGATTGGCTCAGGACCTTGCCCACTGATGTCCTGAGGAATTGAGCTACTGGTTAAATGCCTGCATGTGATTTCTCACAGCTGGCCTCCTCACACCAGGCTTAGTGCACAGTCAGAGTACTGCAGTCTCTCAGAGGGAGTTACAGTCTAGGACTTGGGCCCCTCTGGCTAGTCATGATCTTGGTCTGGTGCCTTTATTTAAGGTCTTGGACAGAGGTCCTTTTTAGACATCTCCTACAAAGTGGGCAGAAGTTTTAAGACACTTTTCCCCACTTTCAGACTTAATACTTGATCCTTTTCCACTCCTGATCCTTCGCCCATTCCCCTGTCCCCATTACAAGATCCATAAGACTGCCAAAGCCTTTTTAGGGCTCTCTTAACAGTGAGATGACCCTCTAGTTGTGACCCTTAACTGGGGTAGGAGGATGCAACAGGTAGAGTCAGTAATTTCTCTATATCCCTGGAAGCCCAGTTCCCTCTCAAAGTTCAGCTTTTTGTGTTTGATATTCAGTTTTTCAAAACCAAACAGTATGCCATTATTGAAGGATATAGATATAGATATATAGATATAGATGAAGGTGGGAAATTATCAAGAAAAGCAAGGAAAAAAATTAATCCAAAAGTTAGGATGTCATTTCCTCTGAGGGAAGGGAAGAGAATGCACTAAGGAAGACTTGTATGGGTATGAAAGCTTACAACAATTTGTAATTTCTCTTGAGTGATGGGCACACAAGAATTCATTTTACTAATCTTTGAAAATGTACATATAAAGATTTTATACAATTTCACAGGTGTAATATATTCACACATTAAAAATTTTTTAAAGGAAGATACTGAGTGATAGATAATGGGCTCCAGAGATGAACAAACATAAAGCAAAGAATTCCATATAGCTATTTGTTAAAAGACCCTTAGCATAAGTGAAATAAGCCAATCTCAAAACACCAAAGGCCAAATGTTCTCTCTGATATGTGGATGCTAACCTAAAACAATGCGGGGGTGGGGAGAGGACGAATAGAAATCTATTGGATTAGACAAAGGGAAACAAAGGGAAGGGAGGGGAATAGGAAGAACAGTAGAATTAATCGAACATAACTTTCCTAGCCTTATACTTGAATACACAACCAGGGTAACTCTGCATCATGTACAAACACAAGAATGGGATCCTAAATAGAATAAGTTACACTCTACATATGTATAATTTGCAAAATACATTCTACTGTTATATGTAACTAAAAAGAAAAAAATACCTCAGCACAAACTGAAGCAATCATTTAAAAGTAAAGTTCAGTAAAAGTATTCTTTCTATGGAGTACAACAAAAACAAGTCCAAGAAGGCAGCAGTGACCAGAAAAATAGTGGTCAACAGATAGACATTGCTGTGTCCAAAAGTGTCAGAAACCCACTGTTTTCTCCAGAAGACCTGCTTAGATGATCCTTAATCTATTATGGAATCAAAGATCTAAGAGCCTAAAAACAAATGAGGGGATTTTGTGGGCATCCCTAGATAGATATAGAGGAATAGGCTCAGAGATTCTAATAAGAATTCTAACAATTATACTGAAACTCAGGTGATTCCATGATTCTTTCTTTTTTAAAAAATATTTTATTTAGTTGTAGATGGACACAATATCTTTATTTATTTTTGTGTGGTACTGAGGATCGAACCCAGTGCCTCAAACACGCAAGGCAGGCACTCTACCACTGAGCTACAGCCCCAGCCCCAGGCTTCCATGATTCTATTCTTTCTCTTTTGACATAGGAAATGTGGGAAAGGAAATTGTGTCTGTCCTTCAGCTGCAGTTTTAACAAGGGGTGTAGAAACTTGGCAATGGAAGCAGGTATAATGGGGGGGGGGGACTCCAAGAGAAAATGTAGCAAAAAGGGATAAAGCCAAAGTTCTCTTAGGTAAGCCATAGTACTTTTCTGATGGTTTTGTGCATCCTTTTTGCCATCTCATGGTTAAAAAACAAAGCAAGCAACCAATGGCAGAGCTGCCAGGTGATCACCATCCAAGGACAGAGGTATGCAAGGAGGATGGCACCACTTATCCTTTTGAAGGGGCGTTTAGGAATGACACATTCTTAGGCAGATGGGGAAGAACCAAAATAGACTGAAGGACTAAAACAACTAAAAGTAACAGCAGCCAGTGGGGATGAATTCCAATGCCAACAGAGGGAGGAGCCTTACACCAAAACCTTCTTTCAATGAATATTCCCTAATTCATGACCAAATTCTATCCTAAACTGATTTTCTACTAATATTCACCTGCTAAAAATTTTGACACCCTTTTAATACCAAAGCCATGCTAGAAAAACAAATCCACTACTTACATCTCTATCAGAGAAGTAAGAGATGGTAAACAAATGGAGTAAGAGGTAGAGAGAGAAAGACAGGTGATATGGAGAGTGCAGGTGCTATAGTTTGGATCCTGAATGTGTTAAAGGTTGGTCCTCAACTTTGTGCTATTGAAAGGTGGTGGTACATTTAAGATGTGGGGCCTAGTGGGAGATTTTTGCCAAAAAAAATCTGGGGTCATGCCCTTGAAAGAGATTAGAACACTACCCCTTCTTCCATCTGATTTTTGGTGGGTTTTTTTCCCCCTCTCCCCAGCTGCCATGAGGTGAGCAGCTTGATCCATCATGCATTCTCCTCATTTACCACAATCCCATAAAGAAGAGGTCTACTCAACCATGCAATAAGACCTCCAAAAGTGCCAATAAAAGTAAACCTTTTTTTCTTTATAAGCTGATTATCTCAGGTATTTTTTATAGTAATAGAAAGCTGACTAACACATTAGGCTTTCTTGGTTAAGACAGCTTTCTAATACTCAGTTTCAGTTTTCATGAGGCTTGAATGCTTTGTTTCCTATCTCTGATTCCACAAATATCTGTCTCCCAGTATTGCACTCCCTCTTTGATTAGAGTGAATCAAAGTATTTCTGGTACACTCTTTCCAAAAACAAAGAAAAATAATCTATTTAGAAATCCTGTTATTATTTACATGCATCTTTTATGTCATTAAAGTTATGATAAACTTTATGTACATGTGCATTTTTTTCCAGAAAAGCTGGCTATAAAACTTATTACAGTACATCATTGCCTAAGGGTAAAATATTAATAGCAAAACATAGAAAATACTATTCTTATCCCAAATGCACCTTTTTAGCAATAACCCCAAACTCCAAAATAATACTAGAATCAAACTAAAATACCAAGAATAAAAAGTTCAATATTGCCTGTTTGATATTGTCCCCTGGAAGTTATAAACAAAAGGTTTTGATACTTATTAATCAGAGAATTTCATTTCCTAGGCATATTTAAATTTCCCTCGAAGACACAATAGGGGAAGTCCTAACTAAAGAAATTGGCCTTCAGAAACTGTCAGTCTTTGGCTTAGAAATATCAGAGTATCTTATAAAATGAATAACTGTGACTGTGAATTAAAAATATAGCTCCAAAAATAATTAACAATGGACATTTTAAATAAATAATAAAATACTAAGAATTTCAAAAAAAAGAATTATACCATGATTTGCAAAACAAATCTCACTTCACCTCCTCTAGTCAGAGCTTGGCAGCCTGGTCCCATTTACCATGTAGTTACTTTCTATTTTCTCTTCTATTTCCATTTTTGGTAAAATGGACTGGCTGTTTGGCTTCTGAAAACTTATATCTGTATTAATTAAAAGCAAATATTCTTCTGGGATAAAAAATGTCACACTTGGTCTACTCTGTAAATTTCTAATCTTCTAGACAAATTTCAACGTTCATATTTCAATATATAATAATTTCTCAAAAAAACTCTAACCACCATTTTAAATGTCTTTCACTTTATTCTTAACTCAGATTTTAAAAATATGAAGGTTTATATCACTCATAAAATCAGAAGGTTGACTAAACTAATCAAGGAAGAAATCAAGAACTAGATAGTGATTATGAAGTCACTGAAAATACTTAATGTCAAAAGTATTTTAAAATTGTACTCCATATATGTCAGGATCAGGGTGTCAGTGTGATTTATACCTGTACTCTCAGGAAGCAAAAAGAATTCCAGCTTCCTGACAAGTGTCTCCGTTACGCAGAGGAACTATAAGCTTAGCTGGTGATGAGGAATGCAAGGAAGATCTTTGAGCATAGGATGCTGTAATACTGTAAAATCCTTGGAATCTCCAAAGTGATAAGGTTTTTGTTGTTGTTGTTGTATATTCCAGTGAGTTAACTAGTGGCTGGGTAGCTGAAGGATGAAACTGGTCACAGGAAAGACCAGGGCAGGATTACAGATTTGAGACTTTTCATCCCCATCCCCAACCTCTAAGAAGGGGAGAGGGACTGAGGTTATGTTGACCACCAATCACCAATGATCTTATCAATCATGCCTATGTAATAATGAAGGTTCCATAAGACAAAGGCTGAGGTTCAGAGAGCTTCCAGATAGCTGAACACACAGTGGTATCTCAAAAGTGGTGCGCCCAGAGAGATCACAAAATCACCTCACCCATTCCCTCATACCTTACCCATGGTATCCTCTGCAACATCTTTAGGATAAACCAATAAATATAAGTAGGTATTTCTCTGAGTTCTGTGAGTCCCTCTAGCAAATTCTCAAACCCAAGAACTCATAATCATAGTCAATTAGTCAGAACACCGGTTTAAAAAAAAAAAGCTGGGGTTGGTTTATGATTGGCATCAGAAGAGACAATTTGTGGACTTAGTCCTCAACTTGTGAAATCTGAGGCTATCTCCAGGTAGACAGGGTAGAATTGAATTAGAGGACACAGCTACAGAACCGAATAGTTGTTAATAATAAGAAATCCCCATACATTTCTTTGTGAAATCTTCTAAATTGATTATTTTAAGTAGAAATTATAATAGAAGAATCTAAGTTCCTTCTTCCTCTTTATCCTCAGAGATGCCTTTGAATAGGACTAAAGAGATTAGGGTTAAGAAAAAGCCCACAAAGAGCAAAAGTAGAGCTGCAGACCAAGGTAGGGCATGAGAGTTGTGCAAAAATTAGAAGAGGTCAAAAGCAGTCAAGTGGGAGCAAAATAAGCCCCAGCCCTTGACACTGTGAGAAGAATCAGAGGCAGCTATTTGGAAAGACCCAAGTGCTCAAGTATCAGTCGATCCCTAACACCACCTTAAGCAGTAGTCTACAGGCAATAAAACTACAGTAAGAAATGAGAATTTACACTCTAATTCAATACACACAAATGTACACACATATATACATCAAACCAAGGTTCCTCTGATATCTAGGCCATTAAATGTAATATATTCTACTATTCATATTTGTCTTCTTTCATTTTTCATGCTAAAAAAAATACAGGGTCCAATCAACTAAATTGGTTTTTAAAACCCTGTAACAGTTTGACAAGCTCTGTGCTGGAGCACTCACTATGTGACTTTGGGAACAGGAGAAAGTAAGGATACTGTGAGATCATAGCTCAGCCTGAATCCTGTTTCTCTACCAAATTTCTGATTTCCTTCACTAGTTTTGAATAGGTTTCAAACCATCCTGACACAAATGCTTCTGCTTCAGCACCCTCTCAAAAACATACATTCCAGTAAAACTGGTCTGCTTTCCACATCCCAGATTTCCCATGTTTGCCTATCCCTGGGATGCCCTCCTCCTTAGAATTTATTTCCACCAATCCAAGTCCATCTGATTTCCAAGGTCCAGCTAAAGTAAGCCCTCCACATACAACAAATTTCTCTTTGCCTCTGAAATTCTAAAACTTCATCCTTTCTTACAATCTATCTTCCACTCATACACACAACCTGCAGCTACCCTCATTTCCTATCCTGCCCCATTCCCGTGCAGAGTACAAACACAGTCTTTATAAAGAAACTACTTGATATGTACTTTACATGGTGATTAACAAGTGAATATGGATCTCCCATACAAGGAAAGAACTGACTACCAACAAGAGTTGAGGTTCAAAGACCCAAGTCACCAAGAATCCCTCAACCCAACCAGAACCTTATATTCTCTTCAGCAGATACTTCACCTTCAGCCTTTGAAATGACAGTTACAACAAGCACCCTAGGAAAACATGAATGTTTAATAAATTTTTTAAATTCTTCTTTCAATTAAGAAAGTAGAAATTTAGGAATAATACCATGTTTTATATTCTGACTTCTGTTAACTGAAATTTAATCTCCCAAATGTGATAAATGTATCTATACAACAGATATGACAGCAAAATGAACGTATCCCATCAAGTACCCCCCACTTTGGTTCATTATGATTCAAGCAGACTGGTCTATTGTCCCTCAAGTAAGCATCCTTTCCTGACTACCACCCTTCTTTGGATTATGATATTTTGTGTATCTCCTTTAAAAATTTTTTTTCATGTCATCTTTTAATCATATATTTTCATATCACTTTCCCCAATTAAATAATTAAAAAGACCTAAATCAGAAATATTAGCATCAAAGTATCTTAAATCTATATTCAAATGTTTTAAATTGATCTAGTAACTTCCTCACTTGATAAATATTTATAAAGAAACTGCTGTGTGCTCAAATGCTGAACTAGAAACAATAAACCTTTGAAGTACTAAACTGAAAGTGCCATGCATCCAAAACAAAGAGGATAATGGGATAATAGTAGATTCAAGTTCATTATCCTAAGTTGAAAATCATATATATACATATGTTTGCATTTCTGTACTATAAAGAATCAGCAAGCAGTAAGAAAAAAAAATCTAAAGATACTCTCAAGGTCAAATAGTTCAAACATATATACAATGTGACAAATTGTCAAAAAAAAACATAAAACCTTTAAAAACTTATCACTTTTAGTTTTAGAAATGCTGCTCAACTATGAAGTAAATCAGAACAGAAATATTAAATATAAATATCTATATAGACTATACTTCTGTTTTAACACTAACAAAGTAAGGACCATTTATATTTGATAGTAAGTAGTCTTTTCACTTACATTTTTCATGAACAATACATACTGTTTAAGCTCAAATGCCTATAAATAGTTAAATTTATCAAGTATCTCTATATGTTCTGTTTAAGCCTCTAAAACTATTTTAAGTGTGGTGAGCCAATAGTGAAATTATGCAAATATGAAATGATTTTATAACTACAACTACATATTTTAAGAATGCTGTTATAAAATTGAATAAGTTATCAATGATTTAACTATTAACTAATCAACTATTTTTATTAATGTCTTATGAACATACTAAAATATTCTTACCTTAAATATGTGCCGTATATGAAGAATAATGCCATCATTAGTCCATTTAAAATAAAAATTACAGCAACATAAAAGCAAGCAGGATCTCCCAATCCTTTAAAAATAAACAAAACATATGTTCTAACCAAAATTACTTTATATGTCTAGCAATGTAAATTAAACTGCACTTATTTTGAAAATAGTTGCCAAATAAATGGTCTCCTTGGTTCCCACATGAAAACATGATGTTAATAAAGAATAAAAATGAGAACAGTGTAGTGGGGATTTAAAATCAGGGTGGAAATCTTCTGATAAGCCTCCTATCCAAGTGCAGGGTCTATGCCCTGTTTTTTTGTGTGTTTGTTTGCTTCTTTGTTTCTCTGTGTATGTATGTGTGTGTGTGTTATTAGGGAATAAATCTAGGGCCTTACACATGCTAGATAAGTGCTTTACCTCTGAGCTATAGCCCCAGTCCTTTGCAAATTTCTATTTTAGGCACAGTCTTGCTGAATTGCATAGGGTGGTCTCAAAACTCGAAACTGTCCTGCCTTGGCCTTCCAAGTAGTGAGGATTATAGAAATGCACCACTGCTCCCAGCTTAAACCCTGTTTTTCAGTTTGTGTCAGGATGCAACAGAGTAAGGCATAAGTAACACCAAGCGCCTTGTAAGGCTAGGGCATAAGAGGCCACACAGTGCCATCCTGGAGCCTAGAGTTACAATAGGAAAAGCATGTCTACTATGAAATATTTTGCTATTAAAAAAAAAAAAGCCCAAAGCACAGGAAAGGCTGCAAGCAGGTGTCCTAGCTGAGCTCAACCTCATAGTCACCTCAGCCCAGGAGCCAGAACGTGAGTGAAGTAGGTTGCATTCAAGTCCACTTTCCCAGACACTTGAGTCTTACTAGTAGAGCCCTTGACACCAGGAGACAAATCAACCCTGTCTAGCCTGCCCAAATTTCTGACTTGCAGAATCTATAAGCATAATAAAATGGTTGTTATTTATATCAATAAGTGTGGGACAAGCTTATTATGTTGCAATGATAACTGAGCAATATCATAGAAAAAACTTACCTTCACAACTTTCAATAGGACTGAGTCCTTCTCCTCTGGTAACTGTCCAACATATCTTGGTTTGAATACCAATCATGTCCATTATTTTGGTATAAATTCGGTACCAGCTGGCCAAGATTACCTATTTTTAAGAAAATAAACACATTATAAAAAATATTATTCTAGAACAGTAATCCCAGCTACTTCAGAGGCTGAAGTAAGAAGTCACCAGTTTAAGGCCATCCTGGAGAACTGAGACCCTAGTTCAAAAATGGCTGTGGGTATAGCTGACCTCAGTGACCTCTGAGCTGTACCTCCAGAGCATTTGCCTAACATAGTATCACAAAAACACATAAAAAATTATGTACCATGCAATCCCATTTCTGAAAAGTCAGAACATACTCAAAAGCAATACTTTCATGAGAAAATACTAGAACTTGATAGTTATTTATTTGTCTGTAACATTCATGTCCTCATTAATCTATTAACTAATTGATTTGGAGGCTGCTGCTGAGCGGAGACCCAGACAGACACAGCCTTGCCATCGGGGCGCCTTCCAGCACATAATGAAGGCAGATATAAGGAAATGTGCTTCACAAGATCCTCCTGTTAAATCAATGAGGAAGTAAACATCAGCTAAGCCCGGGAGAATGTTTAGGGATGTGTTAAATAAAAGCAGGGAGGGCAATGAGAGGCCAAAAATCATTCCTGATATCACTGCCTTCCTCCCTTACTTTCTGGGTATATAGACTCCTGCCCACCCCGCCCTAAAAAAGTATGCTCAATTAAATGAGGAACCCCTGAGAAGCATTATTTGGCAAAGACATGCAAGTTTGGTACTACTTTGCTGTAATGCTTACAAACACATAGAATCTAGATAGTTTTCATATTTTTCTAATCAATGCAATCAAAACAATAGTTCTCATAGAACCTGTTAAGGTTCTCCCAGATCAATAATGATCTGTTTCCCATATTCCTTCCCGAGATACACATTTTCTTTCTTTTAAAAAAATGAATAAAATTTAGTATATTAAATTAGATCTTAGATATAGAAACAGCATTTAATACAAAAAAAAAGCAAAAAAAATCACGATTGGAAAAAAGTAACTTACCTCAGGGTAAAGATTGAACCTTTTTAATGTATTAATAACAAGAGGGTATTCAGTCAGTTTATCATTCATAATCATCCATACTCCATTCAAAAATGAGGGGGCTTCCACAATAGTCTTGAAATAAGAATAATATAGCCCCTGAAATAAGGGTAGTAAGTTCCAGTTATAAAAAAGTACATAGTTATTATGTCTCCTCTTAGCCTAAAAAATGTTTTAAATACACTGTCTCTGAAAAAGAAAGCACTACAGAAAGTGATGGCCACATTAATATTACAGGTTTCTGCTCACTGATAAATTCTTAGTTTCAAAAAAAACTACATATTTTAGAATAACCTTGTCTTCATTAAAATAATTAAACACAAAATAGTTTCAAAATTTAATATATATATATATATATATATAAATAAAACTCTTAAAAGATATATATAAATAAAAGTTTCGACACTTAAAAGATATATATAAATAAAACTCAGCATACTTCATCTAAGAAAAGTCTATAATCCATATTAATATGTATTAGAAAAACCTAGCTTATGAACAGAGCAAGTGGCTTATTTTGAAGCTAACATTTACCATGAACCAAGAAAAAATGCTTCGGCCTATTTATCTGAATCCCCAAAACAACATCAGTCATCTTTAGTCCAGATTTACATGCAAAAATGCAAATACACTGAGAAAGCTGCATAATGATATTATGTATTAATTTCATTCACATGCCAAATAATTCTTTTAGATCATTTTCCCTCCTATCAATTCAGCATAAGGTAAGAACCCTGTGGGTCTGGGGATGGGGAGGGGTCCTGTTTTGACACAAATAACAGTTTAGTTTGACTTGCTACTTTGGAAACGTAGCACAGACAGAATAAAACATGGGACAAAAAATGTGAAAGCACCATTCACCAATGGAGAGATTGAAGTGGCAATATAAAGGCAGATAAACACAGAATACAAATACAAATACCATATCCTAAACAGTTTTACCTATTAGCAGCTATCAAACTCAAAACTGGGTTTGGGCTCATAAACACTAAAGTGGTTTAACAACGTGGATATTTATTGAAAAAGAAAAATGTTCTTGATATTATAATGCTTTAGCTCTTTGTTTTTAAAACTAAATTTCCTACTGTACTGAGTTAAATAGTGACTCTCAAAACTTCATGTGCACCAGAACCTAGGAATATAAGCTTACTTGTAAACAGCAATAGAAGCTTGCAGAAAACAGATGTAATCAAGTTAAAATGAGATCATACTAGATTAAGATAAACTATAAATCCTATATAACCAGTATCTTTTTAAGAGGGAAATTTGCATACAGAGAGAGAGGAAAAAGGGCCACTTGAAGATGGAGGCAAAGACTGGAGTGACACATCAACAAGCCACAGAACACCAAGACTCCCAACAAACCACTAGATGCCAGGACACAAAGGGAGATTCCCCCTACTGCCTTCAGAGAAAAGGTGGCCTGCTGACACCTTAACCTCCCACTTGTACAGAACTATAAAAAAATACAATTATGCTATTTTAAGCCATCTAATTTGGTGTAATTTGTATGGCAGCCCTAGAAAAGTACCACACTTACTTTGTTTTGTAGGTTTGATTTTAGTTTATTTAATCTTAAAACAAAAAATTTTACAGTCCTAAGAACCAAAATAAAAATAAAAGGAATTAACTATCAACTAGGACAAGGACTTCAAGTAGCTTTAAGATACAGTAATTTTACTGTACATCCTTAGTGGAATATTGCCTAAAGTCAAAACACATTACAAGAAATTCTTGAAAACTGAAAACTATTTTCAGTAATCAATTTTTCAAAAATATCTTCAGTATTATTATTCCTAATAAATGTGTAATTTGAAATTAAGATTCTCAGACTAAGCAAAAATGTAGAAATTTACTATCAAGTAATTAAAAATCATCTAAAATCTTATTTTAAATATAACATAAACTCACAATTTATTTTCATTTTTTAAAAATTTGTTTCTTAATCCTGTTTGCTAAAAAGACCTAGACACAATGGTCAATCTAATAGCAATTAGTATTTGCAGTGCCAAGATGTGGTCTCTAAATACCATTTGCCACTAAAAGGAATTAGGGCTCTTTAGAAAATTGGCTGATGCCAGTTCTGGGAAGAAAACATTTTTCAGTACTTGAAAAAGTAAGGAAGATATGAGATACTAGTAAGGTCACATCAAGGGCATGCAGAGCCAAATGCAAATTTTTCACCAGCTACAGATAGCAAAATCTACAAAACATGTTAAAATCCATTAGATCATAAGGATACTGTAAGAAGGAACTCCACTATTCATGACTAAATGATACTAGAGAACCAACTCATCTTTCTAAAGACTGGCAAATGAAAGAAAATAATTGCACATTTTCCTATCTTTCCACTAAAAAAAATACCTCCCAGAGAATCCAAATAGGTATTCTGAGAAAGTTCTTCTTTATAAAATTACAGGGCATAAGTTCAAGAAAAAAGTAATAGAATAATCTCTGTTTGGCATTACTAATGAGAAAACAGACCTGATAGGCTGGGTTTTAAGGAGGGACCAGCAAGACAATTCCTGAAACCACTAATTAAACTTAAAACTGCAAATTGGGCTGGGGATGTGGCTCAAGCAGTAGTGCACTCGCCTGTCATACGCAAGGCGCTGGGTTGGATCCTCAGCACCACATAAAAATAAAATAAAGATGTTGTGCCCACCGAAAACTAAAAAATAAATATTAAAAATTCTCTCTCTCTCTTCTCTCTTCTCTCTCTCTCTCTCTTTAAAAAAAAAAACTGCAAATAATGAGACAACCAGGCATGGTACCAAAAAGAAAAATATATATATATTATACAAGACCACCTAGGAAGCATTTGTTCCAGAAAAAGAAGTCAAATCTTTGCCATGAAGATTTTAATTTAAATAAAACCAATCAACAAATGTATGAAAAAATGCTCATGATCTCTAGCAATCAGAGAAATGCAAATCAAAACTACTCTAAGATATCATCTCACTCTAGTCAGAATGGCAGCTATTATGAAAACAAACAACAATAAGTGTTGGAGAGGATGTGGGGGAAAAGGTACACTCATACACTGCTGGTGGGACTGCAAATTGGTGCAGCCAATATGGAAAGCAGCACGGAGATTTCTTGGAAAATTCGGAATGGAACAACTATTTGACCCAGCTATCCCTCTCCTTGGTCTATACTCAAAGGACTTAAAAATAACATACTACAGGGACACAGCCACATCGATGTTTATAGCAGCACAATTCACAATAGCTAAACAGTGGAACCAACCTAGATGCCCTTCAATAGATGAATGGATAAAAAAAAAATGTGGCATATATACACAATGAAATATTACAAAACAATAAAAGAGAATAAAATCATGGCACTTGCAGGTGAATGGATGGAGTTAGAGAACTGAAGTTAGCCAATCCCAAAAAAACAAATGCCCAATGTTTTCTTTGATATAAGGAGGCTGATTCAGAGTGAGGTAGGGAGAACATGGTAGGAATAGATGAACTCTAGACAGGGCAGAAGGCGGGGGAGGGGGCTTGGGGTTAGAAATGATGGTGGAATGTGATGGACATTATTATCCAAAGTACATGTATAAAGACACAAACTAGTGTGAATATACTTTGTATACAACCAGAGATGTAAAATATTGTGCTCTATATGTGTATAATATAATAAGAATTGCAATGCATTCTGTTGTCACATATAAATAAAAAAAATAATTAAAAAAAGACGTCAATCTATCAATTTTCAGGAAAGTCAGGACAGAGAAACACAATAAACACATGAATTATTGTGAATAATTCTATAAAAAAGTAATCTGAATTCAACAAATAAATAGTCAAAAACAAAACAACAAAAAGTGAGAAGGGAAATTTACAGATTTTAAGTCTCAGGAGATACATCAACTAAATGCAATATAGAGACATTGTTTGGATACTGATTCAAGCATACCAAGTGTTAAAATGTGCCAGTCAGGTCATTTTAACAATGATTTATATTGATGATATTAATTTTTCATTCACTTTTAACTGTGATAAAGTACAGCCCTGAGCCACACCCCCAATCCCTGAGGGTACAGATGAAGGAAAAATGGCTGTTTTCAGTTGTTGAACATTGGGCAGGAGGGAGTTCTCTAGTCTTTCTACTTTAAAATATTTTTTTGAAATTTTCCATGATAAAAAGCTTAAAATTTTTTAGATTCCTAAAGTACTACAATAAACTACCACCTGAAAACTAACCATTTCAGTGCGAAAAGCCATCTCCCTTTCCAATGTTGAGAGGTGAGAAAAATGACGATCATTTTCAAAGAGGTGTGTTATATGGCTCCTGGAAAAAAACAAAACAAAATAAGTGTTGAAGCTCACCCTCAGTATTATTTGTAAAAGTAACTCTAAAAGCAAAAATAAGAGTGTCTATAAACTTATAGATATTTTTGTAATAAATCTGAAATACAATGGTGTCTATATTTTTTCACTCAGTATACATTACATTTCTATTACAATTTGTCTCCACAAAAAAAGCACACTCAAACTAGATTTTAAAATTAAAATGAACTAGAACAATGGTATTTTAAGTCAAGCACAATAAAAACAAAGAGTAAACTGTAAATGTCATTGTGTTACTACTTCAGAAATGTATGATTAATAAAATTCATGTCTCTCTATCCAGAAGATTAAAAAAATTAATCTTCCTCTCAATATGAATACTATAATAATGTTAAGCAAAGTAGAGTCTCTAATATAGCTTCTTTAATAATGAATCTCCTTTTTATTAAAAAATTATATCATTCTGACCCTGACTTATCATTTAAACTACTTTTTTCAGACTACTGTTATTAGTAATAAATATTCACTCTTCTTATAATGAAATTTTTTCCTTTAAACATTTGGTAAATAGCTTTGGTAAGTTAAAAACATTTGCATAAAATATACCATTGGGGATAAAGCAATCTTACCAGTGCAACACGGCTGCAAAGGCAGCTGAAATAAAACAGAAATTGAAATTATTATTTTAACGTAAGGAAATATTTTCATTTTATAGAGATAACCTTCAAAGACAAGCTTGCCAAATTTTGAGATGTGGAACTATTGGGACTAACCTTAGAGATTGGGAAAAGAATATTAGATCTTTGAAAGCACTGGGGCTAAGTTTAAAATACCAGCAGAAGGGATCAGAGGGGAATGAAGCATATATGCACAATTTTCATTCACTCATATATTTCAGCAAAATACATGAGAGCCTATCATTTGCCAAACACTACCTAGGAACCATAAGATAGAAACTATCATGAATAGACCTGAAAGAAGAATAGAAGCAATAGGTAAGGGTAGCATAAAATAAAGAAATATGGTGGCTTGAGGGAACAAGACTGGAAGAAGTAGTAAAGGAGGAAGTACCACTTTTTATATACTATTACAATGTCAGAGTTTTGACAATAAGTCTTACTCCTGTTTTTCAACAAATACAAAGTAAAAGAAGTAAAGGAGGGAGAAGGAGGTGGATTAAAAAAAAAGGAAGAATGAAAATATATGAGAGAAAAAACTAACAACATCATCAATCTCACATGAGAATCAGTAGTTTGCTTTCTGTCCAAGTACAAAGAACACATTAAGATGAATCCAGACAACACCAATCAACTTTCTTATATAACAAGAACACCTGATTACAGGTTCCTAATTAACAACTGCTCAGGACTCAAACTATGAAAATGTTCTTTGAAGTGAAAATTAAATGGCTCATATCATACTGCTTTATTTTTAAAGCAGTATTTTTTTATTGAAAAACGCATTTTGCCTTTAAGATATTAATGGTTACAAAAGACAGTTATTCTTTTTAATCATAGAAAATTATGAACATTTATCTTGGTTTGTCACTTAACTTTTTAAGTTACTGGGTTTTTTATTCACTGAAATTTTAATTTTTTTTCTTTTAAAAAATAGATTTGTTGCCAAATCTACCATTTGCATCCTTTAAAGACTTCTCACCATAATAAAACTTGAGCTTTATTTTCTCAATGATTCAACTATTATTTTCTGAATGAGTCATTCTTCTTTCCTGAATGTAAATGATACCTTTTTCCTATAGAGGACTTGTAAAATAGACTTTGGTAATTCCTTTGAGTTTACGATTAGAATTTCATTTATAAATTAAATGAAGAAAAATTTACATTTTATATAGTCTTCTTATCCATAAACAGTGTATTACTTCAATTATTCAATTGCTTTTTAATTTCCCTTGAGGAAATTAAAAATAGTTAATCCAAAGGGAATACCTCTTATATGCAATTCTTGGAACCAGAAATGTTTCAAAGTTTGGATGTTTTCAGATTTTAGAATAGTTTCATACACATAAAATATTGAAAACTTGGGGATGAAGCTAAAGTCTAAACATGAAATTTACTTAGATTTCCTATGTATCTTATACATGTAACCTGAAGGTAACTTAAGTACAACTGCATTTTGACTGACCAGTCTCATGAGGTCAGGTGTTCAGTGTTTCACTTGTGGCATCATGTCAGCACCCAAAATGATTCTGATATTGGAACATTCTGGATTTGGGATTAGAGATAATCTATTCATATTTCCTAAGTGCTCCATTTCAACATTTTTTGCTGCTAATATCCATGAAGTCTTTTTTCATATACTATTGGATATTACCTTTAATATATTTATTTTTGAAGAGTATTTATTTTGTAATGCAGAGCTTAGCTTATTTGTAAACTAGTAATTCACAGGGTTCTTATTGTTTTCAATTCTCCAATTTAAACAATATTACTTGCAAATAATAATTTTTCTCCTAAACCATAATTTTACTATTAGCATCTTCTTCCCATTTGATAACAATGATAATAAACTTCTAGAATACTACTAAACAATTGTGGTAAAAGAAGGTATTCTTGACTTCAACAGACTTTAATAGCAATGCATTTCACATCGTGCCCTTAAGTTAACCTTTGACCTTCACAATTCTGGAATGAGAACTAGAACTTATAAAGGTCATCATCCTTCTATATCCCTTTCAATTTTGTAGAATAATTTGAAGAGCACTGGCATTAGTTCTTCTTTAAAGGTCTGATAGAATTTAGCTGGGAATCCATCTGCTCCTGGGTTTTTCCTTGTTGAAAGGCTCTTTCTTAGTGCTTGTATCTTGTTGCTAGTTATTGGTTAGTTTAGGCTTTCTACACCCCCTTAACTCAATTTTGGCAGGTCATATGTGTCTAGAAATAGATTCATTTCTTCTAAGTTTTCCAATTCCTTAGAGTAAAAGTTTTCAAAATAGTCTCTAATGATCCTCTGGATTTCTGTCTATGGTGATCTTTCCTTTTTGTCTCTAATTTTCTTAATCTGTGTCTTCTCTCTTTTGGTTAGTTTTCTTTTTTTTTTTTTTTCCATAAATTTCATTGATTTTAGTTCTGATCTTGATTATTTCCTTCCTTCTATTGGTTATATCTGGAATGCTCTTGTTTTCCTAGACCTCAGGATGCAATTGTTAGATTGTTTATTTGGGATTTTTCTGATTTTCTTATGTAGGCAGTTATAGCTACAAAATTTCCTCTTAGAACCACCATCATAATGTCCCAATGGTTCTGGTATATTGTATCACTATTCTCATTTGATTGTCAAGAGTTTTTTAATTTCTCCTGATTTCGTCTACCACCCATTCTTCATTCAAAAGTGCGCCACTCATCTCCCATTTGTTTATATAATTTCTGAAGGGATTTTTGGTGTTGATTTTTAATTTCACTTCATTACAATCAGATAAGATGCAAGAAATTGTATCATTTTTCAAATACTTGCTAAGAGTTACTTTGTTGCCTGGAATATTATCTTTTTGGAGAAGGTTCCAAGGGCAGCTGAGAAGAAAGTGTATTCGCCTTGTTGGATGAAATATTCTACAGATGTCGGTTAAGGCCATTTGATTTAAAATGTTTTAACTTCCATACAGTCTTCCAGGTTTACGTCTGGATGACCTATCTATTGGTGAGAGAGGTGTGTCACAGTCACCAGTATTATTATACTGGGGTCTGCTTGAGTGTTTCTGTAGGGTCAGTTTTATGTAATTAAGTGCACCAACATTTGGAACATAAACATTTATGCTTGTCATATCTTCTTGTTGATTGTTCCTGGTATTATCAATATAAAATTACCTTCTTTGTCTCTTCTCATTCATTTTGATTTAAAGTCTGCTTTGTTGGATATGAGTAGTTATTACTACTTGTTTTCAGGCTCAATTTGCATAGTATATCAATTTCCATTCTCTCACTTGCAGCCTGTAGCCATCTTTTCCTATAAGGTGAGTCTCAAACAACATATAGTTGAACCTTGTTTTTTAATCCATTCTACCTGCTTATATATTTAATTGGGTAGTTGAAACCATTCACATTCTATGTTATTATACAGAGTTGATTATTAATTCCTGCCAGTTTGACACATTCCTAATATTTAATTTGGTCCCGTTTCTCATTTGCTTAGCAATTCTTCAAATGAGATTTGATCACTAGTAGGCTCTGGGATTTGGGTTTTTTGTTTGTTTGTTTGTTTCTGTGTGAACAATTTAAGTGTTTTCTGAAGTGCTGGTTTAGTAGCCACGAATTCTTTAAGTTTCTGCTTTTCTTGAAAAGCTTTTATTTCTTCTATGATTCTAAAGGACAGCTGTCCTGAATATAGCAATCTTGGTTCCCAGTTATTTTCTATATATATATATATATATATATTTCTCTCTTTCCCCCCGTTATTTTATTTCAGGATTTGAAACACATCATTCCCAGCCCTCCTGGCTTTTAGAGTTTTTGCTAAGAAATTGGAAGTAATTCTGATTGGATTGCCTCAAAAAGCAACCTGACCTTTTTCTCTTCAGGCATTTAAAATTCTGTTATCTTTCTGTAACTATAATGTGTCATGAAAAAAGTTGTTTTGCTCTTGTCTATTTGGGGTTCTAAATGTCTCCTGTATCTGGATGTCCAGCTCATTCTCAAGGTTTGAACTTTTT
This sequence comes from Callospermophilus lateralis, assembly GCF_048772815.1. NCBI lineage: Eukaryota > Metazoa > Chordata > Mammalia > Rodentia > Sciuridae > Callospermophilus > Callospermophilus lateralis. The sequence continues at coordinate 90,780,876 of NC_135305.1, forward strand.
TCTGTTATTATTTCCCTGAAGAGGTTATCCATGCCATTAGCTTGAATCTCACAACCCTCTTCAATTCCAATCATTGTTAAATTTGGTCTCTTAAGTTGTCCCAAAGTTCCTGTATATTCTGGTCATTCTTTTTTTATCATGTGAATTTTCAAAGTCAGCCACTTTGTCTTCCAGTTCTGAGATTTTGTCTTTGGCATGGTCTACTCTATTATGGAGATTTTCAACAGAATATTTTATTTGATTTATTATGTCTTTTGCTTCCAAGATTTGTTTGTTTTTCAGAATCTCTAACTAATTGAATTTCTCATATCCTGTACTGACTTTCTCACTTCATTCAGTTGCTTTTCTGTGTTCTCTTCAAATTCATTATTTTTATAATCATTCTTTAAAATTCCTTCTGATATTTCATCCACTTCAGTATCTATGGAGTTGGCTATTGGCAAATTATAAACTTTAGAAGGCACTGTATTACCTTGATTTTTCATAGTCCTTGAATCTCTGTTTTTGATTTACACATATCCTGGAATATTCTTCCACTCTTATGTGGGGGCCTTTTTAGAGTATAACCTCCTCCTAAGTGTTCTAGAGCGATCTAGATTAACATCCATCATAGTATGGTATCCACATCCTTTGTGTTAATTATGTTTTTGTTAAAGGAGTGAATATCCTTGAGTGGGATCTGAGAGACATCCTAGCTCTTCCTACTTAGAGGTCTGGCTATTAGTTTAGAGGTTTTTGACTCTTCTATTCTCTTTATTAAAATATCACTTTAGTCTAGTATGGTTAATTTGTGTATGTGCTGTCTTCTGGGTGGGATTAGTTCAGCAGCAGAGTCTCTGCCCTGTCAATTTATAGTGTCCTTGAAGATTCCCAGCATCTCACAGAAAAGGGGGAAATAAACATTAATAACAACCAAAGCAAACAACATACAGCATTAAAATAAATACCCATTGCCTACTATGACATCTACAGCATTAATTACCACAAAAAGAAGAATGATCGGATCAACAATTGCCAACAGCAAAACATAATCAATAGCTGTGAAGCAGACGTGGCACCAAGTATTAACTATGCACTCCACAGTACTAATAATTGCAACAGCATGAATGGGGGGCAGGAGTTATATAAATGAAACAGTTTTAAATGGTGGTAAAAATACAGTTCATAATGTAATATAAACCCCTCAGGTAAAAGAAAGTTTTGAAAATCCAATGCCAACAGAACAAATGTAGAAGAGACTGAGAAAATGGAGCTATATATAAAGGAAAAGGAAAAAAAAGAAAAAAGTAAATTGAGAGAACAAGAAAATTTGACTATTAGAGAATAAAAGAAACTACAGAACAAAAAACCCTAACCCTCTAAAGAAAAGGAAAAATAACTAATGTAAAAAATGCTAAAAATAAGAAAACAGAAATGAGTACATATATGTATATATATATATCCACAAACCAATCAGCACAGCAAGAACACCAAATTAAAAATAAAAAGAAAAAAGGATTCTTAATGAAAAATGAGAATTGTCTCCACCAAGGTAGATAAAACTGTCAATAAGGCTGGATGGTCACTGCCTATGCCCAACTGTCTTTTCCATTTTTTTTTTAGGCTATGTACAGCAAGAGAGAGTGCACACAAGCATGCATGCTCAAGCTAGAGCTATAGGTTGTTAACCCTTTCTTTTTGTGTTGCTCACCAGCTGCCAGTTGGAGTAGCCTAAAACTGAAGCTGGCTGAAACAGCTCTCACTTCTCTTCTCATCTGTGTAAGGCAAAAGTACAATGGGAAATACTACAGACTGGAGTTTTTTTTCAGACAAACCAGATCAATATACGTCCAAGGTGGAGCTGCTATAGAGTTCCAAGAAGGGAGCTCTGGAAGCTGGGGCTTAGGTCTAATCATGATTAGGAATTTTGTTGGGTGGTATCTGCAGTGGAGAGATTAGATCAATATACCTGGAGGGCTAGGCAGATGCTGATCTCTGCTGAGAGTCTGGATCTCAAAAGCCTCCCAAGAATTCTACTTCCTGGGCAGGGGAATCAGACCTCCACTAGTCTCATACACTCTGCTGCCCACAAATATGGCCTCCCCAGGCTTTGTCCCTAAGTATATTCACACCCACCTACTCAGTCTCCCAAACCTCTTCACCAGGTCATGTGGTCATTGAACTCAGAGGGAAAGTAAGTTGGACTCCCCTCCTTATTTCTGACTTGAATTCCCCTGTGTACAATCTTTTCTGTGCCCATTTTACTCAATTTCTGCTAAGTATTTGCTAGGTCACAGGATAGGTGCTTGCCAGGGCAGTGTGGTAATGTCTGCTACAATGTCCCAGGTTCCCACAGCAGCCAGCTACAGTGTGGCCTCCTCAAGATGGTTCCCTTCTCAGTTCTCCACAGCCAGTTGTGAAATCAGAGCACTTTTCAAACTCCAGTTCACTGTGCAGCCTCTAGACCAGCTATGTTCAGGTTACAGGTTTGTCCAGGCCAAATTTGTCCATTGTATTTCTCTTTATTTTATCTCTCCCCTCTGCAGTAAACCAGGACCACTGCCATGGGCACAAGTAACGTACTCTTTCTTGTTCTTTGGTCAATGCACCCAAATTTCTGTGTTTCTAAGACACTGTAACTATCCAATATTGAATTTCAGTGACATCCCTCTTTCACCCACCTTGCTGAGAAGCAACATTCCTGCTGCTTAAATCCAAACCACAGAGCAACTAGAAATGCAGTCTTCTCCTCAAATCTGCCTTCTTAAATCTCGTGAGGTAAAGATTTGTAGTATATAACCATAAGACAAATACAACAAAACAATGTGAACCTGGATCCAATGTGATAAGAGTTCCCATCATAAATACTGACTATAAGGAATACAATAATAGCAATGTGCTAGTGTTTATTGAGAGTCCACATACTATATATACAAAATGTCACTCTCTCAGTGCTCTGTGAATATCAGGTAAAGAGTTTAGTCAGAGATTACCAATCAGTAGGCCTTGAAGTGCCAAGAGTAAGAGAGAAAGAGCCTAAGACCAGTAACCTCTTGTCTTTCAAAAAAAAAAAAAAAATCCATTTACCTTACTGTGCTATACAAGTATACTCAATTTCTATGTGTCATGATGTGAAAAGGACTGAGAAACACTGAACTAGTTTAAAAAAGGAAAAACAAGCAAGGTTCAGAGAAAACATCATTCAGCAACAATATAGAGCCCCAGTACTCCAAACCCTAGTACTAATTAGAATGGAACTAAATAAAACCACAGATACTTAAGTATTTAATCCAGGGATATTTTTAAAACTCACAAGTGATTCAGATGTATAATCAAGGTTGTTATTATTGACACAGAGAAAGCCTGGGACAAAGTCTGGGTAATTTTTTTTTTTTACAAACTTCAATGTGAGAATTGGCTCCTTGCTATTCCAGGTATCCTGGAGCCTAAAAACAACTGCATTACCTGGGAGCTGGTTGGAACACAGGACTCAGGTCCCATCTCACTCCTCCTGACTTCCAACCTATATTTTAACAAGATCACCTGAGGTAATACATAACCACTTCTAAGAGTGATGTCTCAACACTGATACCATATTGGAATCCCCTCACAACTATACCCATTACGAGATCTGACTGAGGAGGGCCTATTCTAACATGGAACTGGAGGTAAGGTGAACACACTGACGGGAGAGAGGCATGCTAAGACACATCCCTCAGCCCCATTCTCAAGAGATCCTAATTCTACAGATCTTTCTAGGGTTCAGAAACCTACATTTTTAACAAACCTTCAGGTGATTTCATATAGTCCAGACTTTGAGATGTGGTATAGTTACAGCAGAAAAGTCAATAAGACGAATATGGTAACATTTCAGGTATGAGATAAGGAGGCCTGGATAGCAGTGACATGAGCTTAATTAGAAAAGGGCAAATATAAATTCAAAAGATAACTCTGAAGAAGAAACTGGCAAAACTTGACAGGTGAAAAAAAGGATTAAGAAAGGCAAAGAATTAAAATTATTTTTTTACTTCCCTGCTAAGAAAGTCATTCCTAAGAAGAATCTTATAACTTAATTAGCCTCTCAGAGTCTCATCTGCACAAAGCAAAAAATACGGAATTTTTACTTGGTTATCTCTAATCCTAGCACTTAATGACCTTGAAGAATAACCTACAGCTTTGCAAACACTTTGGACTTCATACTCTCCAAAATAACTACACAGTGTTTTTCTATTTTCTATTTTCATTTCAATCTTCCCCATCTCCAAACTACAAAGTGTTGACAGGTTGGGCCCTTTTAATTGGTTTTCTCTTTTGAATTTGGGGGAAAATCCAATTTTGAATAGGAAAAGAAGCAATGAGTTCAATTTTCTAGTAGAGATATTGAGTCTCAAACCAAGAAGCAGGATTGCTTTTAAAATTCAGAGTCATGATTTGAAGAAACTACAGCTCTAGTAAGTTGGAGAGTTCAACATGGTCTACATGGTGATGGTTTTTAAGACAAATTTAAGTTAATCAGAGTCTCTGCCATATATTTGGCACTGAGCAAAACAGTGCTTTTAAAGGGTTTTTTTAAAAAATTAGAAACTCTTAATTATAATAACAATGTCTCAACATCTGTTTATCAGTTGCAGTTTACAAAGGACTTTTGCATATCAAGCAGAAATGATCCAGGAGTCCTTTTGAGACAAAAGTGGTTCTTATTTTCCCATGAGGCCCGAGGTCACATGACTGGAATGCAGTAAGGTCTGGAGAGAGCCCAGGGTTTCTTTCACTCCAAGCTCAGGCATGAAAATGTTGAGCACATTTAACCAAAAGGGTGCACTGGCACACAGCATACAAGGATGCCTTAGAAATCACAAAAACATCAAGGACTGAATGGTTTCTTTTAAAATGAGTATATGAAAACAGAGAGAATTAAAAGTATGTATCACCACCCTAAACAGAACATAATTACACTTCTAAAAAGAGAAATTTACAAAGTTGGTTTTCATATATTTAAATATTTATGTACAAATACTAAAGTAAGCAATGCTTAATGCAATTATTCAGTGTATGAGTTTTAAAAACAATAAATTCTAACTTCCTTCAAAAGTCTTAGCCTTATATAATGTGAAAATATTTCTAAATTGACAGAAATTAATAATCTCCATAAAGGATCTTCACCTTTCTTATTGGAAAAAAAAAATACATTTCAGTATTTGAAGAACAAATAGCTAGATAAAATATACAACCAAAATAATAATAATAGCTTATTAAATACTTCTGAACATACAGATGGAAGCTGCAAAACTTTAGTAACCATGGGAAAAGTGTATAAACTTTGTCTCTTCACTAAAGGAAAAAATAAATCAACACACATGACATACATCCAGGCCCATCACATTCAACAAAGATTTTAACAAGTTCATTGCCTGTTACACCATTCCAATCTTAACATTACAAAGTCACTCCAAATTTCAAACTGTCCTTGGATATCACAGTGTCTTGCTTATCATTTAATTTGGATGATTACAAACATTGTGGCACTATTTTTACTCTGCTTTTAAAGCATTGCCAAACTACCAACAGTTTTTAAAAATCAGAATTTATTAGTTTTTAAAAGTTAATTATGAATTACAAAATGAAAACTAACAGGATCATAGGATAAAAAAATCAGAGTGATTCCCAAATGAACAGAGCCAACAAAACAGTGCTCTTTTTAAGAGTTGTCAGGTCTTAGAGGACATATGAGGTCATCTTCCCATTAATGTGCCTTTGACTGTTGCCTAACACTTTAGATCTGAAATCCACAGTTCAACAGATGTGATTAACAAAGGCAAGAGATCTTAATTTCAATACCAAACTTAATCACAGGGAACTCAGCAATGATATTGGGCTTCTGACCTGGTCCTACTTTATTTCCCTGCAAGTAAAATTCTAGGCAGTAGACTTTAAGTTCTAGAATCTTATGAAATTTCCATGGACATCAAAGATAAGAAAAGAGTGAAAAACAAGGAGCAGGGTGCATTGGTGCATGCCTACGATTCAAGCTATTTGGAAGGCTAAGGTAGGAAGATTGCAAGTTCAGGCCAATCTAGGCAACTTAGCAAGACCCAAGACCCAGTCTCAAAATAAAATTTCTAAAAGAACTGCAAGGCAAGAGGGGGGGGGCATTAAATAAACTCTATATAGGGCAAAGGGGAAGGAGGGGAAGGGAGGGGGCATGGGGTAGAAAAGAAGGTGGAATGTGATGGTCATCATTACCCTAAGTACATGTATAAGTCAGGAAGGATGTGACTCTACTTTGTGTACAACCACAGATATGAAAAATTGTGCTCTGTATGTGTGATATGAATTGTAATGCATTCTGTTGTCATATATAACTAAAATTTTTTTAAAAGATATTAGTGCTACAGTATACTAATACATAAAAAAAAAAATCTCCATCTTTGAGCAGTACTATGAACTACCCTGAAACTTTGGTAAGTAATTTGGTAACAGTTATGCAGTTATGTTAACCCTCACTGCTATAATAAGCTAACATTATAAAATACCACCCAAGCATTCATCACGTGGTGGTAACAGTGCTGAAAACAAACCTAAAAACTGGCTACTTTAGAAGGAAGTCAAACACAGGGAAAGAAGCCAAACAAACATGAAGGGACATAAACTGTTCATTTAAAAGTGCCCTCAGGGAAGAAAAATAATAAGGCTGAGAATATTAAAATAATACGAAAGCACAAAAATATGCTACAATAGTTGTAGCATTATGGATTCAGAAAATTAATTCTGCCACTTTTTAAATGTATTCCTATTAAATGAATCTTAATTGAATTATGAAGGGTCATCCATGAAGAACTAATCTTCTTTGTGAGACTAAATAACAAAATAAAGGTCTGGACCTAAACATAGGTGTAATTTTACTACTTTTAATGATTCACAACCATCAAAAAGAGTAAAGAAAATTAGCAGATTCAAGCTGATGACAAATGATGAACTAGCAATGTAAGAATTTACAATTAAACATTCAAAGTCTCAAGCTACTCCACCTGTACATAGGTACACAGGTCTATAGTCTCTGTGAGATGGAAATATCTCATTAACATGAACTTCAGGAGACATTAATACACCTAACATATTCATTAAAAGACATTCATACAACTTGACAGGATTGTTTAAAATGTTCAAATTTTAGCAACACCAAAACATATGTGTATACATAATTAAAATGTTATCTGCTTTCAGTCTTTATTGGCCAAAAGTTAACCACAAATTGAGAATACATCCTTCCATTTACACAAACTAAATTCAGCACATTTGTTATTTATGACTACTCATGAGCATCTCATATTCAGAAATCCTCATACCAGAGCATCTTTTTAATAATAAAATGTGGCATTTATACACAATGGAATATTACTCAGCACTAAAAAATAACAAGATCATGGCATTCGCAGGGAAATGGATGGAATTAGAGCAGATTATGCTAAGTGAAGTTAGCCAATCCCAAAAAACAAATGCCGAATGTCTTCTCTGATATAAGGGAGGTAACTCAAAATGGGGTAGGGAGGAAGAGCATGGGAAGAAGATTACCTCTAGATAGGGAAGAGAGGTGGGAAGGAAAGGGAGGGAGAAGGGGAATTACATGGATGGTTGAAGGAGACCCTCATCGTTATACAAAATACATGTATGGAGATGTGAGAGAAAAAAAAAAAGAATAGTGTTACCTTAGATTAGTAGAGAGAAGTGACGGGAGGAAGGGGAGGGGATGGGGGGAAAGGAAGGATAGTAGAATGAAATAGATACTATTATTCCTGTGTGTATTATGTGACTACATGACCAATGTGATTCTGCAACCTGTACACTCATAAAAATGAGAAATTATATCCCATCTGATTCAAATGTATGATATGTCAAGGTCACTGTACTGTCATATGTAACTAATTAAGACAAATAAAAAATTTTAAAAATGTTTAGGTGATGATAAATATTCTTTGTGTTAACCAAAGCCTATTTTGGGGGAAAAAAATTGTTCCAAGCATTGAAAAAATTCTCTAAAAATCTCAAATTTCATCTTACTTGCTGGCCTTCCTGGGAAATTATTGATATGATGTCTAAGTATTAAACACAGACTCCTGCAGCTAATGCTCAGTTGTATCCAAGTGTTTGTCAGAAAGCAAGCACAAAAAGATGCCTAGTGATCCCTGGGTCTCAGTTTCTTTAGCTTTTCTTGTTCCTTATGCCACTTAAAATAGCCTCTGTTTCCACTTCTTATTCCAGTACCTCTCTGTACGATCCTCTTTCCTTATTCCCTCTGAAGAAGGAAGAAACAAGAAAACTAACACTTATGAGCATGAAATATTCCCAGAACTGAATGCTGGAGATTCATTTCTTCCCTTACTACACTCTCACCCTAGACAAGATGAAGTACAGTACAGCAGTTAAAAGAATAAACTCAGGAGCCAAACTGCCTGGCTTCAAATCCTGACCCTTCCACATGGGAGGGATGACCCTGGGCAAGCTACTCAACACCTGTGCCTCAGATTCCCCTCTAATAAATAAAATAAGTATGGTAATCACAATGCCATGGTGATTACTGATTTAACAGTGAAGTGAGTTAATCTAAAGCTCCAAGAACAAAATCTGGCACAGAGCCCCTTATCAGTATAAGATGCTTTTCATGGGAATATTCATGAATTCAACTCCTATAAATTTGAATAGCACTGATTGGCTAAAAACTCCTTATTTTTCTGTCTCTCCACTCAGACCATCTTTCTTATGTTCTACCACCTTACCTGACTTTCTCCTTGGACATCTCACAGTTGTCTCCAAAATAATACATCAAGATAAAATTCTAGCTCCTTTTCCTCAAACCTGTCTTCTCATCCACACCCCTAGTCTTTACTGTCTCTGTGAAAACTACCATTATTTCCCCAATTATAGCAGCCAAAATTCTATTCATATCTCCTCCCTTTCCCTAAAACCAACACCAATTCATCCATAAGTCCCATCATTTCTACCTCCAAAATATACCTGAAAATCCACCCACTTCTCTCCCTCTTCACACACCTCCTTTGTCTGCACCAACAAATCCCACTGGGTCTCTAGAAGAACTTCCTCTCTGGCCTCTCTGCCTTCATGAAACCAAATATTGCCTCAAGCCATTTGTGAGTTTCTCAAGGTAAAAATGTAAACGTGTTACTCTTGTTCAACACCCCTCAGTGGTGTCCCACTGCCTTAGGGGTGTTAAGCTCCTTTTTGAGATCTGGTCCATGCACTACCTCCCTCTTCTTTCAACATACCTGTCCTTCCTTAGCACTTGCTGTCTGCTGCATCCACAATGCTGCTCCTCTCAACCTCTCTTCAGCTAACATCTTTTCCTTCCTGAAAGTCTCACCTTTAAAGCCACTTCCCCAGAGCCTTTCTTGTCCTTATTTAAAGTGTCCTTATTTAAAGCCAGGGTTTCCTGGCTTGGGGCTTTTGTTTGTTCTGTTTTCCCTTCAACTGCTTTTCTTTTTCCTCTCATGCCCTCACTACAATGAACAATTATCTTTTTTTTTTGTCTACTTCCTTTTTCTAGGTTATAAGTTCCACAAAAGTAAAGGCTACAGAGTCTTATAAATCTTATGCCCAACAACAAGCACTTGATATAGTAGACATTCTATAATTGATGAATACGAATAAACCCACTATTTTACATATATTCTTGTTTTGGTTTGTTAGAGGAAAAGTTTATTTGGGAGCTCATGGTTTCAGGTATCTCAGTTCATAGCCAGCTCCAATCCTCCGGGCTCAAGACATGATGATCAGGAAGCAGAGAGAGACTCCAATGCCTGATACAAGAGATACACCCAAAAGCGTGCTCTCACTGCCCACTGTCCCACCCTGTCTACCAGCCACAGGCTACCTGCTTTCAGTTACCACTCAGTCGATCCCTATCCGGGGATTAATTCACTAATTGGGGTAAGGCTCTCATAACCCAATCATTTCACCCCTGAATGTTCTTGCACTATCTCACACATGAACTTTTGGGGGACACCTAATATCTAAGCCATAACATTCCACCCCAGGTCCCAAAAGCTAATGCTCATCTCACAATGCAAAATACATTAAGTCCATTTTCAAGAGTCCCCATAATCTCAACAGTTTCAAGATTGTCCGAGAGTCCAAATCCAAAGTCATCACTGAGACTCAAGGCAAACTCTTAAGTGTGAGCTCCTGTAAAAATCAAAAGCAAGTTACATATGTCCAATGTATATTATATTCTTTACTATAACCAGACAAAACTTTTATATCCCATTTTAAAGAAGAGGTAATTAAGAATGAGAAATATTAAGGGAGTATAGATGCACCTTCTGTGTATAGAAACAGGATTCAAATGCAGGTCAGTACAGGCATTTCAATACAGCTTCTTTCCTCTCGAGCACCTAAGAAGGCACAGTGCTCTCAAAAGTTGTGAATAATAAAATCAGAGATTCTAAATGTTAATTTTGCCTCCTGGGGTATATTTGTCAATAGTTGGGAGGCATTTTGCTTGTCACTAGGTAGGTACTAATGGCACTTAGTAGGCAGAAGTCAGAGATGTCTAAATATCCTGCCATGCATAGGACAGCCTCTCATATTAAGAAATTCCACCAAAAAGGTAAAACTGCAGAGGTTGTAAAGTCCTGACAATAAGAGCTAGGTTAGAACAGAGGTGCAGTTGCTCCTGACCACAGGAACCAAGCAAGTAATGTGAATGAATCAAACAGGACAGATATGAGGGGGAAACACAGCTTTTATCATCTCTCTTTTCCATACTCGGGTTACCTTTATTATGTTTGTTTTATAAATGGTATTTTATTTTAGTCCCTCACAACAGACATGCTCCATGTGCATGTTTAACTTCTACATTTTTCACTTCCCCTCCTGAAACATGCAGCCTTCTCAAGCTATCCCTCCCTCTTCCTTCTTCTAATAAGGGATGAGGGTACAAGAAATATATAGACATGTCAGATAAAAAATGGCAACTGACAGCCACAGTTTAGGGAAAATAATAGAAATCAGAGAAAGCTATGGCAACTGGACTATCCATGTCCCCATGTAAAGAAGAATGTGGATTTATGTAGTTCTACCAGATTGCTGCCATGTAGGAACACCAGTTCAGTGACGCTCAGGACAGGCAAGACATTAAACTTTAAAAATCACTGATGTTTCTGTCCACCATCACATCCTAACCTCCATATTCAGCTTTAAGTGGTTTTATGTGTGTGGCTTGATCATCAGGGCATTTTAAAGTTTCCAGGTGACTTTAGTATACAGCTAAGATTGAAAATCACTGCTCTAGTGCAGGTCTCTCATTTTACCTGTGCATAAACCAAAGCTCAGAAAAGCTAAACTTTGCTCAGACACCCAAGAAGTTTAAACAGGCATAGAATCAGAAAATAAATAAAAGTTCTAGAAAGGCATTGTTTCAAACCATGGGGTTCATAAACAGCATTTATTTAAATAGAAAATCAGGGTATACTGCACATTATAGAGTCAACATTGTTACACAGAATTTGTGTTTTTAATATGTGCACATTGCTGGTTAGTCTCCATTCTCTTTCTTTCTCTGCTTTGTTCCCAGCCCCAGGAAGCTCACACTATATAGAGTGTTTCAGTAATGTTGGATGGTTCTGCCAATAAACAGCACTAGTGGGAGACCAGAGTGTGGGAGCTGAGTGTTTGAATAGCGCTTCTTGGTGACCTTGCTCCCACAACACAGCTTTCACTGGGTATAGCTCCTGATGGAGACCCCCTTCCCCTTCAGATTGGAAGATGATTCCATGTTCCCATCGTTGACAGTCCCTGGGTGCCTTAATGGTGCCTTTATGGTGTCCCTAAACCTGCTCAAACTTCTTCTCTTTTTTTAAATTGGTACATCATGATTATACATCATAGTGGGATTCACTGCATATTTGTACATGCATATAACATTATTTGATCAATTTCATTCCCCAGTACCTCCCCCTTTTCCTCCCCTAATCCCACCCCCATCTTCTTAATCTACCCTACTGGTCTCAAATCTGCTCATACTCCTAAAAATAGTTCATTAAGTGTTTCCAGCTAGACCACTGATATACATAAATAGATTAATAGTCACAAATATCTATTTACTTACTGGGTTGCATTTTCAGAGGTGTAAGCAGGTTTAACTTAACTGTATTATTTACTGTGGGCTGTAGTTGAAAAAGTCTGGGAAATATTGTCAATGTTCTTTCTACATCACTGCCTTCTTTGGCTGATAACAGGAAGCTATTAGGTTAAAAACTAAATATAAATATTTTGAGAACTCCTCTTTACAACTGTTATCATTAAAAAGCTAGTAAATAATTGTCAAATAAAAAAATGTATTAAAACATAATTTTAAACAATGCTTAACATTGCCCAACAATGGAAAGGGCCACCTTAGTAAGAATTACCAGTGCCTAGCACATGTGGAAAAGAGCCTTAGCCACCTTCTAACTCTTAAAAATCCATCCTTCTTTCATGGAGCTTCCTTTTCTCTTTCTAATACTTAGTTGTTTTTCTCAGCTTAATATTTAGTTGTTTACTTGATCACCTTCAAATTAACTCTCAAAGAACCAAATAAACTGCAATGCCTCTCAATAAAGAAGGCCAAAGAGCTATTTTAAAAGTTTCATTTTCAAATACTATTTAGTGTCAGTTTAACACTCATTCTGGGAGGGAAAAGGAAAAAAGAGCTGAGGCAATTTTCAAAAATGCCTAAACTATTCCTCTCTGCAGAATCTGAGATGCTTTCTGATGCTTGGGCAAGGCATGATGGTAGGGAAGGATTAGGTATAAAATCAGTCTATGAGACAATCTCTGGACCACAGTTTGTTCATCCAATCTCCATACATCTGATGACCATGGGCCAGGATAACACCCAAGAATATGATCTCCCACTTTACTGTACCGCCTTCCAATGCCCAAAGGGAAAGTCAAGCAAAGTGCCACAATATTACATTTATAATTATATTTCAGTATGAACATAACTAAATTCAAATACAAGCCAATCAATATAAGAAGACTCAAATACAAGAAAAGAAAATATGCAGATAAAAACAATAGGAATTATATAATTATTCCAGGTTTTTTTTCCTCATTGCTACTCCCTGAAGAACCAATGCCATTCCATATTTTACTACAAAGTGGTTAGTTTATACTAGCCTTTCAAGAAAAGTGCAAGTTTATTCTGCCCTAAGATCTCCAAACAGTATTATGCAGTTGCTTTTACAATAGGAACTAAAATTTGTTAAATGCTTTAGAAACAAAGTACTTTCCCAAGCCTCACCCACCCCTTTTAGTTTTGCTCCTCAAGACATCCCTGTGGAGTAAGTAGGGCATGTGATAATTCCACATAACAAAGAAAGACAGGCTTGCAAAGGAAGTAACTTGAGACTTAAACCAAACTGAACTGATGTGCACTGGCTCTGAAGGTCTGCCTCATCCTCTGTATCATGCTGCCTCCCCAAGGTGAACTTAACCTGCACATTGGCCAAGTTTTCAAGCTCGCTTCTGAGGAAAAAATATAAGGGGGGGGGTGATATTGAATTTTTCTAGTCTTAAATCTACAACTTAAAAAAAGTACCCTAATAATAATACCAACCTCCCTGAGCCCATTAAAACGCACATAGTGATGATGACTGGCTTTTTATGATTGACTGGTTTCTTAATGATGCCTGTGATCTCATTGGAAGCCGATTTTGCTGTGTTCTATTTCTTCGTCTATACGGAATCGCAAACTCTTGGCTAAGGGAACTTTCGGTCACGAAAGGAATTTTAAAAGATAACAAGGAATAAATCACCAGTAATTAAATAATTCAATAGCCAAAATCCATTACGGCAATATAGGAAAAGGGCAGTGTTACTGCATTTCACTGGCTGACTTAGAAAAATTAGGCCTATTTCCAAACTGCTATAACTTGCCTTTTTGTAATGTCAATCAGGGAACAAAGGAAACCTGAAGTCAGTCCACAACACACGAAATGTTTCAACTTTCTTTTCATCACATCACACATCATCTATTTGGTGTATGGTAAAGGGATGGGAGAGAGGCTCTCTTCACCAAACGTCCCCAAACCACCAGGGAAGGTTAAGGCTCTGGCATCCAAAAGACAATACAACCTGGAAAGTGACGTGTACTGGGGAATCACAAATAAAGTGCCACCAGCGGTGTTTGCGGCCAAGAAGAAAACAGCACGCTAAAATTAATTATAAGTTTGGCAACTTTCTAGGACAGGCATCGTGCGTTTGCTTCAATCTCCACTGAATCGCTCCCACCAAAAGCAAACCATCCTCGCGGTCAGGGGCCAAAATAACGGGAAGGCACCAATCAGCAGCGCTTTAGTCTAGTTAGCGCAGACCTGTCCATTTGCGGACAGGCCAGGCAGCTGTTGATCTGGGGCCATTTTTTTTTTTTTTTTTTAAAGCTTAGACAGCGGTGGGAATGGTGCGCTGAGAGCTAAGCTCCGGGAACAGGAGAGGAGGTAGGAACGTCCCAGGAAAGAAGTCAGAGAAAGCTGCAAACTGGCGGGGACCATCCGACCAGGTCGGGCGGCGGAAGCAAGAGGAAAGGGACAAGAGGGGAGAGGAGGAAAGGAAAGAGACGAGCCATGCCTCAAAGTTCCGCGTCCCGCCAGCGCTCGCGCGCTTGGGGCTGCTCACCTAGTAGAAGCGTGGTCCAGGTCCGGCCGCGCCCCGCGCGCCGCAGGCCCAGCGCCCCGCGCAGCCCGGCCACCAGGCGCCCCCCCAGGCCGACCCCGGCGGGCGACACGCCGGGCTCCGCGCGGGGCCCCTTCCTGCCCGCAGCGCCCTTGCGCCCTGGGGACGGGGACGCGCGCTCGGGTCCCGGCTCCCCGGCGCCGACGTCCGGAGCCCCTCTTAGCGGCGACTGCGAGGCGCGGGGCGGCTGGGGCGGCTTGGGAGCCGCCTCCCGGTGCTTATTCCGCGCCTGCAGGACCATCTTGGCATAGTCGCGCTCGCTCGCTGCGCGCGCCCGGACGGCGGCTGGGGAACCGCGGGCTGGCTGGGCGGCCGGCGCCGCTCACTCTCTGGCTGGCGGGCGGGCGGAGGGCGGGCCGGTCCCTCCCCGCGGGCTGGGAGGCGGGGAGAGCACGACGGCCGGGCGGCGGCTGCCTGCTTGGCTGTACGGCCAGGAGGCGGCGCCGGACTTGGGCGCCTGCCGCCGTTGCCGCCGCTCCGGTTGTCACGGCGACCGCGGAACGCCGGGGGGCGGGGGCGGGGACACCCTGCGAGCAGCGCGGCCCCGCCCCCACCGCCCCTCCGCGCCGGACGCGCGCTCCAGATGGCCAGCGCGCACGCGCAGACTTCCGGCGCGGGCAGGGCCCGATCCTGCGGCCGCCTGGCGACCCCCGCCCTCCTCCCGGCCTTCTCCGGGCCTGTCTTCGGCTGGGGCGCGGACGGCCTTCCGGAAACTATCGCTCCGCCCTTCTGGGAGAGGCGGGGAAGAAGGAAGAGCCTTCTGTAGGCGGGGTCGCTGGTCGAAGTTTTGGAGCGGATGAAGGCTGTCCTAGAGCCCCGCGGAGCTCGCGCGTCCTAGGCGGCGCGAAGGCAGCAGGGCGGGGCGGGCCGGACGCCCGTGGCAGGACAGCGGGAAAGGCTCCCGAAACCGCCACGGAGGGGCGCTGTGCGTGCGATCTGGGAGTTTCGTCAGCTAGCTTTGGCTTGTAGATAAAAATCAAGCCACCATCTCCATTTACTCCACTAAGTATGGTCTGGCTACTCAGAACGCTACCAAGTGCAACTTCCTCTTCACGGACGCGCAGAAACGTTCATGATCCGATTTTTAGGAGAAACAAAGTATCTTGTGGGGAGTCCCTAGGGGTTGAGTGTAAACTGAAAACTAGGAAAGAAGCTCCAAGCTGAAGTCAAAATGGAACAGGTCCCAAGCAGGAATTGACAAGTTAAATTGTTAGTTTCATCTACGGTAACTTTGTCCTTTTTTTTTTTTTTTTTTTTTTTTTGTAGGTGGACACAATACCTTTATTTTATTTATTACTTTCATGCAGTGCTGAGGATCCAAACCAAGGCCTCGCACGTGCTAGGCAAGCGCTCTACCACTGAGCCACAACCCCAGCCCACCTTGGCTTTTTTAATAGAAAGCAGAAAATGTTTATGTATTGATAAGATGGGAAACTTCACTCAAAAACGGTTTTTCATTTTCATAGCAGGAAAATGCATGAGTAAATGAAGGCCAAGAAAATGCAGAAAACCTGGCAGATTCCAGTTGACCCTCCTTCCCCTCCGTCCCACCATTATTTGTACAAAGACCCAAAGCCTCATATATTACAAAGTAGAGAATCTTTTCCTTGCTATGCTCACCGGCCTTGTTCCAAAAAGTTGTCTTTAAAACATGGACGGGGCACTGGGTTGGATCCTCAGCACCACATAAAAGTAAAATAAAGATATTGTGTCTGCCTAAAACTAAAAAATATTAAAAAAAAAAAAAAAAAAAAAAAAAAACAAAAAAAAACCTATAGGCCCCATGCCTTGGCCCATGTCTGTAATCCCAGAGGCTCAGGAAACTGAGACAGGAGAATCTCAAGTTCATAGCCAGCCCCAGCAATTTAGGCCCTATCTGGAAATAAAAGGGTGTTGGGAGCTGAGGATGTTGCCCAGTGGTTAAACACCCCTGAGTTCAATGCCTGGTACCAAAAAAACGATAAAAGACATTTTGTAGATCTAGTCACACCGTTTCACTTTATCTCCATTGTTATTCCAGGTATTTCACTTGTCTATAAGTTCTCACCCTGTATTTCTTTCATACCGATTATTTTATTAATATTAGTGTTCATTCACTGTTACACTTTTTAAAAGGGCATTGGGTTCTTTTGTAAATGGAAAGAATTTCCCCATGCTAATTGATAATTCCTCATGCTTTGTATATTTTGCAAATTTTGATGTTTAGATAGATGCTGGTTTTTAAAAGATAAAAGTGAAATGCAGAAGGCATGGATTCTGAAACAGTGTGTCAAATGAATTCAATGTCCTCTCTCAGATTAATGCTGAATTTATTGCCCACCAGGTTAAAAAATAATAATTAGATGTCTATTAAAGATAATAACTTGATGGTTGACTTTAGAAAGACACATGAATGAAAGGGTTTAACATTTGATCTACAATATTGGATTGCTTGTCACTCTCCTATGAATGGATTTAGGAACTGCTTCCCTTTAACTGGTACAATTTTACCAGAGAAAATGCTGCTGAATGAATAAATTCATGCATAAATGCAGGAGATAACATAATCAAATGATCATAAACCTGAAAGTTACTTAGCACTAGCTCTCTTCTGCCCATGGTCTTAAATTTCTGGAATATGCACAATCTTTCCTCTTCATCTTCAGTTGTTCCTCAGAGCCAAGCCCAGAGGCTGGCTATAAAGTTTATTCAATTGCATTAAAAAAGGACCACTTAGAAAAGATACACTGTAAGTTTTTATCACTTCCACGTCTGTACTTGGCACCCATGTGGACAAATCTCAGAAAGGGGTAGCAAAGGGTGTTAATTTTGGGGGTTTTTTATTTCTATTTTTTGTTGCTGTTGTTGTTTAAGGTTCCTTTAGGCCTATATTTCACCCCCCTTGCCCTACCTATACTGGCCCTGAATCTATGGCCAGGGTACTCTAACTTTTCGAATCTCAGTTTCCTCATCTCTACAATGGGAGTAATATAAACATCTACCTCAGTTTCAGAAGAGTTAAATAAGACTGTGTAAAGTATCTTACTATTATACCCATCAAAGTTATTGCTACATGAATGTTCAAAGTAATTGTCTGAATCAAAGTAATTGCTCAGTAAGTGTTGAAAGCAGTGGATCAACAAGGAGGATGGCAAGCACTCTGTCCTCCTAGAGTCTAAGGTTGGCAATTCAGGATGGACTGTGGGCCAGAGAATGAGAGAGGCATAGGGCAGGTGATCAAGCACAGCCCTGCAATCTTGGGACCATGCCGCAGTCTGGCTGGGCACAATTCAGGAGCCACTTGTCAAAAGAAAAGAACTTTATTTTTAGAACCACACACGCCAAACAAAACAGCTCCTCAGGAAAACCCTCAGAGCCCAACTGCCACCAGGGGCTTCCCACAAGCCTCTCAACCTCCCCCACTCCTCCTGCTCTTGATGCCGATTGGCTAGGTCACGTAGGCGGAACCAAAAAAAGTCCCCCAATGAGTACCTCTGTGATCTGAAAGGGCGGGGAAACAGCCCAATGAGCATCACAGCAAAGGAGCCAATCATTTGGCAGCTAGAAGTTTTCTGGGGCCACTGTGAGCCAATCATCAGCTGGCAGCTGGAAGTTTGCTGGGGCCCCTTAGGCTGTGGCTCTCAACAGGACCAGTCCTGCTATCCTTGGGCTTCACACTTCTCTGAGCCATCTAGTCCCCCTGAATTGGTCCCTGCCTTCCCCTGTACTTTACAAAATTTCATGAGTCATTAAGCCTAGACAAAAAATGTAGTTCCTCATGACTCCCTCCTAAAAAAAACAGGAAAATTTTTTCTCGTTACAAGTTAAACTTTTAGTTAAAATAGAAGTTTTATTTAAAAAAAAAAATGTTTAAGTTCCAGAATGGAGATGGAGGAGATTATAAAGATGAAGTAAACATAAAATGAATATGAAGAGTATAAACTTATGGAGGAAGACAATTGTTTCCAGAAAAAGAAAAGGTTAGAGATATTACAGTATAAGAACCATCAAAACATCAGATGGGCAATGAAAAAAAGTAAATATGATCAAGGGAAACTATGTTGCAAACCAGTCTCCTTTATTTTTTTATATTGGCATTTTAAAAGCCCCATTTAGAACTTCCAGATGTTCCCCTTTTCTTCCCACTTGCTCTCCTACCCATGGAGTAATAGACAAATGACAAATCTATAGCATTTATTTCTTATCACCTTGAACTAGGTTACTTGGTCCCTGTTTTGGAGAAGAGTTCTAGTGCTAAACTTTATATTCTGACAATTGTCTGGCTCAGAAGTTGGTTCTACCAAGGGTGGAACTTGCATAACCCCAATGTATTTCCTAGAAACCTAAAATTGTACAATAAAACCCTAAAATGGGTACAATAAAGTGTATCTGTGTAACATTCAACTTTCAACAAAGCTTCAATATTAACTTGTCAATGTGTTTGTAATAATGTATTCCTGTAGTCTGGTGAGAACAAATGTAAATTGCTACTTTATTGCTCTTCAAATTTTATCTTCTGTCTTTCTTGTAGCTGACCTTGTAATTTAAACTGTTCATGCTCCAATGAATGTTCCTGAGAAACTCAGAGTTCATTATTAGTCCTAGTTATAGTGCATCATCAAGAACCACTCTGCTATAGAGGGGCATGACTGTCAAAGTGGAATTCCTGTCACTGAGGTCTTATTATGTCCATAGTGTCTTGGCAGATATTAGAAGACATTTAAAATTCACATCCTAACTCCCTCATCCCCAAAGCATTTACAGTTCATTTGGAGAGACACGGTAAGCTAGAAAAAATATAGTAATATAGCAAAATATGTGATTCAGAGCATAAGTACTAAAAGAATTCCAAAGAGAAGAAATGATGGCTGACAGATTGAAGAATTTTCAGGAAGGAAGAGAAATTTGGTCTAGATTTTATTTGAATAAAAGGGAACATGGAAAAGGCATAATAGGCAGGGAACAGTATATTTCTGAAACTCTTAGTATCTGATGAATAGTATGTGCTAATATGAACATCTGAAATAGTTTTTGAAATGAGAAAGGGAAGAAATAACTAACACAAGTTTAAGGAACATAGAAATTATTTACTTCGGGGTACAATGATGCACACCTATAAATCCCAGCAACTCAGGAGGCTGAGGCAGGAGGATCACAAGTTAGAGGCCAACCTCAACAACTTAATGAGGCCCTAAACAACTTGGTGAGCCCCATCTCACAAAAAGTACTGGGGGTGTGACTCAGTGATAAAGCACCTCTGGGGTTCAACCTTAGAGTTGCCTTAATAATACCGGGAGCCAAGAATCCACCTTGCTTGCCTGCAAGAACTTGCTTATATCCAGCATGTCTCAACTAACTCTTTCCAGAAACCTGAGCTTCCATCTCATCCACATGGCAAAATTTCACTGTCCAACTTTGGATCTATACCTATGCTGCTAAGGAGTGCTGAAGAAATCCCATCACTTGGAAGGCAGGAACCCCTAAGGATTCTTTGTTTCCATCAGCAAATAGACACTAAATGCTTCATTCCTCATTCTCCTGGTCCCATTCTCCAGGGCAGATATAGCAAATGTCTGCTAGACTCTGCCACATGCTCCTACCATAAAAACATTATGGCTTCCACATTCTACAGATTTACACATAATTCTCCTTCCCACCATCACAAGGAGGAGCCCCTCTTCCATACATGACCAACCTCTCTTTCAAAGGATGGCCTGTACCAGTCCACCATTCTGCTGTGTTTCTCTACCAAAAAGTTGCTTGGTCATCTTTCCACTCTTCTGGCTGACTTCAAGTCTTAAAATGTCTAAATGAGTCCTATCTTCATTAAAACCCACTCCAAACCAGCATTTTCCCAAGACAACCACACTCTGTCTCTCCTTCCTTCATTCATAGACAATCTTGTCAGAATTCCTTATACATGTTATCTCTGCTTCCTGACTTTCCATTCACCCCCCAGGCTCACAGAAGTCAGCCATCCGCATCTACTACTCCACAGAACTACTCTTCCCTAGATCACTAATGATCTCCATGTTGCCAGGTTCAGAGAACACACTAGTGTTTAACTATCTTGCCATCCAACCACTTATTTCCAATGGTTCCTCTAACCCACACACCCTTGGGGTTTGTGATCCCTTGGTCTGCTCTTAGCCAGTCTCCATGGTAGGCACTTATTTATCACAAACATTGATGTCCCCTGGACTTGAAAAATAAGCTTCTTCTCTTTTTAATTCACACACATTCCCTGGGCAATCTCATGGCTGTCTTTTCGCTGCACATTTCCAAACCTCTGTCACCAGCTCTCCTTCCTGAACCTCAGAACCATATGCCCAGCCACCTATTGGATATTTCACTGAGATGTCTTTTTTGGTACCTCTTCCTTCTTCTCCAGTCTCTTTATCAGTAAATATCACCACCATTTCCTCATTCACTTTTCCAAGAAGTGATTTTTGTTCCTTCTCTCTTTATTTCCTACATCTAATCAGTCACAGATTCCTGGTGATTCTGTCTTATAAAAATGTCTCTCATGTATTTCCATCCTCACTGGCATAATCCATCATCATGGCCTCCAACAGCACCTCCTAATTGGTCTCCTTGTGTCTTCTCATGCTACCATGCTTCCAGAAAGCTATTTCTAATATGCATGTCACTTCCCAGCTGTAAGGTGAGCTGATTTGCCCTGCTACACGCTCCTACCATAAAAACAATGAGGCTAACTGATCATGAACGAAAACCTCCAAAACCTTTTCTCTTTATAAGCTGATTATCTCAGGTATTTATTTAGTCAGATTTTCACCACTGTAACCAAAAAAAGACCTAACAATTTTAGAGGAGGAAAATATGATTTGGGGCTCATGGTTTCAGACACCTTAGGCCAGTTGCTCTGGGTGGGAGGTAAGGCAGAACATCAGGGCAGAAGGGCATGCCAGAGGAAAGCAACCCAAGACATGCCTTTTGAGAAGCAGAGAGAGAAACTCCACTCGGAAGATACCAAACATATACCCCAGAAGCATACCCCCAATGGCCCAGCTTCTCAGCCACACCCTACCCACCCTGAGTTGTCGTTCAATTTATCCCTGTGAGTGGATTGATGCACTGATTAGGTTAAGGGTCCTATAACCTAAACATTTCACCTCTAAACTCTCTTGCACTGTCTCACACATGAGCTTTTGGGGATATTTCACATCTAAACTATAACAAAAACAAAAAGCTAACCCAATACATACTACATTTCTTTAAATAAATAAGTGAACCAAATCTTATATGACAAAACACTAATAAGGATGGCTAATGATTAGGAGACAGATTGGTTTAAGCCTAACCTTTCAAAGTATTCATTATATATTTCAAAATTGGTATTATTTATGAACAATCTTACAGATATACTTAAAAACTAAAAGATTTAGGAGATTCAGCTGTTTTACTTATGAAGCAGATATTAATTCAATCCACCTAAACTCGTCCCAGGAATCACTTCATTCTCAGGAAACTGAATTTAAGGGAATAACAGCAGATGAGTCATTGCCATCTCAAGATGACCAAAAGTATACAATGCTCAGCCTTGCTTGAGTGAAGGAACTCCTTACTTTTGCCCATCAAGAAGCTTCATGTTGGGGAAGGGAGGGGGCAAGAGGGTAAAAAAGATGGTGGAATGAGATGGACATAATTAATTACCCTAAGTACATACGTGTATGAAGACATGACTATACTTTGCATGAAACCAGAGATATGAAAAAATTATGCTCTATATGTGTAATATGAATTGTAATGCATTCTGCTGTCATATATGACAAATTAGAATTTAAAAAAATTTTAAAAAGGAAGCTTCATGTTTTATGTATCTGTAACTGGCCACAGATTAGGGAGAAGTAACAATAAAGACTTATGTTTATTTCTTTTCAGAGAAAACTAACATGGTTTCCTGCTGCTGGATCATGGACATTATGTCTGGGGAAGACAAGGCTACTTTATAAGACCTGAAGTACAAAGTGCAATGAAATCATACACTAGCCTTGATCTTGCTGTGATGCAGTGTGTACCATACTAGGTTCCTAAGCAGCTGTGAGAGGAATGTGGTATATGAACTCTGCAGTGTCAGGAGGAATTGTGATCCAGTTGCCATTGGCCCTAAATTATTAAGGGAATTAGGGGACAGAGGAAATGAAATAACTTATCACAATCCTTTCTGACATGCCTAAAATGGCTTGTTTGCTGGGTACAGTGGTCAAAGATGTAAGAAATGACATTAACCGAGCACATAGCTCAAAATTCCATCATTGGTCCTTTAGCTACGCATTCTATGGACTCTCACCCATGGTTTAGAGGTTTCTATCTCTGGATGGCACTGATTAGGGATGGGTACAATGATGCTAATGACCCTTTAGGGCCAGTGATCTTCTTGACTCTGAGCCTTTCTCAATTCTCATTTGTTCAGAGTGTAAAAGTCAGAGTTAAGTTGCATTTCTGGAATCCCCTGAAGAGATGCACAATCATCCCACCCAGAGATTGGTCCTAATGCCATGTCTCGCTTTGTGCAATCAGAGGTTAGTCATACTCAGATCTAAAAACAGTTTGGGCAAGCCAAAACTGACTAATCTACATTTCCTTTGGCAACTTATCACAGCATGGAAAACCACACAGAGACTTGTCTGCTCATCTTTCCTCGTCTCCCATGATGGAATAAGCACAATTGGGATTTTAAAAAGTTACTTATGTGGTATTCCTATTTTTTTCATTATCAGCTTCAAACCTTTAATCTGCAATGTTTTTTATTCATGGGAATTAGACTTGTATAGAGAATCTGATATGAGTTATCAGATATAACAGAGAACTATCTAATACAAGATATCCCTCAATAGCAACCCTGGACAATCAAACAATGCTTGGGCATCCTGAAGCCCAATCCAGCCACAGTCAATGGACAGTGAAATTAAAACATCGGAAAGTTAAACTTCTACAATTCCATGAGTTAAATGCAAATATTTTCTAAAAGTTGGTTTGCCTGTCTGCAACCTTATGGGTTTTAAGTTTCTTTACTTTGGTCATTTTTGACAAATGCATGCATTGCAAAAGCCATTGAATGAATAAGTTGGTTGAGGGAGAAAAAGTATGAAAGTGTGGTGAGACAAGAGGAAGACTGAGAATCTTAATTGGGCGGGCCAGATTATAGAGACAAAATGGAGAGAGAGTAGGAAGAAGATAAATTAGCAGACAGCAGCTCCCTGGAAGCTGGAAGCAGAGGTGACACTGGAGTTCTTTATGCAACTGGGTGTGGTGCCTGAGGGAAGCTGCTCTGAAGTCTCAGGACAGGCCACCTGCTGATTCTGCCCCATCACTCCTCAGCTGCAACTGGAGGACCCCCACCTGCGCTACTGTATTTAATGGTATTCCAAGATACTTTTAGTTTAAAGGTGGCACATATGTTGCCAAAAGTAAGGTCAAGCAAAATCCTTAGGGAACTTGCTTAAAATGCAGATGTTAGCCCCTGTCCCTAAAAGGAGGGAACTGGGGGTAGGGCCTTAGTCTGTATGTCTGACCAGGGGACTGTGATTCACCTGGTTCCTGGCCCACTTTACCAAGTACTAGCCTGGAAAGCTGTTTAAATCTCCTTTACTCCAAAATAATCAGTCCTGACTGCTGGAGATACCTCTCCCCAGTATGTTGTTGTTTTACTTCTGTTTGTTTCTGTTTTTCATTTTTTTGAAGATACATAAATATTTTCTCAAATTCCTTGATTATTAATATTTACTAATCCATACATTTGTGAGAGACACTTTCCGTAAAAGCAAACACATTTTTTTTTCTGTAGAAATTGTGAAAAAAATAATAGTGGTACATTTTCACAAAGTTTACCTTTCATCCATCTTTATTGGAATCTTATTTTGGAGGAATAGCTATTAATTGTCTACAATAATTCTTCTTTAGTCATTTAAGATAGATCTTGGAAATCGGTCTTGAAAATACTGCCAAGAAAACGAGGTAGATAACAACAGGACATGTACTATTTATAAACGTTGTTAAGAGGTTACATAGACATTATTTTGGTATCTGTTGAGTTGGAATATTTCAGAGTTGCCAGAGTCATTGAGGTCACCTGACTCTTTTCTTGGAACTTGAAGGAGGGTACCCCCAGCTCTCAATGGATACCCACAGTTCTGCCAGCTCTCATCCTTGAAGTTTTGGCAACATTAGCATTAGTCTGAGAGGATATAAGAAATGCCAGTGCCTAGACCTCTCTCCAGACCAGTAAACCCAGACAGGGAGAGAGCTTCTGTATCTTTAAGAAGTTTCCTCAGGGAAGTTTCCTCTGCCAAACGGGGAGACTAAGACCTATAGCTTTAGGAAAAAAATATATGATCTCTTTTCTTAACACATACTTATTTGTCTTTATATAGTGTCTGTATTGTTAAATGAAAAGCTAATGAGATAGCAAGGTGTATTAGTCCATTTTCTGTTAGTATAACAAAATACCTGAGGCTTGATACTTGCAAAGAGAAAGGTTCATTTAACTCACAGTTCTGGAGGCTGAAAGTCCAAGATCTGGTTTTGTCATCTGTTTAACATCTGGTATGAACCTTCTGGCTACATTACAACATGGTGGTGACATCATGGTGGGAGTGTGTATGAAAGGGAGAGAGCATTCATATGGTAAGATAAGAAATAAGACAGATTCAGTGACAAAGGTTGCTCCTCTCCCCACCTCCTCCTCCAGCCTCCTCCTTTTCTTCCTCCTCTTCTTCCTCTTCCTTCTTTTGTGGTACTAGGGTTTAAACCCAGGGATGCTTCACCTAAACAAAATCCCCAGCCCTTTTTAAATTTCATTTTGAGATAAGAGTCTCACTAAGTTGCCCTTGAACTTGCCTCAGCCTCCTGAGTGTCTGGGATTACAATATTGTATGTCACCACACTCTGCTTGGCTTGCTGTTATAACAACTCACTCTTTTGGGAACTGACCAAGGTCTACACAAGGAGAACTGCATTCATCCTTTCCGAGGGCAGTACCCCAAGGACCTAGCCACCTCTTATTCAAGAGCCTCAGCTCTTGAAAGTTCCACTTGATCTCAACACTACTACACTGGGATGAAGCTTCCACACAGGAGCCTTTGGAGGGTACACTCAAACTACATCCAAACCACAGCATTGGGAACACAGGAGATCACTCACACCGCAAGTCAACACTTGGGACAGTCTCACCCTTCAAAGGTGGGGCTTTGTCCCTGGCACTGATCTCCAATTAATCCCCTCTTGTATAGTCTCTCCAACACTTAGACTAGGTCATAGACATGAATCTAACCCGCAGTGCCCAGGGTGTACATAGTATTGGTTGGAAAATAGTTTGGAATTTCAATCTGGGATGCCAGAAATTCACTTTCAGACCCCATCTACTGCCCTCCGTCCAGCCCCAGCTTGGTTCCAGCTCAGGGAATATAACCAACAGTCTTCCCTCCTCCCCTCTTCCTGGACTGGCAAGGAACAGAAAAGGCCTGAAAGTGAGGGATGCAGGAAAGAGAAATGAATCAAAGTGCTAGTCTGAGAGCCTGTGAAGAGCGTCATGAAATATTTTGGAGAAAATCTCCTTGTGCCAAAGCTCACTTTTCCTGGAGTGACCAGAGCACAAGACATTTTAGGATCCAGCCAAGGAAGAGGTCCAGGGAATTTGAGGTATCATGAAAACAAAAGAAATCCAGGCTTAGGCAACCCATGTATTTATGTATGACTGTGACTGAATATAGTAATGATACATTTGTTCTTTACACCCAAAGACAAGAAAAGCAATAAGATGTCAGGGAAAACACTCAACAGGGGAAAGTCTCACACTAACTAATGACAATACCTCCCACAAAACTAGCCTTTCTCAGGCCCGGACCCAGACTAAGGCTTTCACATACATGAGCTTGTATAATTCTCAAAACATCCTATAAGGTGCATATTTTCATTACCTCCAGATTGTAAGAGAAAGAACACAGAGAGGCCGAATAACGTGCTCCAGGTCACATGGCCAGTTAGTCAGATAGGCCACTATGTCTAACCTTTGACACTACAATATCTGGTGAGGTGGAAAATTCATAAAAGACAGGCACCATATTTCTGATTTCCCTTAAGAGCTCAAAATTGCTTCTTTGAAAATAAAGCCCATAAAAGCCCATCCTACGATCACAGGATTTTACAAGCATGTTTGGTGCAACTGAGTGTGGCGTTTCATGGAGGATTAACTTGAACTCTCCTTAACTTATATGTTTAAAAGCAATTCATTTGCAGGCTTTGGAACTCTATTGTTAGTAACAAACGACTTTCACTATTGCTGACAGCCATTGCTACACCCCAGTGTGTTGTGACACCACCATGGCTGGTACCCACTGATTTGGAAAATAAACCTGAGCAGGATGATATTTATATAACTGCATTGGAAAAGGTAGCTGGAAGGCACATCAAACTAGACATCAGCAGTGTGTGTCAGGCCTCACAGCTTAAAGCCTTCCAGGAAAAGTGAGCAGAGAAAAAGTAGCTGCAGGCAAAGCAAATGTATCATGGTGCTGTGGTTGTGTCTACGGAGATAAACCTTGGGGCATTCTGCTGCTGGCCAAGGTTCCAGGACCTGAGTCCCAAAGCCAAAGCATTTATTGTATAAATTGAATCTACTCTGACTAAGAATGACAGGTGCCAATGACACACAGGAGGGAAAGAATCAGCTGCTTCTCCTATGACATTTTGGTTCCCTGACTCTCCAGGACAGCTCTGTGATTTGGGGCAAGTTACCCAATGTAATTCTGAGGGAATAGAGTATGTGTTTCCCTAAGTTCCATCCAGCTCCAAGAATCTGTGAAGCTTTGATTGAAATGAGGCTGAATATAATTTTGCATCCCTTTGAGAAGGGCTAGCTCTGATTGCTAGGTTTTCACAGCGTATTTTCTTCCTGCCTTCAATCTTCTTCCAGCAATCCACCCCCAAATTATTTTCTTATTCATTTCAAATGAATAGATTTTTCACAGAGACTTAGCGTGTCTCTGGTTCACAGACACTAAGGCATACTTGCTTGTATTCAATCTATATGAGTATTATTTAGATTAAAACTTATCGATTTAAACTATAGATCAATACATACCTAAACTCTACAAACTTTCATTGATCATATGCACTCTTTTTTCCCACTCCATCCCTGCCTAAAATGCATTTTGAGTTGCTTTATTAAAGAGAAGAAATTATATGGAAGAAGTTTGTTTTCAAACATTGACATGTGCCTTTTGGTTACAGTTCAAATCATCAAGATAGATTTAAGATGATCTCAGTTATGGTACACTGATTTTCACAAGATTCTCACAGTCTGCACCAGACTATGTTTTTTTGTTTGTTTGTTTTAATGCATTTATTTTTATGTGGTGCTAAGGATCGAACCCGGGTCCCGCCCGTGCTAGGCGAGCGCTCTACCGCTGAGCCACAATCCCAGCCCCAGACTATGGGTTTGTTAGTTAAGAAATGTGACAGTAGAAATTTCAATTCATAAATCCAATGTACATTGATGACTTGCTATGGGTTGGGCAGTGGCTTGATATTAAGAATAAAGATGATCAAAACCTAGTCTTGCCCTTAAGTCTAGTAGAACAAGAAAATGTCTAAGTTGTAGCAGCCACTTTCTGGAACAACTCTGAATTTCAGAGTCCCTTAGAACCTCCCGCCAAACCTACCTCCCCTAGTCTAAGTTTCATGTCTCTGCCCAGGAACTTGCAGCAGTGTAGTATTGCATCACTCGACCATGAGCCCATACCAACTTGTGTAAGAACAGTCACTTTGTTTCTTCCAAGAATGTGGGCCTCTCAGAGGTCTTAGAGTAGGCAAGCCTGGTGAATGAAAGACTCAAAACAACAGTTATAGAGCCGCCACTTCTGCATGTTATGCCATCTGAGACATAGAAAAAAACAAGTCCATACAGAGTGGAATGCAGCAGATTCAGGGGCCCAGGGTGCAGGGTAAATAAATAAGGGAATTAATCTTGGAGAAAGCTGCTGCTTCCCACCAGTCCTTGGTTACAGATCCTTCCCAAGGTCCACTCACATTTCAACACTCCAGTGCTTGAGGTCATTTTTCTATATAAATTTGCTCAGAATTGTTTTAAAATATCTGCAACCATGAGTTCTAACTAAAACTAATAAATAAGTGTAATTAAGTACCATTGCTAAGACAATTGAAGCACATATGGAACAAATTTTTATCTATTTTGTTCATACAAATAGAGCAAAGACGACAATGGTTTTTAATGATAATTAGGCCAATGACAACTTGGTGTTCTCAAATTCTTTCCACCATAAACACTCATATACAGCAATCCTCACCAGATGTTGAGTTTCAGCAAAGGGTGTAACAAGATGCATAGCAATGGTGGGCAATCTTATTTGGATCAAGGACAAATTTAGGAAAGAGCAAAATATTCACAGGCTGTATTTCTGTTTCATGTGAAATGGCTTTAATGTTGCTTCCAGGGATGGAAATTATCTTTTAACAGTTCAGGTAACTTATTTATTAAAGAGAAGAATGCCAATGAGAAAAATGTTTTTCAGCCTCTGAATTGGTAATGATATAGTCCAGTTTGGGAATTAGTAAAAACAACTTTTTAAATTGTCCGTCTCTTGTGTTTGAACAGTAGCTTAACTTCCACCATGTGAATTCATCAGCATTAGCCCCAGTTATCCCCCCATCCCCCTAAGAAAAGCTATTCCAGGAGAATCAATTGTTATCTCTATTTAACATATGGAGAAACTGAGGCCTCTGGAAGTTTCAAAGGATGCCTGTAAATTATTGGACACTCTTCCCATCACAAGAAGAATCTATTGGCCCCTCCCTGGAGCATGGGCAGGCTCCATGAATATAATGTGGTGAAAGTGTCATTGTGTGACCCATGAGGCTGGATCACAAAGGGTAACTGATCCATGTGCCTCATCCCCTGCCGAGCCTGGGCTTTCAGAAGGCCAAAGCCACCATGCTATACGGAGGGAAGGGAACCACACTGTGGTAGGGAGCAATGCCAAAGACCCCAATTGTTCCAGCCCCAACTATGTTGGTCTTCCCAGAGAGTCTGAATGGAAAAGTCATCAAGGCAACTCTAGCCCCAGTCCCTGTCTGTCATTGTCATTGAAGAACAAACACTGTCTCATTGAGCCCAGTCAACCCCAAAGTAGTGAAAGATAATAATAAATGCTTGCTGATGTTTTTTTGCTATCAAGTTCAATGTGGCTTGTTTTACTATAGGCTCCAAGAGAAATGACTTTCCCAGATCACACAGGGATTTCCCAATGAAGCTGGAGCTAAAATCAATTCATTCCATTCAACACAGAATTAACCAGACAACTCTGCTAGGCCCTGGGGCCCAGAGAAGATTAAGGTACTACACACACTGCCAGTCTGGTGTCCTCCTTCCGCTGTCGTCCCCAGGCACATCCTCCTCACTGGGAATGGGCAGGATAGATGAGCCACTGCTGGTTTCCAGGAATTGGCTCCAGGGCGCTCTGGCTATCCCTCTGCACCATGCAGTGTGCAGGTGGCTCTGGCATGGAGAGGTGGCACCAAGCCTACTGCCTGCCTCGGCTTTTTTGCCCGCTCTTTTCTAATGAGTTGATAGGCTGTGTTTGAAATTGAGCACTAGCAGTATTGAAAAGGTAGGCGGAAGCCACGCAATCTGCATGTGGGATGTTTCTTGGTTCTGTATAAATCATGCCAAGGCCCTGAACTCATTTTTTATTGGATCTGCAAGAAGAATATGTGTGTTTTGGGTGCCTACTAAAAGTCATTTTTTTGTTTACAGTAAACCCAGGGTGCAGCATCCTGGGGTTGTGCTGCATGGGTCAAGAGGGTACTTAGAACACCATGCTAATGGTGCCCCCTAGGGTACAGCAGCCCTGAGGTTGTGTGCTTCATGCAAAAAAATGTTACCTTTTCTGATTTTTAAGGTACCTGTAGCGTGTTTTCATTTAACATCCACATGTTTCATGAATTAGATCAACAAATACTTATTAAGCAACAATGTTATTAAATATGCTGTTTTTCTCTAAAAGAAAATGAGGACTAGATTTTTTTTTGCCTGCCATGAAATTAAAAATAATCATTGCCAAATTTATATGTCTGTTTCCTAGGTCTCTTTCTATTCATGGTATTCCTGTACATCAAAGAGAAGAGGAGGCGAGGAAGTGGAAGAAGAGGACAGAGGAGGAGAAGGGGGAAGAAGGAACTGCCCAGTTGGTAAACCTGGGTTATTATTTTGCATCTAAGTTTAAAAAAAATACAGGCGCAGCCAATTAGGCACCATGTGATTGTGAAGCAGACAGAGAATGCAAAGTCATCTTTCACAGAACACCAATTCACTAAGATGTTCTTAAATGTTTTAGAGAGAAAGGCTCATTTTTCAAATAAGTTTAAGAAAGGCTGTATTTCCCTCCTGGTGACCCATAATTCAATTTAATGTGTTCAAGGCTCTGCACAGTCTAGGGTAAAAATAAAATGAAACACCCCAAACAAAAAGTTTGTTTGATTTGTGTTTAGTCTGGCACCCCCCAACTCCAGATTTGGGAATGCTCTCTACCTTTACATCACTGTTATGAGAGCCCATGGAACTGTGTGGTGCAGGAAATCCTCTGAAGGAGCAGGTAACAGCAGGCAGGTCTCCCTGGTCTCCAGGTTAGGTAAGGGTGGTGCTCTGGAGTATCACAAAACTCTTCCCCAGGTGAGAAGCAGTCTGGTGGTTCAGGTAGAGTACTGATGTTCGGTAGGATGGAAAACTGCCGGAAGAAGATTGAGCTCACAATCACTTTCCCCTTGCACCAATGTCAGGGAAACTCTGACACATTTACTGATACATTTATTGCCTTTGTATCATCAAACTGTCTCCATAACTGCAATGCCTCAGGCTTTTGATGGTTGACCTCCTCCTGCCCTTTTCCTATGAGACGCCTCATTATTATGATCTTTCTCAAAACCCCTTCCATTCCGCAAGCATTTCCATGCCTCCTCTGGCTAATTCTCAGTCCCTCCAAAAGGAGATGCCCAGGTCAAAACAGAGTCCCAAAAGTGCTATTTTTGTCCAGAGGCTCAGGCTGTGTTCAGAGGGAACACAGTGGAGGACAGACAGCAGCCTCTGGTGGGGCCTGATTCTATTATGACCATCTGTTCTGTCCCACTGCTTCCCTACATCTTTCCATGCCAAAGCTTCCATGGTTATGTGGATACTGTGATTCAGTTTCCTTTTATCTCAAATGTTCTCATTTCAGAATTGGGATAAGGAATAAGTAATATACTTAGAATATTAAGCACAGTGCCTGGTCAATGATAGCTACTAACAAAGGACCATTCCTGGTCATGTCTGTCCTTTCCTTATCTTTCCAAAGCCTCTTGGTGCTGAGGATATAGATAAGGTCAGGTTAACAGGCCCAGTTTAAATTTCAGGGACTGCCTGGCTCCACTCACACCTGCAGACTTCTACCTCCTTTCCCTGTAAGCTCCATGCCAGTGTTTCTGGAACTCTCCAGAGGATGTCTCAAGGGTATACAAGAACAAGGCTGCTTCTTGTGCCTTGCAGGCCTGCCCCTGCCTACCTATCAGCAGAATGCCTGTCACCAGCTGTCACAGCTCCACAGGGCACAGGAGTCTAAACTCTGGCTCTGCCTGGCACAGCTACAACCGGATGGTAGTCACAGACTCTACCAGCCACCTGCTCTGATGTCCTGAGAACAAACTGTGCTGTGGCCTGTGACTATGTCACTGGCTGTTGGAGTGCTGCCAAGGAAGGCTCCTTGAAGGCCACCTGTGTTAGAATTTATGGTCACATTATTGTTTTAAAAAATACGTTTCTTCCTAGGAAAGGAGCTGGGCTGGGGAGGTGGGTAATTGCTTTCACACTGAACCTGGACTCTTCACTGTCTTTGGCCATGAACGCATGTCATCAGGTCCAGTTTACTGCCCTGTGCCCTCTTCTCTTGGGAGGTTTTCAGCCCCCTACAAAAGGTTGGCCCCCATGGAAGGTTGACCTGACACCTCTTCCTGTGCAAATGGGTCAGTAGCAGGTACAGCCCTGTCATTTGGTCTCTTCATCTCAGGTCCCCTATTATGATGATGTTCTGTAGGAGCAACCCCTTCTGCCTCTCTGTCCTCCTCAAAGAACTGACCACTGTGGTGCCACAGTTTCTTCTCACCTCATACTTGAGATTTCCTGAAGCCACTTCCAGGTCTCAGCTCTTTCTTCTCCAGTGACAATCATGACAAATGGCCTTTGGTAGCTTGGTCTATAAGGGGAATGGAGAGGGATCAGTATATAATGGACACTGACTAAATAGAAGACTTGCCTTCAAACGTGTCCTAGGATTATCTTTATAGAGGAGATGACAGGAGCTCACTCTACCCAGGACAGGAGCTGGGCCTAACACCCAACTCTGGCTAAATCAAAAGTCCAAGCTTCCTAGACACTCTCTGTTCCTTAAGGAAATCTTTGCTCTTAGCATCACATTTGACTGTCTCAGGGCAGTTACGTGAAGTCCCTTAAGAGCTAGGCTGAACATGACTTACCCTGACTCTATATACTACTTTGGAATCTTTTTCAAAGGCTGCAATAACTGTCCATGGCTTCTCCTTTCTTCAATCCTGAGATACAAGGTCCTAAATCTCTCCCTTCCTCTGAATCCTTACTTTCTCCAAGGAACCTAGTTTCCCTAAGAACATGGGACACCTGATAGCTCATCTTGTCATCCCTGGATTTTCTCAGGTGGGTATGCAGATGATATCCACTAGGTCCCATGGAGCATTCGCCCAGGGGAAGCACTAATCACTCCTGACCAATTGATGCTAAATGCCACAATAATAAACTGAGGACTTCACGCTCAGCAGGACTCTCTGTTGGTCCCAAGAGGCACAAGAGGAAGCACTGCTGGACAATTTCTACTCTCTTGGCATCTTCTGTATTGACCCCATAGCTGCCTTACCTGGGGTAGAACCACTGTGATAGCCATGAGCCATCATATTTCCATTTAGAATCTGCTTTGTGCCCAGTAAAGTGCCAGATACAGAATGAGGTTAAATAAGAGAAATATAAGTCATAGTCCTGTGAAGAATTTGCAGTGACCCAGGGAGATCAATTTGTACAGGAAAGTAAAGACCCACCACAGGTATATGCCATGAATAAGAAAGTCCCCTGACTTTACCGGCTTGCTCCCATTCTAAGCCCTGTTAGCTCCCCCAGCCCCAGGGCCTGTTTGCTGCTGTCTGTCAAACATGCCAAGTGCACCCCGGCCTCAGGGGCTTCTCCTGGACATTCTCTTGCTTGGAAAAATCTAGACCTTCCCAAAGCTCTCTTTCTTACCTCAGTCTGCTCTCTGCTTCACTTTCACCTTCTTAGAGAGACATTTTCTCTAAACCCGCTCTTTCTCTTCCTTGTCTTCTTAGCTTACCTGACTTTTCCTTCACAGCACTTATTACTGCCTAATATCCTACCTTCTATTTACTTGTTTGTTGACTGTCTCCCCTTATTGGGCCAGGAGCTCTGTGAGAACAGGGGTGTCTTATTTCATTTGCTGCACTATGGCCAGAGTCCTGAATGGCACCTAGCACAAATAAAGCAATTGCTATTTCCTGACCTAGGAAATGAGGGAATACATGAGGAAGTGGATGGATGAATGAATACAACTGTCTCTACCACTTCATAGGCTACATATACCAATATGGATAATGATTGAAGTAATACAATTTTAGCTGGGCATGGTGGTGCTCTACTGTATCCCTGCTACTCAGGAGGCTGAGGCAGGAAGATCACAAGTTTAAGGTCAGCCTGGGCATATTAGTGAGACACTATCTCAAAATAAAATTTTAAAAGGGACTGGGAGCCAGGTGCAGTGGCACATGCCTATAATTCTAGCAGCCTGGGAGGCTGAGGTAGGAGGATCACAAGTTCAAAGCCAGCCTCAGCAACTTAGCAAGGCCCTAAGCATCTTAGTGAGACCCTGTCTTAAAATTTAAAAAAATTTAAAAAAAATTTAAAAGTACTGGGGATGTGGCTGAATGGTTAAGCACCTTGGTTGAATCCTCAGTTTAAAAAAAAAGGAAAAGGGACTGGGAATATTCCATAGTATGAATGGGACCCTGGATTCAATTTTTTTGCGGGGGGAGGGATACCAGGGATTGAAGTCAGGGACATTAAAAAACTGAGCCACATCCCCAGCTCTATTTTGTATTTTATTAGAGACAAGGTCTCTCTGAGTTGCTTAGTGCCTCGCTAAATTACTGAGGCTGGCTTTGAACTCTTGATCCTCCTGCCTCTGCCTCCTGAACCGCTGGGATTACAGGTGTGCACCACAGGGCCTGACTCCTGGGTTCAATTTTATATTTGCATATCAAAAACCCAAATATACATGTGAGTTTGCAAGTGTGTTTGTTTATGTGTGTGTGTGTGTGTGTGTGGTGTGTGTGTACAATTTGTGTGAATGTTGTGTGTGCATGTTGAATTTTTGTGTGCTATATAGATTATTCAATGGATCGTTGTGCAGGTAAAAATACTAAAAATCTTGTGGCCAGACGAATCTTTCTTCATATCTCTACTCTGTCACTTGTTAAATTTATAGCAATAAATATATTTCTCTGCATGTCTGACCCTGGATTTCTTCATTTGTAACATGAGGATAAAAGTACTTATTTTGTTGATTTGTTATGAGAATAGGATGAGACAACATACTTAAAACACCTGACATATGAGAAATACTAAAACAAAAGTTTTTAGTATGATTTATTTTCATTTTTAATTAACACAAAAAGATATTCACTTATTTTGATGTACAGTTGAAAGATTTTTGCAAACACACACAATTGTATAAGTCACTAGCACAATCTAGTTTTAAGTCCCCATGTTCCCTCTAACTATCCTACTTGGACAACTTCTCCCACTCCCCACTCTGGCAACTACTGACTCCTGGCAACCACTCCCCACTCCTGGCAGCATGATGAATTTGAGATTTTTCCATGTTGCATATAGCCAGTATATTCCCTTTTATATCTGTTTTTATTTATTCATTGTTTATCCATTCATGAGTTAAATGTATGAGTTATTTCCAGCTTTAGATCATTATAACACTGCAAAATCACATCTGCATAATGGTTTTGTGTGTGTTTAAGTTTTCATTTCTTTTGTATGAATACCTTAAAGTGAGATTGTGGTCAGTGTTTGTTTGACATATGAAGCTGTCTTGTGTTCTTTTTTCCTTGTCCTGTCTTGTTTTCCAAAATACTCCAGTAGTTCCAAGTCCTTACTAGCACTTGGTAGTTTTATATTTTGTTTTAACTTTTGTATTCTGGGTAAGTGTGTAGAAGTATGTCAATGTGAATTTAATTTGTATTTCCCTAATGACTAATGATGTAGACTGTCTCTTTTATGAATTTATTTGCTATGTTTTTATCTATATTCTGATTGAAGCATCCTGAAAGAAAATCTTTGACCCTTTAAAAAATTCCATTATTTTATTATGGTTGCATTTTAGAGTTCCTTGTATATTTTAGATAAGTCTTTCAGCATATATAAACATTTTGACAAATGTGTTTTTCCTAGCCTGTGGCTTTTCTTTGCATTTTTTGACAATATCTTCACAGGGCAAAATCTCAATTTTATACCAATTTTTAGACAAATTCCAGTTTATCAAAAATGTTTGTATGTGTTATTGTTTGGGTGCTATATATAAGAATTTTATGAATAAGTTATTTTATTTTAAGATTTTATTTACTTATTCTAACCAGGTATATATGACAGCAGAATGCATTTTGATTCATTGTACACAATTGCAGCACCCTTTTTCATTTCTCTGGTTGTACATGATATAGCGTTGCACCATATGTGCAGTCATCCATGTATCTAGGGTAGTGATGTCCATTTCATTCCACCATCTTTCCTGCCCCCTTGCCCCCTCCTCTTACCTTCCTCCCCTTTGCCCAATTAAAGTTCCCATTCTTCCCAACCCCCTCCCCATTAAGGATCAGGAATCCATTTATCAGAGAGAACATTCAGATTGGCTTACTTTGCTTAGCATGATATTCTCCAACTCCCTCCATTTACCTGCAAATGCCATAATTTTATTCTCTTTTAACGCAGAGCAATATTCCATTGTTTATATATGCCACACTTTCTTTATCCATTCATCTATTGAAGGGCATCTAGGTTGCTTCCACAGTTTAGCTGTTGTGAACTGAGCTGCTATAAACATTGATGTGGCTGTGTCACTAAAGAATTTTTTGCCCAATCCAGGGAAGTAACAATTTTCTACTAAAAGTTTATTGCTTTATACTATATGTTTACTTGTAACTCGTTTTGATTAATTTTCTATAAAAGACTATTTTTTCTTCACTGAATTACCATTTGTATTTTTTCAGAATTCAATTGACCATCTTTGTATAGATCTATTTCTGTACTCTTATTTTGTTTGATTGACATATATGTTCATTTTTCTGCCAATATCACATGGTCTTGATTACTGTAACTTGAAATAAATCTGTGTGAGTTTTCCAACATTTTTTTTAAAC
This sequence comes from Callospermophilus lateralis, assembly GCF_048772815.1. Classification (NCBI taxonomy): domain Eukaryota; kingdom Metazoa; phylum Chordata; class Mammalia; order Rodentia; family Sciuridae; genus Callospermophilus; species Callospermophilus lateralis. The sequence goes on from NC_135305.1 coordinate 90,818,091, forward strand.
TTGTTTTGCTATTCTAATTATTTTGCCTTTCTACATATAAAGTAGTCCACCCTTATCCATGTGGATACATTCTAAGACCCCCAGTGGATTCCTAAAACCAAGGATAGTACTGAGCCCTATACATATATTTTGTTTTTTCTTTTGTATATATACTCTTTATCAAGCTTAATTTATAGGCACAGTAAAAGATTTACAACTAGTAATAAAACAGAAAAATTTTAACAATATACTATAATACTAAATATGCAACCATGGCCTCTCTTCTATGCCATACCACTAACAGTCAATCTGATAACTGACATGGCTAATAAATAATTAACTGCACATAGCATAAATTTGCTGCGATGATTCATATCCTGGGCTGGACAGAGTTGGATGATGGTACAAGATTTAATTGTACTGCTCAGAATGGTACACAATTTAAAATTTTTAAATTATTTATTTCTGGAATTCTCCATTTAATATTTTTAGACCACAGTTGACTGGATAACTGAAATACTTGGAAAGCAAAATCAAGAATAAGGGGACTTGATTTTCTCTGGTATTTTCACGGTGATGGAAAGCTGACTATCATGATATGGTTTGTTAACAATATGATTCTAGCCTAATAAAAGGGTCTAGGAAATATTTCCTCTTTTCTAGTTTCTGGAAAAGATTGTGCAGAATTATTACTACTTTTGTTACTATCTGTTGTTGTTAATCTGTTCTCCATTCATGTAACACATGTCTGAGATATTCAGCTTAATAAGAAGAAAGGTTTATCTTGCTTCAAATTGCAGAGGTTCCAGTCCATGTTGGACTGATGCTGCTTTTTGAGGAAGCACATCATGGTGGCCTGCCCCCATTGCCAAGCCATGTAGCTAGCCTCCTGGTCCCTGCTGAGAAGTTGGCAGTGAAGCAGTGGAGTAGTGGATTGGTGGAGCCATGGCGCTATAGAGCAGTCAAATGGCTGCCAGGTGGGTCCCAGCCCAGTTGGCAGGTATGGTGCCACTTGGAGACCATCATATAGGAGCCAGATGAGCCAAGGCACAATGACCTATAGATGACAGGAAGCATGTTCCACCACCAGAACTGGGCATGGTATGGACACCAGTTGCAGAAGCCCCCTCCATGCAGCTCTGCCGACGTATTTCACAATCTCAACCTCCTAATTCCTGACCTGCCATAGAAAAATGAAAAATGGGGTAGACTTGAATGAAAGTTGAATTGACCAATAGCATTAGTATGTTTCCAATCCCTAATCAGTATAAGTTTGGACCAATAACAGTGAACCAAGTGCTATATAAAGCCCTAGAGTAGCACACTGACAGAGAAAATAAACTATTGGGCTCCCTCTTGCTCCAAGAATTCTGTTCCTGGTTTTCTATAAATTTTGCTATGATACTCACCAAATCTGTTGTATGAAAATCTTCCAATTAAAGAAGAAGAAATTGGTGTGAGCTGCTGAGGTCTGCTGCAACACTGGAGAGCCTGGCCTGCCAGAGTCCGGCTGCAGCAAACTAACCAGGGGGTGGTGAGCTACTTGTGTAGACTGATACAGCAGGAGTGGGAGCCATTTATTGTAGGACAGGAGCAATATTTATACATTCCACACAGCTTATCTTAATTAACATAAATTTGATACATCAGTCAACCAATAAGGAATCTCCACACTTAATGGCTCGCTGGAGTTACTTCACAAACCACTCCCTCTGGCATTTTGCCAGGCACCATCCTGACTTGTTTACAGACTCTAACATTTCTCTGGCAAAATGCCAGGCGCCATCCTGACTTGTTTACAGACTCTAACACTGGCCCACTATTAAGAGCTGCAATACTTCTGGGCTGCAGAGGCCTGCAGCATGTGCAGACCCTACCAGCCAGCCAGCAGAAGCAGTGTATTGGGAGTTTCAATGGCAAAGAGTACATGGTTGAGAAAGCTGCTCACCTCATGTAATCTGGGAAGTAAGAGAGAGAGGAAGATATCAGTATCCCCAAATCTCCTTTGAGAGTACAGTTCCATTGACCTCCTACCAGGCTCCACCTCTTAAAGGTTTCCACCACCTTCCAGTAGCACCAAGCTGAGGGCCAAGTCTTCAACCCATTGGCCTTTGAGGACATCCCAGAACTAAGCTACAGCACATTTCCTTCTTAAATGTTATGGAAAATAATCCTGTGAAACTTTCTGAATCTGTAATTTTCCTCACTAGAATATTATAGATACAAATTGTTTTGTTTATAGATATAAAATGAATCAGGTTTTCCATGTTTTCTTCACCAAGTTTGGATAGTTTATTTTTCAAGGAATGGATTCATTTTGTTTAACTTATTAACTTTATAAGATATTGATTCTTTTATTCCTGGTACTGGTTCTTTTTGTCTCTGTGTGTTTATCCCCCTCTCCCTCTCCCTCTCCTTCTCTCCTCTCCTCTCCTCTCCTCTTCTCTCTCTCTCTCTCTCTCTCTCTCTCTCTCTCTCTCTCTCTATATATATATATATATATATATATATATATATATATATATATTTATATATATATATAGATTTATATATTTTATTGATATTTTTATTGTCTGTTGTTTTTCTGTTTTTATTTCCACTGATTCTTGTTCTCATTTTTATTATCTTTTTTTCTGTCTGATACTTTGGTTCTAGTACATTCTTCTTTTCTAATTTCCAAATGTGGAAATTTAGAAGTACATTTTTTCTGTTTTAGAGTGGGTTGGTATCTGTTGATCGTTCTTCCCTTGAGAATACTCCACATTTTCCTGGTTCTCTGTATATCAAGTAATTTTGAATTCAATTCCAGACAATTTGATATTGTATTGTAAGATTCTGAGCCTTATTAAAACCCTCTGAAGAATGTCGATTTTTTATTTGTTTTAGCAGCTAATCAACCTAAATAACAAGTTCTATGGAACAATGACTTCAACATCAGGTCACATCTCACAGTGAGCATTTTGTTTCTTTGGATCTGTTTCATGAATACACAGCTTGGTCGCTAGCCCAGAATTTGTGTTGGTCTGTACTGAGAGAGTATCCCTTTATCTCATTCTCTCCTTCCCATCATTCTCCTCTCACCCTTCAGCTCCACAGGGCACTTTTCCTGCTTCCTCTGACTAAAAAGATGGGCTCCTAACTGGGCACACCTGTAATCTCAGCAGCTGGGGAGGCTGAAGCAGGAGAATTATGAGTTCAAAGCCAGCCTCAGCAACTTAGTGTGGCCCTAAGCAACTCAGTGAGACCCTTTCCCTAAATAAAATATTAAATAGGGCTGAGAATATAGTTCAGTGGTTAAAGACCTCTGGATTCAATCCCCAGTACCCCCTCAAAAGTGGGTTCCTTTTAGAATTTTATGCAGAATACTATGTTATGCAGCTCTACATGATTAGACATGCTCTTAAGGGTAAAGGAGGGTCGGTAAAAACAAGAAGAAAGAACAAAGACTGATTTTTTTTTTCCCATAAGGTTGCAAGGATTCTTTTGCAAGATCTTCTAACCAGAGAGACAGGTTTTGTCTCTATGTTTTCAATGTTCCTGTCCCAGGCACTGCTGTGATGCCCCAAACCCCTGGCTTAGAGGTTAGAGAAACAAGACATAATGAAAGTAAAAGAAGGGCAACGTATCTTACATTTTTCAGCTAACAGAAGCCCCTTTCCCTGGTAGACAAAGGAGATTTCTCTCAGAGTTTGGATGTCTGTGCCTGCTGCACAGTTCCATAAATAGGACCACTTTTAGGTCAAAGCAATGAGATAAAAGAGGAAAAGGGACCCAAGATACTCATCCCAATGCAGTCAAAATTTTTCTTCAAGTTTTAATTTCCTCTCTAGCCTGCTTTCATCGTTTGCTTTTCTGAGTCCTTAAAGAACTACTTTTGTATTTCTTTTTCTTTAGCTATAATTAGTGAAAGAGAGAGATTCTTTAAAAGACTTAATTTAACTTGGCCATCAATGGTAGTGTCAGTAATATTTGACATCCATTAACTATTAAATTCTCTTCTTCCTATCATTCCTTCTTTGGAAAGTCTTTCAAGAACACTGGATAGTGGGAATTTGGAGACTTTGGGAATCCGACTTTTATTTTCACTGGAGAGCTGGTGACAGCTTGGTTAGGTAAGTGCTATCTATTAGTCTACTTGGGACTCATTTGCATATATGTAGCTTCAACCGCCCATAAATAATATGATCCAGTGTCCCATTTTTATTCTCAGTCTGGAAACATAGCTTACTACCACTGTCAACATTACGTGTACTACTTAGTGTAATTGCTAGTTTACATGTCTGCTATAGTTAGGATCTTGAATATGCCATAAAGGCACATGTGTTGATGGCTTGGCCCAGTCCATGGCACTACTGAGAGGTGGTAGAACCTTAAGAGGCGGGGCTTAATGCAAGGAAGTTATGCCATTGAGGATATGCCCTTAAAAGGAATATCTCAGGACCCTTGGCCCTTTGCTCTTCTCATTGTTTTCTGGTGGCCTTGAGGTGCTTAGCTTCTCTACCACATGCTAGTAACATGATTATCTGCCTCACCACAGGCCCAAAAGCAAAAGACCCAGCTAACCCCAGACAGAATCCTCCAAACCTGTGAGTCAAATAGACCCTTACTCCAAAAGTTGTTTATCTTGGGTATTTTGTTGCAATAATGATAAGCTGACTAGCATAACGTCTGTTTTCCCCTTGAGATTCTTTTTTTGTGGACAGAGAATTTATCTTTGCCTTCTGAGCTTTAGCATAGTTTCTGGCACATAATAGGAATGTGATATATATATATATATATATATATATATATATATATATATATATATATATATATATAATTATCTGACTTTGTTTTATTCTAAAATTGACTTTCAGATTCTTGGCATGAGGAATAGCACTTTTCACATCTTATCAAATACATTGGTAAAAGTGCATCACACATCTCTGAGAACTATTCTATAGATCCTTGCATGCCTCAGAGGGGCCAGCACTTTACCAATATCAGCATCCTGGAGCTGGTGGGAGTGATTACCCTGCCTACTCTCCTTCAGCGACAGGTGAAGAGAGGCATGAGGAAGGCTGGTGTCTTTCTATTCAGCCTAAAGTTATTAAGCACCATGTAGAAACTGAAGTGGAGAATCTGAGCCAGCCATTCTCAGCTTGGCAGTTCTGATCAGTTCCCCTCAGCTGCATAGTAGACAGCTCAATGCACATCGTTTTCCCTCTTGCATTAAGACATCATTTTAGGATGGGTTTGCTGACATTCTCTCAGTCTCTGACTGCATTAACCACCAAATGTATGACTAAGCTATGCTTCTCTGACACCTCTTTCTCCCAGGATGTATCATTTCCATCCTACTGTGAAGCAAAAGCCTTTAAAATGCTCTTTAGTTTTTTTTTAAAAAAAAAAAAAAACCCAAAACGCATTTCCATTTGGCTGAGGCATGAGTGCAGTCAAGGCAGTTTTATTTTCTAGGGCTTTTACTTACTTGGAACATGGCAAAAAAAAACCCTCATCCAAGAGGTTTCTATAAGGAGTCCTACCAGTCATCTGTCCAACCAGACAGACTGAATGCTGCACTCATCCTATTGCCAAGAGCAGCTGACGACCCTCAGGAGCCACATTGACTCACATGTACACCTCACACTGTCATGAAATTACCTTCACTAGGAATCTGACTTCCTCAAGACCATTGGAAATTTCACCAAGTGAATGCTAATAAACAGAACATGCTTCAAAGGCAAGCTAGACTTTTGTTCTATGAAGTCCAGCAAATGAGCAGATCTATCTGGGACTATCTAACCCTGACTCCAGACAGCTACACTTCCTCCCTAGGGAGCAGGATCCCCTTAGCTTTCCTGTGATTTGACACCAGGTAGTCAGCTGTGGGACTCGAGGAATACCTCTGCAGCCCCCTGTAATTGGGTTTAATTAGTAACCTGTTTGCCAGCTTCTCTTTTCCTCTCTAACCTGAAACCTCCCCCGTCCTGAGGTTCAGCCCTCATCTGAAGTCCAAGTCCATATCATGCCTAAGAAGGTTGAGAATGAGAAGAGTTGGGTAATTTGCTTGGTCAGTAATTTTTAGGACAGCTCTTGAGACAGCCCTTGGCATATGAATTCTTTAACTTCAATGTCTTATTTTTCCCTTACAGGAGGACAACTGCTCTTATTCTCAGCCAGCTATTCCTTGTCCTTTATGTCTTTCACGACCTGGCCCCAAACATGAAATGACAAGTCCCCAGGCCCTCACTTTCTAAAGGTTCCTTTAGATAAATGACTTTCATCTAGGGCACTTTAGTTTTGGTTTGATGGTTTCAGTGGATCCGAAAGACCAAAACCTAATTAATCCTCATCACTCTCTAGGGGGACCTTAGAAAAGGCCCCTGACATGTCTGAGACTCACTTTCCTCATCTATAAAATAACTACTAAGATGTTCTAAAGATTAAATTACATACTGTAAAAAGAGCCTAGCACACAGAGGCCTATAAATGATGGCTTCCTACTATTATTTTTTCTTAGTATCTGCCCATCCCCTCTAAGATGTTGGCTGGTTCCCAGTGCTCTTCAGACTTGCCTTTCTTCAATCGTACATCCTTAAGTCATGACCCAAAGAGCCAGTCATTGGCCCAATTCTCATATACAGATTTATCCTATGCTTTCACCTGAGTGATCATCGATGGGTTATTGGTCTTCTTGGAATTAGTGTTCCTGCTTTTTCCCTCTGCATTACTTACTTTCTGCTTCCTGAAGTCCTTGATTTATTCATATGAGAAAGCAAACTTGTGCAATTTAAATTCTGCAAAAACAGCTTCCCTCAAAGGTAAAGTACCATATCTCATATTAGTGGACACGTGACTGAATGTTGATGATTATGTATATCATCTACCAATACAGTAAAATGAATGGTTTACACACTCTGAGGATAGATTTTGTATTTTTCTCTACTTAACCAATGATCTCTTTGTATCAGAAAAGATAATTGCGATACTCAAGCGATAGTAAATGGCTGTGGGTGCATCCAGTGATAAGGTGATCATACTCTTTGAATCTGAGTTAGTTCACAGCTGCCTTCTGGGATGGAACAGTCTTTAGGAGTACTGCCAAATGAACACCAGAGGAAAATTAGATACAATAAGTCTCAAAAGGAAGACTCCTTACCTGGGCTCAGAATTGTGAATCCATTTGGAATAAAGCAACCCATCTCTACCACCAGAAGTCTTTTTATTTCAACTTTATAAACGTAATGAAGGTATAGTTAAGAATTATCCCCAGGCTTGGTGGCACACGCCTGTAATCCCAGTGGCTTGGGAGCTGAGACAGGAGGATCGTGAGTTCAAAGCCAGCCTCAGCAAAGGCAAGGAACTAAGCAACTTAATGAGACCCTGTCTCTAAATAAGAAACAAAATAGGACTGGGATGTGGCTTGGTGGTCAAGTGCTCTGAGTTCAATCCCCAGTACCCACCCACCCCCAAAAAAAGAAAGAATTATCAGAAGGGCTGGGGATGTATTTTGGTGATAGAGCACTTGCCTGGTATGTGTGAGGTCCTGGTTTTGATTTCCAGAACCACAAAAAGAAGAATTATTGTAAAAAAAATAGATGCATAAATTTCATTACCATATATACTGAGCAAAAGTATTTGTAGCCAAGTATGGGCATTATACTTTTATTTCCTCTCCCATTATAGAAGAGGGTGGTCTCTTTTCAAGTAGGAATTGTTCGTCGCTCTTTCTTCTTCAAGCTGCATGTCTTTCATGCCCCATGTAAGCCTAAGCTTTATTTCAGGACCATTTTTTAATTATTACAAAATGACCAAACCAAATTTTAAAGCAGTTCTGTCATGTATGTTGTCAAAACGTTTTTGCTCCTCTTCCTCTTCTTCTTTTCTTCTTTCTCTTCTTCTTGCACATGCTAAGTAGGCATTAAAGGGTGAATTGAGTCTCCCTCAAAATTCTTATTTCAAAGACCTAATCTGTGATAACTTAATGGTGACTATCTTTAGAGACATGGTTTGTTATGGTTTGGATGTTTACACTTCAATGTCTCCCAAAAGCTCACAAGTAAGAAAATGCAAGAAGGTTCAAAGGAGAGATGATTGGGTCATAAGAATCTTAACCCAATCAGTGAATTAATCCTCCTGACAAGGATTAACTGAGTGGTAACTGAAGTGGTAGGGTGTGGCTGGGGGAGGTGGGAATTGGGGCATGGCTTTGGGCTATATATTTGGATCTGGCAAGTGGAGACCTCTCTCTCCCTCCCTCTCTCTCTCTCTCTCTCTCTCTCTCTCTGTCTCTCTCCCCCTCTCCCTCTCCCTATCTCCCTCTCCTTCTCCCTCCTTCCTGATCACGATGATGTGAGCTGCTTCCCTCCCCTTTATGGTTCAGCCTCACCTCAAGCCCCAAGGAATGGAGCCGGCCTTCTATGGACTGAGACTTCTGAAATCATGAGCCCTCAAATCAACTTTTCCTTCTCTATAATTTTTCTGGTCCAATCCTATATAGCAAAAAAGCTGATTAAAATAGGGTCTTTAAAGAGGTAACTAAGGCAAAATCATTCATTGAGGTGGCCCTGATCCAATATGACTGGTGTTCTTATATAAAAAGGAGCTTAGGACACAGATGGCCACAAAGAAAAGTTCCAAGGAAGACATAAGGAGAAGGTGCTATGTGTGGGTCAAGGAGAGAGGCCTCAGAAGAGAGCTGTACCAACCCCTTGTCTCATTCTTCCAACCTTCGGAGGGCTCCAGTCTGAGCTATTTTGTTATGACAGCCCTAATAAATGAATATAATAGATATTCCACAGGCGTGGCCTCTATGTTTAATTTCAGTGCTCTACCTTCTGGCCAATTGTCTTGTCAACTCCTCTATCTATACATGAGTCCCAGTTGGCAAAAACATGATTGATACTAAGAACCTACTGTGATCTTGGGTCTTTGGCGATTTACTCCCAGTGATAAGATAATGCATAGAAAGCTGATGTAAAGTATAGCAAGTTACATGGTGTAGAACAAGACATATCATAGTGGTTCAGGGGAGAGTTCACATTAAATTGTTGGTTTTTGTGGTTCTGGGGATTGAACCCAGGGCCTTGTGCATGTGAGGCAAGCACTCTACCAATTGAGTTATATTCCCAGCTCAAAGTGGTCATGAGAAATTTCACAGTGGGAAGATTTGAGTTAGATCAGAAAATGTGGTAGGATTTTGGAGAAATGTGAAGCATTGGGAGAAAAACAGTATGAACCAAGGAGATGGTCGTACTTAGATTTGTACAGATGAGCATTGATGATGCCAGAAAGGAAGGCTAGAGCTGCTTTGTAAAAGGTCATCAGCACCAGGTAACCACGTTTCCCTACCAAGAGTGGCAGATAAGGAAGTTCTGAGCAGAAGCATGATCTGAATGTATGGCAGCCAGGGCTTCAGAAGACTGACCTGTGTTGAGATGAAGGATGGTGTGAAGGGAAGAATTGCTGGAGAAAGGCTGCAAGGGAAAAGTTTCTCCTAGTGTCCTCCTACCTGGCAAAGGGAAGTGATTGAAGCTCGTGCATCTGAGCGGGAAAAGAAAGGAGGATTTAAGAAATGTCATGGGAGACATCAATCAATGCCCATGGGGTGGAGAGGAGTGAGGTGATCTCACTAGTGATTGTTTCCATTTAACTGATGGAAACTGGAGGCATAGTAGATATACCCTTAGATATCAGGATTATTGGGGCCAATAAAACCAAACCACTTTTTATGTGTCCTTATTGGTAGGTTGCCTTATCACATTTTCTACTGCCATTGATCACAAGGAAGGACAGAAGAAAATTTTTAAATTTCTCTGCCTACATAAGCTGCCATTTCTTTAATTTTGCAAGCTATTTATACCTTTAATCATAAATTCTCATTGGCTCTTTTACCTTCAGAACATCACATCTATGTTTCAGATTGTCAGAGGCATATGGAAGGGGTGACGATCCCCTTGGGAGAAATCAATCAATCTGAGGCAGGCATACAAAACAGCTATTTCTTAAGCACCTACTGTAAATCAGGCTCTCTGCTCTATGCACATAGCATTTAATCCCCTTGGCAGCCTGTGGGATCATCAGTATTGTTCTCATCTTGTAGATGATTGAATTGATGTTCACATAAATTAGATTGCCTGAGGTCACACGGCTGGTGAGTGGCAGCAGCAGGGCTCCCAAGCCAGGTGGGCCTGATCCCGAGACCATGCTCTTCCCACACGTATCCACCAGTAGAACACTAGGTTCATGACATGGTCTTTGTGCTGACTCTTCTTTGTTTCCGTCATTTCCCTCTAACACTGCTCCTTTCTCTCAGCAACCACAGAAAAGGTGATTACAAAGTACTTATCTGAATTCGGCTAGATTGAATTGGAGTCAAAGTGTTTTAAAAAATCACCAACTGAAGGGCCTATCTTAATAAAACATGAATGAACACTGTCTTACTTTTTGAAAGGTGCCCATGTTGCTTTGCTATAATTTGGAGATGAGGAGTCCCCCCCCTCCCAAAACACATGTGTGCAACAATGCAAGAATGTTCAGAGGTGAAATGATTGGTTTAGAAAAGCAATAACCTAGTCAGAGGATTAAACCACTGATATAAATTAATGGGGTAGAGACTTCAGGTAGGGTGTGGCTGGAGGAGGTAGGTCACTGGGAATGGGGTTTATATTTTGTCCCTGGAACTTCACTTTCTCTCCACTTTCTGGCTGCCATGCCCTTCCACCATGATGGTTCTGCCTCAACTCAGATGGAGTCAGATGGCCATGACTGAACCTCTGAAATGGTGAGCCAAAACAAATATTTCTTTCCTCTAAGTCATTCTTGTCAGGTCTTTTGGTCACGGTGACACAAAGCTGATGAAAACATTCCATATAGTCTATTTGTTCCTCATTTTAACTTCCGCTTTTTACAGCATATATTTTCATTGTTTCATCTATCTTCTAAATTTATCTGTGTGGATAGACTTCTCTAGAACTTTCTACATATTTCCATCTAGACAGAAAAGCTTTACTTGGTTTGAGTATATCGTCTTCTATTTAAATAACTGCTTCTTTCTGAAATAAAAATGTCAGTATCCATGAGTCACACACAACACAGATCACAGACTTTTTAGAGCCAGAGAGTCCTCAGAGATCAGCTAAAGTAGAATTAGTTGCCTGCAAAAAAAGAAAAAAAAAACGGTATTCTACTAGACAGACAGGAGATAATGGTTGCAAAAAGAAAAGATATATGTTGATCATAAAGGAACTGATTTCATCAATCATCAATACAATATTGTAAAATGTTCAGTTACCTTTTTTTTTAGTTTCAAAACTCCATTGATCTCCCTTTTTGTCTAGCTCTGGTTCTTCACTGAAACCATGAATGTAGGGTATGTTTACATATATAAATTCATCCTAGAAACATTTACCAGGTACCTATGAGAATCTGGCTACTCAGCTAGGTCTTGGCATGCAAAGAAATTTCTTTCCCATTAAAACATGTTTTATATTCCTAAAAGAAATTGTGGAGAATGAAAAGCACACACAAGAAAAAAATCTGTATATCTTGAAATTGTACTAGTGTGCATTAGTGTGGTGAAGACCTATAAAAGGAAGCAGATATTGTGTTCCTGCTTACTTGCTTATTTTTATGATCTGGGGAATAAAACAGGTCACTGGGGATGAATAAAAAGTATTTTTATACTTTTCAATATGCTCACATTTATCTTCCAACACACAATGTCACCATAATCTCAGATAGTTAAAAATGTTCTTATAATACCAGATTTCTTGCCTGATGTTATAACTTATATGTAGTGGACACACATACACACACACAAATGCATGTGTGATTATGTTTATATTATTTTCATTGTAGTATGTGTATAATATCTCATATTATAAACACACATGTGTATAATACCCAGAGAAAACCACCTTTATGGTGAGTAAAACTGGCTAATATAGGGATTGGAGTATGGAAAAGCTGGGTAGGGTGGGATTGAACCCCCAGCCTGGGTAGTGGATGATCTGAGAGCTTGGTCTTGTAACCCAGGATTCCTGGTATTACTGACCACATCATGGCTTTACCCAATCACATGAACAGAGATTCAGGTGTTCTGGCAAAGGGTTCTGATGGGGGCGTTGGGGGGATGCCAGACAACTACTGCCATCTACCCAACCGCTTCTTTCCCTTGGACTCTACATCTCCTCCTCTTCCACCATCCCTCCCCTTCTGCACCTCATTTCATGTAGCAGGAGAGAGAGATGGAGGAACAATAGAACAGTTTGCTAAAGATCCAAGCCATGGACCTTGATTTTTGTTGACCTTTTTGTTTTCTGATTCCCTCTCTCAAGGTAAAAATCATTTGTCACAGATACAGAAATTTAGAGAAACATTTACAAAGTCCCTCTAAAAGTAAACAGAATCCGCCAGCTTTCCTCTACTCCACACAACTAGGCAGTGATGTGAGGTGATGTTTATACATAGAACATCGGCTCCCTGGATGGCATTTGGGTTCATTTTCAATTGAGAAGCAGTTATTTATCTTTTTTAAAAATTTGCTTTGCCTTCACTGGTGAGAAGTCAATTAGAAGCCAAGTTTCTGGAGGCCTGAGGGTATTAGATTTTCTGTTTTATACCTGGAGGGTAAGCTCAACCTAGTAAATAGAAAGTTACTAAGAAAAACTTAAAAACCACATGTACCACTGTGCTATAGCAGCCAGCTATTTTTGCACTATCAGGTTTAAATTCATATATTTAGACTGTGTGCATTTTCTGATTCCAGCACATTGGCTTTTTAAAATTAGATATATAAATTAGCCCTTATCAGAGAAACAACAGTAATAAAACCCCCTTGAGTTTCCACAGCACACTCTAGAGGGAGTAGTTCTGAGAGAAGAAGACAATGAACCAGTGGAGGACCTACTCCATCTGATCTTCAATCAGTTTCCAAACTTCTGCAATAACAAAAACAACAGCAATGAACTTGGTGCTTTGCTTACTCTGTCTTCTGTGTCTTACATATATTACCTTATTTTTTTTCCTCAAACATCATATTGAGGGAGATACTTATAATGTCTCCATTTTTTTTCAGATAATAAAATTGAAAAATGTTAAATAAATTCCCCAGCTAATAGGCAGGGATTCAAATCCAGTCTTTATTTACATATTAATATTGGGACTTAATCCCCAAGATATATCTATAGATATATAGATATAAATAAAGAATCAATATAGTTGTCCATGGATGGATAACTGGGTAAAGAAAATGTGGCACAGATACACAAATCCAGTCTTCATTCACATACTAATATTTGAACTAAATCCCCATGACACATCTATATCACATGTAGGTAGTCAATGCAGGTATGCACGGATGGATGGATAAAGACAATGTGGTACATATATACAATACAATACTCTTAAGTCATAAAGGAGGATGAATTCCTGTCATTTTCAACAACATGGATGAGATTGGAAGACAATGTTCAGTGAAATAAATCTGCACAACCAGATGACATAGATCACATGATTTCACTCACCCATGGAATTTAGGAAACTAGAAGTAGAGAGTAGAGCAGTGGTTGCCAGCGGCTGGGGAGAGTAGGGAGGAGGGGAGGAATGAGAGAGATTTGCCAATGGGCACAAAGTCCAATGGAAGGAATTTGGAATAAGTTCCCTTGAGCCATAAGACAAATATAATTACATTAAGGGATTGTATATTTTTAAATAATTGAAGATTTTGAATGTCTTCACCACAAAGAAATGATAAATGTTTAAAGTGGTGGATATGCTGATTACCCTGATTTGATTATTACACAATGCATTCATGTATTGAAACATCACATTGTACCCCGTAAATATTTTTATGTCAATTGAAAATAAAACATTTTTTTAAAAGAATGAAGAAATGTTCAGCAATTTGAATAATACTTCAACCATACGGTCAGAACAGTGAACAGTAAAAGTGACTCAAATAAATCACCAATCACCCTACCTTTATATGTCCCCTATATTTTAGTCACATTCTTTCATGCAATATTTATGGAGTACCTACTATTTGTCAGGTACTGCGTTAGGTGGAAAACAAAAATTAAACATGTATTCTGTATTTAAGTACTTCATAGCTCAAAGGTCACGATGATAATTTTAAATGATGTGACAAGTGGAGTTGGACAGGATGACAGAGGAGATGGTCAGGCTGGGATTTCTGAGCAGAGATATGAGGACCAGGGGGAAGAAGGATCGGGGATGACATTGGAGACTCTAGTTTCTGAGGGGACCCTGTGAGCACAGGCAGGAAGCTTGCAGCAATTCATTGTTGTGGAGGCAGCAGTGTGATGTTGGGAGCGTCAGTGTCCTGAAGAGGAGGCAGGACACAAGCAGGAGAGCCTCCTGCAGCTGAAGGACGAAGATGAAGAAATAGTAGAGAGGTGGGTGAGGGAAAGAAGGGCCAGGACTGATCCTGAGATTATCACAACCAAAAAAAAAAAAAAAAAAAAAAAAAAGTCTAGTTCATGTTTCTCACCTTTCCCATTAAAACACACAAATTGGCACCCTGGCAGGTTTCCTAGGTAATTTCTCAGCAAGTGTTATAATATTTGTGGCCAGCAGATGGCACTAGGTATACATAAAAAGACTTGTAAAGGGACCTTTTTAGTGGACATTTCATCCTATTTAAAAAGTATTATTTATTTATTTTTATTGGTTGTTCAAAACATTACAAAGCTCATGATATATCATCTTATATCATCTTTCATACATTTGACTTAAGTGGGTTAAATAAAATAAAATAAAATAAAAAATAATAGGGCTGAGGATGTGGCTCAGTGGTCAAGTGCCCCTGAGTTCAATTCCCGGTAACAACAACAACAAAAGTCATATATTGCTTTTCTTGGTTGAATATGTGCACAAAAATTTAAGCTTTTTAAAATCTTTTTTGATGGTTAAACATGTGATACATTTTTGGATCATCATGTTGAAAAATATCAGTCTCCAGCAGTCTACATAGAGGTGAAAGAACATGTTCAGGGCTGGGGTTGTGGCTCAGTGGCAAGGCACTCGCCTAGCATGTGTGAGGCCCTGGGTTCATCCCTCAGCACTACATAAAAATAAATAAGTAAAATAAAGGTATTGTGTCCAACTATAACTAAAAATTTAAAAAAAGTATTAAACCAGTTTTTCTTTTTCCCCCCACTTTTTGCATTATGGTTGCACATAATGATGGAATTTGTTATTATGCATTTGTATGTGTACATATAAAGCAATATAATTTGGCCAATATCACTCCCTAGCACTTCCCCTTCCTACCCATATCCTAACCCTTGGTTCCTTTCTGCTACTGATGCCCCTTTGATTTTTAGGAGATCTACATCCACCTTTCATTTTTTATATTTTTTTCTTTTTAGACACACATGTCACTAGAGTGTTTTTTGACTTATTATACATACATGGAAACTTCCACCTTTCTTTTCTTTTTTCTTCTCTAGCTTCCGTATATGAGAGAAAATATGACTCTTGACCTTCTGAGTCTGACTTATTTCGCTTAACCTAATGGTCTCTACTTCCATATTTTCCCCCAAGTGCCATAATTTCATTTTCCTTTCTGGCTGAATAAAACTCTGTTGTATATATAAAACAAAACTCTGTTTTGCCACATTTTCTTTATCCATTCATCTGTTAATAGACACCTAAGCTGATTCCATAGTTTGGTTATTGTGAATTGTGCTGCTATAAATATGGGTATGCACATATCACTGTAATATAATTACAAGAAATGAGTGAATGTATACACAAGGATCTTGTCAAAAAAAAAAAATAAATAAAGTGCACTGCCGCAGTCTGGCTGGGCACAATTCAGGAGCCACTTGTCAAAAGAAATGAACTTTATTTTTAGAACCACACATGCCAAACAAAACAGCTCCTCAGGAAAAACCTTCAGAGCCCAACTGCCACCACCAGCTTCCACAAGCTTCTCAACCTCCCCCACTCCTCCTGCTCTTGAGGCTGATTGGCTGGGTTAATGGGCAGAGCCAAAAAAAGTCCCCCAATGAGCAGCTCCGTGGTCTGAAAGGGTGGGGAAACAGCCCAATGAGCATCACCGCAGAGGAGCCAATCAGTTGGCAGCTAGAAGTTTGCTGGGACCGCTGTGAGCCAATCATCAGCTGGCAGCTGGAAGTTTGCTGGCAGCTGGACGTTTGCTGGGGCCCCTTTAGGCTGTGG
The DNA here is from genome assembly GCF_048772815.1 of Callospermophilus lateralis. Classification (NCBI taxonomy): domain Eukaryota; kingdom Metazoa; phylum Chordata; class Mammalia; order Rodentia; family Sciuridae; genus Callospermophilus; species Callospermophilus lateralis. Next base: position 90,834,258 of record NC_135305.1, read on the forward strand.
CTCTCAACAGTGCACTACTAATCCAAAGAAAATTGAAATGGATCCATGTGGCTATATAAAGTTTATACAATTACAAGTTATGCCCATATTCTTTTTTATTGTTCCATGTATTTAATATATTTTTATACTTTTTATTTATTCTGATTTGTTATGCATGATGGCAGAATGCAATTCATTTCATATTACACATATAGAGCACATTTTTTAAGACACTGATTGTACACAGAATATTTTCACACCATTCATGTCTTATACATGCACTTATGGTAATGATGTCTAACTCATTCCACCATCATTCCTACTCCCTTGCTCCCTCCTTTCCCATCCCTCCCCTTTGCCCTATCTAAAGTTCCTCTATTCCTCCTATACTCCCTGCCACAATCACCATTATGTGTCTGTGTCTTCATATCAAAGAAAACATTCAGCTTTTGTGTTTTGGGGATTGGATTGCTTCACTTAGCATGATATTCTCCATGAGATGTTTTGAAATATGCGCTAGGTGAAATGTTTTGAAATCATGCAAATGTCATGATTTTATTCTCTTTTAGTGCTGAGTAATGTTTCATTGTGTACATATACCAAATTTTTCTATCCATTCATCTACTGAAAGACATCTAGGTTGGTTCCATAATTAGCTATTGTGAATAGTGCTGCTATAACAATCGACATGGCTGTGTCCCTGTAGTATGCTGTTTTTAATTCCTTTGGGTATAAACCAAGGAGTGGGATAGCTGAGTCAAATGGTGTTTCCATTCCCAGTTTTCCAAGGAATCTCCATACTGCTTTCCAGATCGTCTGCACCAATTTGCAGTCCCACCAGCAATGTATGTGCCTTTTCCCCCCACATCCTTGTCAACACTTATTGTTGTTTATATTATTTTTTTAATATATATTTATTTTTAGTTGTAGTTGTCATTACCTTTATTACTCAGGGCCTCACATGTGCTAGGTGAGCGCTCTACCGCTGAGCCACAACCACAGCCCCTGTTGTTTGTATTCTTGATAGCTGACATTCTGACTGGAGTGAGATGAAATCTTAAGGTAGTTTTGATTTGTATTTCTCTAATTGCTAGAGATGTTGAACATTTTTCCATATGTTTGCTGATTGATTGTATATCCTTTTCTGAGAAGTGTCTGTTTAATTCCTTGGCCCATTTATTGATTGGGTTATTTGTTTTGTTTTGTTTTGTTTTTTGGTGCTAAGTTTTTTGAGTGTTTTATATATCCTATAGATTAGTGCTCTATCTGATGTGCTTGTAGTAAAGATTTGCTCCTGTTCTGCAGGCTCTCTATTCACCTCACTTATTGTTTCTTTTCTGAGAAGCAGCCTTTTAGTTTGAATCCATTCCATTTATTGATTCTTGGTTTTAATTCTTGTACTACAGAAGTTTTATTAAGAAAGTTGGGGTCTACTTTTTCTTCCATTAGGTACAAGTTCTCTGGTTTAATTCCTAGGTCCTTGATCCACTTTGAGTTGAGTTTTGTGCATGGAGAGAGATAGAGTTTTAACTTCATTTTGTTACATGTTTGCCGTAGTCTGGCTGGGCACAATTCATGAGCCACTTGTCAAGCAGGAATGAACTTTATTTTTAGCGCCCAAGCCGCACCACACAAGCTCTCCAGGAATTCCCGAGAGCCCAACCACCACCTCTGGCACTTCTGGCGAGCACCTCAAACAGAACCCTTCCCACTCTTCAGGCCGATTGGCTGGGTCGCGTGGGCAGAGCCAATCAGCTGGAAGTTTGCTGGGGCTGCTTCGGCTGCGGCTCTCAACATCTCCCCCTCTCTTTTTAATTAAACAACAAGCATGTGGCTTAGGGACCATGCCTGTCTTAGGTTGTCCAATACTACATATGATCCTTACTCGTCATCGGATGAGCTGACTTCAAGGCGTCAGCCTCCTGTCTTAGGTTGGTACCATGGCAATTGGATCTTACCCGTCATTGACTACCAGTCCAGCATACAGCCACACCTGTGGATAGGCCTTTGTACCAGTTGGGGGGTGAGGTTCTTTGCCTCACCTCTGTTGACCCCAAATTTTAGCTGAACAACCATCACAAGCAGAAAGGAGGAGGATACAAAATGCCACAACACCAAGCCAATTGACGGCTCCTTTTGGAATAATTGTACCACCGATGACATCATCAGCAAAAATACCGTGGCACTACCACAAGTCGATGCATCAACAGATAGTTCACAATGCATACAAGTGATACATAGTCTAGGCAAGTTTTGCAAGCAGTTCAAAGCAGAGGAATCCATTAATATGTTCATTTCCTCCCAAAGCAAATCGACTTTTTGATTGAGCATCACTGGTTGAGTTACATTATTCACTGAAGCATCAGTTTATACAGTTTGTTGTGATAGCAATTGCAGAAGCTGTAGTTTGGTTTTATCTTTGTCTTCACTGGCACTGGGATGAAGATAGGAATTCTGGCAATGATGCTAAAGAAAAAATTATGTAACATTCCAGCAGGCACTAAAAGAAAGCAATTTTTTGAACAATTCACATTATTCTCAACAGAATTATTAAATATAATGAAAAGGAAAGGTGAAAGTAAACAAACAGATCTGTTAACCTCCTTTTTTGTTCACATATTAAAACAATCCTCAACAGCTGTTTACCCAATTTAAATTAAACCATTTAAATCACATGAATAAGAAAAAATATTTGGATACATTTTTTCATGAGCGCTCATCATATATGATATATGGACATACGCATATACAAACATACAACACAAAGCACAAGTGTGCACGCATATTATAATACATACAACACATAACATAATAGTAAAGGCCTTGTAACTTTTTACAGGTGAAATCTCCATTGCAATGTTTAAAAACTCCATAGTAAAAAAATAAAACTGATCAGAAAAACATTAACCTAGGTCTGTATGAGCTCAAAAAACAAAATAGAACTTCATGATGTGGGCAATAATAAAATAGATATTGAAAAACGCATCCTGGTTTCATTAGCCTCCAGGTGTGGGAGAACCACTGTTCAGATGTAAGGATAGTCAAACTGGAGTTCTGGATATCAGCTGTTATGGATTTGTGCTGTTGACTTTGAGCCAAATCATCTTCTTTTTGGTCTGTAGAAATCGCTTTAGTTAGCTCTGGAATCCAAATCGGCTGATTTTCTCCCTGTGGAAACACACAAACAGACCCCTGACTCCAGACAATCACTGGGTCAGGACCTTAGTTAATCTCTCTGGAATCCAAATCAGCTGCTGTTCTCCCTGTGGAAACACACAAACAGACCTCCAACTCCAGACAATCACTGGGTCAGGACCTTTCCATTGTCCTGTTAGAATATCCTTCCAAAGTACCTTGGGCTTATGTACATTTTTTGGACACATATGCCTTTCCACAGCACTAAGCCCTGATAAATCCAAATTTTAAAAGTTTAGAGTAAAAAGGGTTATTTTAAGTTTATCTTTGGGGGATTTATACCCCTTCCCAATTCCCTCTTTTTGCTTTAATAAGTACATTTTAATAGTTTGATGACCTCTTTCAACTATGCCTTGTCCCTGTGGATTGTATGGGATTCCTGTTATATGAGTAATGCCAAATGATGAGCAAAATTGTTTAAAAGAGGTAGAAGTATAACCAGGCGCATTATCTGTTTTTAACTGTTTTGGAACACCCACAGTGGCAAAATTTTATAAGCAATGAGCTATAATATCTTTAGTTTTTTCTCTGGCATGAAAGGAGCCCATCAAAAATCCGAAAGAAGTATCAACTGTAACATGCAAATATTTTAATTTTCCAAATTCTGGCAAATGTGTGACGTCCATCTGCCAAATATGGTTAGGTATCAATCCTCTAGGATTGACTCCAAGATTAACTTGTGGTTAAAAGGTCACACAATTTTGACATTGTTTTATTATTTGTCTAGCTTGTTCCTTAGTTATTTTAAAATGCTTTTTTAAAGTATTTGCATTAACATGGAAGGATTTATGAAAAATTGTAGCTTCTTCTAGTGTAGAAAAAATATGTATGTCATGTGTAGTTTTATCTGCTAAATCATTGCCCAAACTAAGGGCTCCAGGCAATCCTGTATGTGCCCTGATATGTCCTATAAAGAATGGATCTTTTCTGTCCCAGATTAGACTTTGTATAGTGGAAAGCAAAGAGAAAACAGTAGAAGAAGGGGAAATCCTACCAACATCTTCAAGGGATACTATAGCCTTAACTATATACTGACTATCGGAAAATAAATTAAATACAGAATCTTTAAACATCACAAAAGCTTGTAATACTGCATTAAGCTCTATCTTTTGAGCTGATTGTTTGGGTACTAAAAATGTAAAAGTTTGATCAGGGGTAACTACTGCTGCTGTACCATTATTTGACCCATCAGTGAATATATTTGGAGCATTCATGATAGGGTTTTTTTTTTTTTGTCATTTTTGGAAAAATTACAGGATGTGATGACCAAAAAGACAACAAAGGATTAGATGGTAAGTGGTTATCAAATGAACATTAGATTTGCACATGATTATTGCCCAAGTATTTAACTCATTAGCTAACTCATCAATTTGATCCCTAGTATATGGAGTAATAATTTTATTGGGAGAAATTCCAAACACTCCCTTTGCTGCTTTTATTCCTTTGAGTATTAATTGTCCGACAGCCTCAGGATACCTAGTAAGAATAGTGTTAGGAGAATAAGATAAATGTATCCATAATAATGGACCTTCTTGACAAAATACTCCTATAGGAATATTTTTTGTGGTAGTACAATAAATAATAAAGGCAAACTTATATCAATTCTATCCAAATGCATATTTTCCATAAATGTTTCAATGATTTTTAATGCCTTTCTTGCTTCAGGCGTTAACATGTGGGGTGAATTTGGATCTGATGGACCTTTTAGGATAGCAAATAAACTCTCCTGTTTATATGCCTAGATAAGGCCTTATCCATTTTATGTCTCCTAATAACTTTTGAAAGTCGTGAAGTGATTTGAGTTGATCTACTCATATTTGAATTTTTGGTGGATGGACCATGGTTGAGGATAATAGAACTCCTAAATAATTAATTGGAAAATTTAATTGTACTTTATTGCTATCTCTAGATTATAATTTTTAATAAGTTTTTAAGTGTGGCATAACATTCTAGCAATGTGTTTTTATCTTTGTGTGCTAATAATACATCATCCATATAGTGAAATATTTGTAGTTCAGGATTTTGATTTCTAAGTGGCTGGATTGCTTTGTTAACATAAATTTGACACATAGTTGGGCTGCTAGCCATCCCTTGAGGCAGTGCTTTCCATTCATATCTTTGATGAGGACCTTCATGATTTAGTGCAGGGATAGTAAATGCAAAACGTGGACTATCCTTAGGATGAATTGGAATTGAAAAAAAAACAATCTTTAATATCTATAACTAAAACATACCAGTTTTTTTGGCAAAGCAGACAATTGGGGAATCCCCAATTGAGCAGGTCCCATAATAACCATCTCATTATTAATGGCTCTGAAATCTTGCAATAATCTCCATTTACCATATTTCTTTTTGATGACAAAAATGGGAGTACTGGGAGATACGGAAGGTTGTATATGTCCCCCCGCTAATTGCTGTTTGACCAGGTCATGGGCTGCTTGTATCTTTTCTTTAGTCAGGGGCCACTGAGGAACCCATACTGGTCTTTCTGATTTCCAAGTAATTTTTATTGTCTCAGTGACCCCTCCTGAAAACCCAATCCATGGCTATCTATTTCTTGATCTATTTGTATTGATGCCACTATACTTTGTCATTTTTCTTCCAATCCTTTTCCTTTCCTAAAACCTTGTTTAGCCATAATAATGGGCACATTTGAATTGATGTTATTTGTTAATGTTAGTCCTAATTGATCTAGGATATCTCATCCCCATAAATTTATAAGAAGATGATCCAATACATATGGCTTTATAGTTCCCTTACATCCTTCAGGATCCTATTGATGTGATGAATTACATTTATTGATTTCCATAAGTTGAACCAACCTTAAATTCCTGAGATGAATCCTTCTTGATCATGATGCACTATCTTTTTGATATGTTTTTGTATTTGATTTGCCAGAATTTTATTGAGAATTTTTGCATCTATATTCATTAGAGATATTGGTCTAAAGTTTTCTTTCTTTGATGTGTCTTTGCCTGGTTTTGGAATCAGGGTGATATTGGCCTCATAGAATGAGTTTGGAAGTGTTTCCTCTTGTTCTATTTCATGAACTAGTTTGAGAAGTATTGGTGTTTGTTCTTCTTTAAAGGTCTTGTTGAACTCAGTTTTGTACCCTTCTGGTCCTCGGCTTTTCTTGGTTGGTAGGCTTCTGATGGCATCCTCTATTTCCTTGCTTGAAATTGATCTGTTTAAATTGTGTATATTATCCTTATTTAGTTTAGGCATATCACATGTCTCTAGAAATTTGTCGATGTCTTTGATATTTTCTATTCTATTGAAGTACAAATTTTCAAAATAATTTCTAATTATCTTCTGTATTTCTGTAGTGTCCATTGTAATATTTCCTTTCTCATCACGGATGTTAGTAATTTGAGCTTTCTCTCTCCTTTTCTTCATTAGCATGGCTAATTTTTTTATCAATTTTATTTATTTTTTCAAAGAACCAACTTTTTGTTTTGACAATTTTTTTGTTTCAATTTCATTTATTTCAGCTCTGATTTTAATTATTTCCAGTCTCCTACTGATTTAGGGGTTGATTTGTTCTTCTCTTTCAAGGGCTATGAAATGTAAAGTTAGGTCATTAATTTGTTGACTTTTTCTTTGAAAGAATGAACTCCATGTAGTGAACTTTTCTCTTAGCACTGCCTTCATAATGTCCCAGAGATTTTAATATGTTGTTTCAGTGTTCTCATTCACTTCTAAGAATTTTTTATTCTCCTCCTTGATATCTTTTGCAACCTATTGTTCATTCAATAGCATATTATTTAGTCTCCAGGCATTGGAGTAGCTTTTATTTTTTGTCTTATCATTGATTTCTAATTTCATTCCATTGTGGTCTGATAGAATGCAGGGTAGTAGTTCAACTTTTCTGTATTTACTAAGATATGCTTTGTGGCATAACATATGGTCTATTTTAGAGAAGCATCCATGTGCTGCTGAGAAGAAAGTGTATTTGCTCATTGATGGATAATATACTCTATATATTTCAGTTAAGTCTAAGTTATTGATTGTATTATTGAGTTCTATAGTTTCTTTGTTCAGCTTTTGTTTGGTAGATCTATCCAGTGTTAAAGTCACCCAGAATTATTGTGTTGTGATCTATTTGGCTCTTTAGCTTGAGAAGAGTTTGATTGATGAACGTAGATGCTCCATTGTTTGGTGCATATATATTTATATCTGTTATGTCTTGTTGATGTATGGTTCCATTAAGCAGTATGAAATGTCCATCTTTATCCCTTTTGATTAACTTTGGCTTGAAGTCTACTTTATTTGATGAGGATGGAAACCTCTGCTTGCTTACATTGGCCATGTGAATGGCATATTTTATCCCGACCTTTAACCTTCAGTTTGTTGGCATCTTTTCCTATGAGATGAATCTCTTCAAGGCAGCATGTTGTTGGGTCTTTTTTTAAATTTAATCTACCAACTATGTCTTTTGATTGGTGAGTTTAAGCCATTAACATTTAGAGTTATTATTGAAATATTACTTGTATTACTGGTCATTTTTGTATTTAGCTTGACTTGGTTTCTCCTTTGGTTGACATTTTTTAATTCTTTGCAGATTTTCATTGTTGTTTTTCATTTCCTCCTCATGGAATATTTTGCTAATAATGTTCTGAAGTGCAGGCTTTCTTGATGTAAATTCTTTTAGCTTTTGTTTATTATGGTAGATTTGTATTTCATTGTCAAATTCAGAACATAATTTTGCTGAATATAAGATTCTTGGTTGGCATCTTTTAGAGCTTGGTATATGTTCCAGGATCTCCTAGCCTTGAGAGTCTGAGTTGAAAAATCTACTGAGATCCCAATTGGTCTTCCCTTATAGATAATTTGATTTTTCTCTCTTGCTGCCTTTAAAATTCTATCCTTATTCTGTATGATAGACATTTTCATTCTAATGTGACTTGAAGTATATCTGTTGTAATTGTATACATTTGATATCCTATAGGCCTCTTGTATTTGATTTTTCAATTCATTCTTCATGCTTGAGAAATTTTCCAATATTATTTCATTAAAGAGATTGTGTATTCCTTTGGTTTAAATCTCTGAACTTTCCTCTATCCCAATAAATCTTAAATTTGGTCTTTTGATTGTATCCCTTAATTCTTGGATGTTCTGTTCTTGGTTTCTTACCATCTTCACTGTGAGGTCAACTTATTTTCAAGATTGTATATTTTGTCTTCATCGTCTGAGGTTCTGTCTTCCAAGTGGTCTAGTCTGTTGATGATGCTATCTATTGAGTTTTTTAAACTAGCTTATTATTCCTTTTATTTCAAGGACTTCTGTTTGTTTTGTTTGTTTGTTTTTAATATCTTTATCTCTTTCTTGAAGTAATCTCTTGCAATCTGTATTTGCTCTCTTATCTCTTTGTTGGTATGATCCATGATTTTGATCTGTATATGTTCACTTAGGTCAGTCTTTAATTCCCAAATCATTTTAGTTATGTATATTCTGAACTCCTTCTTTGACATTTCACTTACTTCACTATCTATGGATTTTATTGTTGTAGTGTCTTGGTTTGTTTGGGGCACTTTCTTCTCTTGTTTTTTCATGATGTCTATGTGTCTTCCTCTCTTGTTGTGTAGATCTGAGGTATTACAGCCTCTGCCCTATTGTTTTACAGTGTGCCTACTGGTTACCAATACCTCACTTTTAAGGGAGAAATCAATAGTGTACCCAAATTGCACTCAGTTTGGTGCATATATATTTATATCTGTTATGATTAATGTGATCATATGATTAACCCAATGTGGAGCCATATATCAGTTAGCTTCTATTTTTACATTTACATTTTTTCACTATAAACAGAAATGATGAGTTCAGTTATCTTCAATCATATAATCAATAGGTTTGCATAATGGTTTACCGTTTCTGATGGTGGAAGGGGGAACAAAGGGTTTGGCTGAGATATTTATGAGGTAGGATGTGAGAATATGGATGTATTAGATTATATGACTAGTGAGAGGATAATCATAGGAAGTTGGCTGTTAGAGAAACAAGAGATAGGCAACCCTATGCAAGAGCCCTTGTTACCTCAGCAACAGGATAACTGTTAGCACCCCTAGTAGAGAAACTTCTGTTGCAGCCAGGTCACAGGGACCTTGGTGACGTCTTACCAGGTCCTTATTTCTGCCTCTTGATAGAAGTGGTAATATCCCGATTTCCTAGTTGTGGCAGCCTCAATCCTATGTTTCCTGATGTTGGGCTGTGGAACTATGCTTTGGAATTAGGAACCCCAGTGCAGGGTGGCTCGGCCCCGGAACTCTGGGCCGTGGTGGTGGCACGGGGAGGACAGGCAGGCTTATGTGGTTGCCTTTTGAGGAGTCTCCATACTGATTTCCATAGCAGTTGCACAAGTTTATAGTCCCACCAACAGTGTAACAGTGTTTCTTTTTTCTTCACATCCTCTCCAGAACTTATTATCTGTATCCCATTCTGACTATGAGGTGAAATCTCAGTGTAGCTTTGATTTGCATTTCCCTAATTGCTAATGATTTTGAAAGTTTTTTCATGTATTTTTTCACCATTTGCATTTCTTCTTTTCAGAAGTATCTAATTCATTTGCCCATTTATTAATAGATTTATTTGGGGTTTGGGTGTCAAGTTTTTTCGAGCTCTTATTATATTCTAGATATTAATTCTCTGTCCGAAGAGTAGCTAGCCAACATTTCTTTCATCCTGTGAGTTCTATCTTCTCATTCCTAATTGTTTCCATTGCTGTGTAGCTTTTTAATTTGACACCATCTCATTTATTAACTCTTGGCACTATTTCCTGAGCTTTAGAGGTCCTATTGAGAAAGTTCTTGCCTGTACCTATACGTTGAAGTTTTGACCTCATGTTTTCTGCTAGGATTGCAGAGTTTCTGTCTAATCCCAAGGTCTTTGATCCATTGAAGTTGATTTTGTGTAGGATGAGAGATAAGGGTCCAGTTTCATTCTTCTACATATGAATAACCAGTTTTCTCAACATCATTTATTAAAAAGGCTATCTTTTCTTCAATATATATTTTTGGCACCTTTGTCAAAGATCAGATTGTGGATTTGTCCTGTGTATTCTATTCTGTAGCATTGTACCTGTCTATGTGTCTATCTGTCTGTTTTATGCTAGTGCCATGAAGTTTTGATATTACAGCTACAGAGCTATAGTAATTTGAAGACAGGTATTGTGATGCCTTGAGCATTGCTTTTTTTTTTTTTTGGCTTAAAATTGCTTTTTCTTTTCTGCATCTTTTTTCTTCCAAATGAATTTCAGGACTATTTTTTCTAGTTCAGTGAAGAATGTAATTGGTATTTTGATGAGGATTGCATTGAATCTGTATTTTACTTTTGGTAATATGGCCATTTTAACAATAATAATTCTGCCTATCTGGGAGCATGGAAGGTCTTTTCATCTTTTTTTGTGTTTTCTTTAACTTCTTTCTTTAAAGTTGAAAAGTTTTTATTGTAGAGGTCTTTCACCTCCTTGGTTAAAATTTTTCCTAGGTATTTTTGGAGACTATTGTGAATGAAATTGTATTCTTGATTTCTTTCTCAGCAGATTTATTGTTGGTATATAAGAAAGCTATTGATTTTTGTATATTGATTTTGTAAACTTCTACTTTGCTAAATTTGTTTATTAGCTGAAGCAGTCTTTTGGCTATTCTAGGTATAGAATCACATCATCTGCAAACAGTGATAATTTGACATCTTCTTTTCCTATTTTATCTCTTTTATTTCCTTTTCTTGCCTAATTGCTCTGGCTAGAATTTTAGCACTTTATTAAATAGGAGTGGTGAGAGTGGAAATTTTTCTCGTCCCATATTTTAAAGGAAATTCTTTTATTTTTCCCCCATTTACTGTAAAGTTGGATTTGGGTTCTTCACGTATAACCTTTATGATGTTGAGTTAGATTCTTTCTATGGCTAGTTTCTTTGTTTTATCATAAATGGGTGCTTCCTTTTGTTGAGAGCTTCTCTGCCTCTACTGAGATTACTAAGGTTTTTTCGTCCTTAATTCTCTTTATGAGATGAATTACATTTATTGATTTGCATATACTAAACCATCCTTGTGTCTCTGGAATAAAAACAACTTGGTCATGGTGGAAAATCTAATATGTTGTTGAACATGATTTGCTAATTTTTTTTTTGTTTTTTAATCTAAGTTCATCAGGGTTATTGGTCTGTTGGTTTCTTTCCTTGCTGTGTCCTTATCTAGTTTTGGTGTGAATGTGATTCTGGCTTTATAGAATTAATTTGGAATAATTTGAGGGGTATTGGCATTAATTATTCTTTAAAGTTTGTAGAATTCAGCTGAGAATCTATCTAGTCCTGGGTGTTTCTTTCTTGGAAGGCCTTTTTTTTTTTAATTACTGCTTGTATCTCATTACAAGTTTTTGATCTGTTTAGGTTTTCTATGTTCTCTTGATTCAATTTTTTTTTAAAATTTTTACTTGTAGATGGACACAATACCTTTATTTATTTTTATGTGGTGCTGAGGATTGAACCCAGTGCCTCACATGTGCAAGGCGCATACTTGACCATTGAGCCACAACCCCAGCCAAATCTTGATTCAATTTTGCACCATTGTGTTTGTCTAGATATGTATCCATTTCTTCTAGGTTTTCCAACTTTTGGAGTATAAGTTTTCAAAATAGTTGCTAATTATCTGCTGGATTTCTGAGATGTCTGTGAAGATTTCTCCATTTTCATCTCTAATTTTATTAATTTAGGTTAAACCAGTTTTTCTAGTGCTCTAAATCATTTTGTTAAATGTGGGAAAATTGTGGGGCATGGTAGCACATGGCTATAATCCCAGTGATTCAGCAGGTTGAGGCCGGAGGATCACAATTTCAGTCAGCCTCATCAAATGTGATGCACAAGCAACTCAGTGAGACCCTATCTCTAAATAAAAAATATAAAATAGGGCTGGGGATGTGGTTCAGTGGTTGTAGTGCCCTTGAGTTCAAACCCTGATATCAAAAAAAAAAAAAAAAAGAAAAAGAAAAAGGAAATAAAGTAGAGCTATACCTCAGATTATGATTGTTTTAAGGGATAGGGCTGTAACTCAGTGACAGAATGATTGGACAAGTCCCTGGTTTATCCCCAGTGCTGCAACAGAAAAACACAAACAAAAAAACATCCAAAACATAAAAATGTACCTTTTGGGGCTGGGAATATAGCTCAATGGTAGAGCTCTTGCTTAGCATGTGTGAGGTCCTGGATTCTGGGTTCAATCCCTAGCATGGAGTTGGGGAATAAAATTAAGTAATTAATTAAGGTTGCTTTACTTTCCATATTATTATAAAAAGAATCTAACACAGATTATGTTTATTTAAAGTGATAGGGTTAGCTGGAATAATTTTGTGATAGTGTTCCACAGAAGTGAAGAGGGTGTTATGTGCCAACCTTTAGAAGTTTGAATGCTCAGCCTCTGCTGTTCCCAAGGGACTTTTCTCTAACCTAGGGCCTGGTCCTCTGAGACAGGGTGGGCTTCTCAGGCATGCCTGTCTCCCCTCCTGACAATTGCTATTGTGCTGTAGCCTCAAAAGGATTCTCTGAGGGCTGGGCAAGGCGTTACTAGTAAGGCTTTAAAATGAATAATTAACTGTGTTGTTGTCATCATCTCTGCACAGTCAAGAAAATTCATGGAAAATTAGGACAGGTGAAGGGGTAGAACTAGGAAGGGTGACAGCTGGTAAAGGTAGAGGAGGTAGGGAGAAAGGATTGAGCCAGGAAAGTCTTCAGGCTAAGAAGTTCACAGATACCTTTGAGAGGAAGAAACTATGGAGGATGGCTGACCATTTCCCAGCTTACCTAGTGAGAAGCTCCAGAATAAAGGTTTGGAAGAGTCCAGAGTCGGGCAGAAATGGCCATGTACAAACACCCTGCCTTACTGGGTCACTGCCTGGGGACTGCCTGGGAAGAGCATGACCCGGGCTTGACTACTATGCCAGATGCTGGTGTACTACCATTGGAGGTTGTCAGCCAACTCTACTCCCAGCAGCTGGACACCAGGTGTCTTCTCAGAGGAAGGTTCAAGGGGGTGGTACACTTTTGTGGCTGCAGCGACATCCAAGTTAATGAAATAACTCTTTTTGTATTCCCAAAGGCTCTCTGATGAAGCTCTGTCTACAGATTCTTTCTCTTCCAACAGCTGAGGTGCTATTTTTGCATGAGAGTTTATCCCTAGTTCCTTGGGTGTGGTTCAGTCCAATGCAGTACATGAAGGGGCTTTGCAACTTCACCTACATAATCTCAAGATCAGTATATGTCACTCATATTTATAAAATGTAATATGCACATCTTAAATAATTATAAAATGAACACTTCTGTATTACTTAGCACCTGAGAAAGAAATGGGACAGTAATATAGAAGCACTCAGTACCTGTCCTGGATCACATTCTTTCCTATAATTGAACAGTTTTCTATCAATTATGCCTGTACTTTCATAGTTTTGTCACTCTGTATCTTCTAATAATAGTTTTGATTACTTTTTACGCTAGATATAAAATGTGTGTATACACACATACACTCACATACACAAACATAACACTTTGATGAGTTCAGTTTTTCTCTTATACTTGAGCTTCATTTCAGTTGGTGCTTGTGGACATAGATCACTTTCACTCCTTAAAAATATTCCATTGTATGGAAATATTTCATTTTATCCATTCTATTGGAAGCTTTTCTTTTCAGGTACAAATAATGGTTCCATGAATGTGGTTGTAACTGTTTTCCCTGGTATATTTGCACAAACATTTCTTTAGGGTGGAATTTTTAGTTACAGAACCACATTTCTTAAAAATTTTTTAGGTAATACCTTTTCCAAGGTGGTGGTACTAATTCACATTCCTACTATAATTTCATGAGACTCCTTGTTGCTCTGTTCTCATCAGTTAGCAGACCTGTAAATTTTGCCATGTAGTTTTGGTTTGCAATTCCCTATTGCTTTATAAAGGCTTTAAAAATCTGGTCAGGTGCTGTGGCATACATCTGTAATCCCAGCAGCTCGGGAGGCTGAGGCAGGAGGATCACATGTTCAAAACCAGCCTCAGAAACTTAGCAAGGCTCTAAGCAACTTAGTGAGATCCTGTCTCTAAATAAATATAAAAAGGGCTTGGGATATGGTTCATTGGTTGTAATGCCCCCTGAGTTCAATCCCCAATCAAAAAAAAGTTTAAAGTTCTACCTTCTCATGTAAGTCCTTAACACATCTTACTTTGAGTTTTGTACATCAAGCTATGTATCTACCCACTCTTTTGAACATTTATATTTTATTCTCATGGTTAAAAATTTTCAAAGGGCATTATTTTTCTTATCCTTCATCATCTGTTTTAAGGAGACTCAATGGATTTATCAAAGAATATACCACTGAAGAGAAGTGTCCGTCTAAAGAATGAGGTGTGAATTTTTATTTGAAAATGAAAATAATAATAAATATCACTTAGGGTCTCAAAAATTTGCAAGAAATGTATTTTTTAAAAGGCTGACCAATGCTAGCATGAGTGCTGGGTAAAACGAGCACTGTCACACATTAACTTTTAGTGGGGAATATAATCCTTCTGCAGATGTAATTTAGGGCAAACTGCCTTGAAGGCTTTAAGGGTATCCACATTCTTTTATTGAAATTTAATTTTATGAAATCTATCCTATGGGAACAATTTTGAAGTCAGAAAAATCTGAATGCATCACAGCATGCATTACAGTGCTTTATACATGGAGTCATGTGCCACATGACTGTCAGTCAACAGCGGACTACATACATGATGGTGGTCCCATGAGATTATAAAGGAACTGAAGAATTCCTGTCTAGTGACACTGTAGCTATTACGATGTAGCACATTACTCACGTTTTAGGTGAAACTGGTGTAAAGAAATCATTACTCAGCAATAAAAAAGAATAAAATCATGGCATTTGCAGGGAAATGAATGGAGTTAGAGAAAATAATGCTAAGTGAAGTAAGCCAATCCCCAAAAGTCAAATGTTTTCTTTGATATAGAGAGGCTCCCTATCTCCCTACGATAGGGAGATAGGGCAGAGGGGTGGGAGGGGAAGGGAGGGGGCATGGGGCTATTAATGACGGTGGAATGTGATGATCAGTATTATCCAAAGTACAGGTATGAAGACACAAATTGGTGTGAATATACTATGTATACAACCAGAGATATAAAAAATTATGCTCTGTATGTGTAATAAGAATCGTAATGCATTCTGCTGTCATATATATATATATATATTATATATATATATATATATATATATATATATATATATATATATATATATATAAATCTAATACACTGCCAGTCATATGAAAGTATAGGACAATATGTATAGTGATTTGAGCAAGGACCTCTGTTGCTGTTGCTGCAACTAAGGATGACACCAAGAAGACACTGCTGCAGTTCTAGAAGGATTACACATCTATGACAACATCAAGAGTCAGCCTGGGCTACAGGTGATGTCACCAAATAGAACATGAATGACATCTGCATCTGGAAGAATATACTTAAGTATGTTCATCACTTCAAATAATTTGCTACGGAGGAAGAGGCTGCAAAACTCAACAAGGCTTGAGGTTGATGAGAAACACCTGTACCCTGCCTGTGGAGGAGGGTGCAACTGAGGAGCTCCTGGGGGTGGTTCCTGAGGAACTAATGAGGAGTTGTTGAACTGGAACAGGGACTCTTCACTAAAGAAGAGGAAAGAGAAAAGGAAACTGCTAGGGAAGATAAAAAACTGGAAGTTCATAGTGAAGGGCATAGCAAAAGCTTTTGCAGACCTCAAAAATCTCCTTAAAAAGTGTGAAAACATGGACTTCAAGCCTGAAAGGGTTTTCGTTAATAGGAATGTTCCCTGGTGCACTATCTACTTACAAGCAAATCTATGATGGAAAAAGAAGCTAGACAAGCCCCCATGGACATGTTTCTGAAGAGTACCACCTCCTCAAGAGCCTGAGAAGAAGGTGTTGAGGCCATAGGCGATGACAGCTGCATAAGTGTTGCTGTCCCTAAAGACCTGCAGTGGGACAAGATGTGGAGATGGAAGACAGTGATGTTGATGATACTGACCCTATGCAGGCTTGGGCTAACCGTATTTTAGTTTTTAACAAAAAAAGTTTAAAAGGCGCCCCCCAAAAAAATAAATAGGAAAAAATCCTTATAGAATTAGGATATAAATGTTTTTGTGCAACTGTGTTTATTTTCATGTAATGTTCTTACAGAAGAGCCAGAAACTTTAAAATAATAAAAAAGTTTATACAGAAAAAATGTTAGTTTATTACTGAAGAAATAAAAATGTTTCTTATAAATGTAGCATACCCAAAGGGTAATATTATGAAGTCTATATGTGCATCCAGGAATGTCCTTGGCCTTCACATTCACTCACCAACTCACCCAGAGCAATCCTACAATCTCTCTTCATGGTGAGTGTCTTATACAGCTGCATCATGTTCGATCCTTCATACTTTATCATAGCTTTTCTATGTTTACATATATGGATACTTACCATTGTTCTCTAATTGCCTATACCATTCATGACTATAACATACTGCACTGGTTTGTAGCCTGGAGCAACAAGCTCTACCATATACCTAGGTGTTAGGAGGCTAGACCACCTAGGTTTGTGTCAGTACTCTATGATGTTTGCACAACAATGACGTTGCCCAGTGACTTATCCCTCAGTACATATACCTATAGTTAAGGGATATATGACTGTACAATAATAGCAAAAATGGAAGTACCTCAGAAAGTTATGCACACACACAGTATCATGCTGCATGATGTTTCAGTCAGTGATGAACCACAAACACAGCAATGTTCCCATAGATTATATGATATAAATTATAGTTATGCTGCAGCTGTCTTAGTCTGTGTACATCTGTGATATTCAGACATAACAAACTTGCCTAACAACACATTTTTCAGAATGTATCACTATCACTAAGCGATAAATGATTATACAAAACAGGATATTATATAGTCATTAAGTTATCTATTTACAACAATGTAGCACTTACATGTTTATATGTGAAAAGAAAAGCATAGAATAAGTTTTAAACTATTCTATAGAAGAAAATGAGCAAAAAAAAATGTATAGTTAAAAAAAAAAACCAAGAATGATCCCAACGGCGTAGGAGGCTGAGACAGAAGGATCTCAAGTTCAACAACACCAAGGCACTAAGCAACTCAGTGAGACCCTGTCTCTAAATAAAATACAAAATAAGGCTGAGGATGTGGCTCAGAGGTTGAGTGTTCCTTGAGTTCAATCCCTGACACCCCAAAAGATAATGAACAACATTTATGAGATTTTAATACAGCTTACTGAATATTTTCCCTTTCTTTCAAATTTCCAATCTTTTCAAAAATTAATTTTCAGTGAGTATGTTACTTATACAATAGAAGCATAGAAAATATAAACATATAATTTCATTTTGATTAAAATTAATATTTTGGATGTGGTATCTATCGGCTATAAAAGGGTAGAACACACATATTATTTGTTGAAGCCATGCATCAATTCCTGAGAGCTCGATGATGGAGGGGATTGCTGCAGCCTATGTACAGTTCATTCCTAGTCGTGGTTTCAGATCAATGTGCAAAAAAAGTTATTATAGGATGCTAGTTTCGCTGAACTGGAGAATTAAGCAACATGACTGAGCTTGGTTACAGTGCATGGCACACATAGCACTTAATAAGTATGTTTAAATGGATGGATATACCTAATATATTCTAATATAGAAGAGCCAGAATTCAAACTTAGGTCCATCTTGTAACAAAGGCAAACTATCTCCAGTGCCTTCCCTTCTAGCTGCAGCTATGCAGAATTGTCTAAAATAGTTAATAAAGGCCATTGCCAATGTAAACTTGGCTAATAAATCCAGCAATCTCCAATTTCTGCCTTATATCAGAACTCTTTCAATTTCAAAATGTATGCTTGATTAAGGATCAGAAGATAGAAAACACAAAGAATCTTCAAGTGTTTTTTTAATTATTTAACATACAGAGGACAGAAAAATAAAAATCCACATGAAATCATTATATGTATATAGAACATTTTATAGTTAATAAACTCATCCATTTTTGCCTTATTCTGCCAATTTTTTTAAAAATATGACCTATGAAAACATCATCAAAAATGTGTTTCTTGAATTTTATGAATATTAGTTGTTATGTCACTTTTCCTTCTTTGTTCCACACTTACAAAAGGAATTATTTGAAAATTCTAAAATAAATGAAATGTGCATACTTTCTTAGCTGTTTTATATTCTATACTGAATATTTTTAACTACAAAGATTGAAAAACAATTTTAATGGTTTTTTCTATGTGTGATTGCTTGCCTTCTATAAGTGAACTAATCTATGGAATTAAATCATTTTGTTATCACAAGAACATAAGGGAAGTATAAATATAAAAACTTCAAGATGATTAACTTAAATGCACATTAAAATACTGCAGAGCTGGCATATTTAATATTTATCAAGCAGAGAAAAAGAATGTTACTCTGCAATTGGCAACTGTATCTTCAAGATAATTACCACTTTTCAAAGCATTATTGTTGGATAGGTTTTATAGGGGGAAAGGAATTAGAAAACATGACCTTCCTCATCCAAAAAGAAAAGTAAATGAGACTTAAAAGTATGAATTATGAAAGATGGTGGCTGGAAATACTATGTCCAACAAGGCCATCAAGCCATCAAGGTAAAAAGAAAGGCCTTTGCTTGATTCAAGATCTAGCATCTGAAAATCTCATTTGATAAATTTAACTGGATTTTCTTTTCTGATTATGTTTAACCACCAAATTTGATTGTGTGTCATAGCAATTTTCATTTTACCTGAGGTTAAAAGAAAAACCACTGGATTCTAAAGACAGACTAATACCTGTTTATCTCAGTATGAAAACTGATCAGTGGAAAACACTAATCTGTTTGAGTAAATAAAATAAGTTTCTAGAAATTCAAAACATTACAAACCAAGTGTTTTTTTAAAGCATTTGAACACTATTAAAGATCTTTTCTGAAGTCTAGTAAAAGAAAAAATACCATTTGAATGGACACAGAGTTTCCACACAGACTGTACAGTGGTTGTGAGCAGTATCAGGGTCTCAGGAAGTGTCATTTCAGAGCTGCATTATTCTAAGTGGTTGAAGGAGTCTGAGCTGATACACCTGGTACTAGAAAAAACCTGAAATGATTCACCTAGTTGGATAAGAAAGGACTTCCATATCCTTGATTTATTAAATTCCATTGCTCTTTTTTGCATACATTTTTCCTTAAAACTCTAAGATGAACATTTTTTTGCAATATAAATGATTTAATCATTTACACAACAAGCTTAATAAAGCTGACATTCAATGGAAAACAATGAAGTGATCTACCTTTAGTAATCAGAAAGACTTTAAATCATTTTTATTATCTTGTTTTTAAGTGTCTCTTTTAACGCTTGTGATTTTATTAAATCACCAGGCAAAAAATAAGGCAAACCGTGTTTGTTTTCAACACACCTCTTGCACCACAGTGTAATTCTCAGTTAACCTTTAATACTCTGTACATACTATTCATAAATACTGTGGTGAAGTAAGGCCTTGCATCCTTGAGCAGGATGCTACATAGAGGAGGGTTAGCAGCATTGGAAGGGTCTTCAACATCCCATATTTCAAGCATGCTGCAACCAGGCCTGAAAAAGACACAAATATATCTATATTAAAAATATATTCATGCATAGAGAAAATACATAAATTATAAAGTATTTCCTAAATTTCCAAACACTAATTTATTTAACAAATTAAAGATCTTAAGTGTCATTTCAAAGAACACAAGCTCAAAACTTATAATAAAAATGAAATGAAGTATGTTGCATTTTCATGTCCCACTTAATTAAATAAAGGTTCAGTATACATTCAAAAATACATATTTATAAATTCACTTTCAAAATGAAACAAATATATTTTCCAAGCACCATCACCATCCAAATATCAGGCCTATTTGTAGTGAAATGAGATGAATTAAAGGAAAGCTAATCAAATTTCTGATTAATCCCAATTTTTTGGCATAAATTTACAGTCAAAGGCAGGAAAAGGAGGTTCTTATGTCAAGTTTGTTTTCTTCAATGCTTTCCTATTATAGGTGGTTCTGAGTAGACTAAATAAGAAAATATTTCTCACTAGAGTGGACTAAATAAGATAATCTTTCTCACCCTGCAAAAGAATCAAATTGATTTCTAATTTTTATGTTTCTAATTTTTGACACTTATATTGAGGTATAATTTATATTGAGGTATAATTTATGTAAAATAAAGTTTACTCATATCCTATCCTATATGGTAAAAGTTTAAGTACGGTCAAATGTGCATAGAATGTATCAACATCAACACAGTTATAGAAAGTGTCCATCACTTAACAGTTTTCCCCTATTGTCTGCAATCAATCCCCTTCCCCAAGCAAGGCTCCAGGCCTGCCCTGATCGCTTTTCTGCACTATAGAATTCAGAATCCTATCCAAATATATTAGGTAGGCAGGCTTCCCATTTCTGGTTTCTTTACCTTAGAATGTTTTTGTATTCATACCTCCTACAGCTAATATTGTAGATCAGTGATTTCTTAATTTTCATTACATGGAGTTACAACAATTTACCCATTTGCAAGCTAATAAACATTTGAGATACTTTGAGGTTTTATAATAATAAACAATGTTTTCCAATGACTTATGGAGGAGGCTTTGTATTGACATGTGTTATTACTTTAGGGCAACATCTAGTAGTAGGATGTTGTTTGATTAAATGTACATTTAACTTTTTAAGCAACTTCAAAATTGTTTTCCAAGGTCAATATATGATTTTCTATTTCCATCAATAATCTATAAGACTTGAGTTGTACTACAAATTGTACTACAAATTCTCACAAATACCTGGTACTATCCATCTTTGTAAATTTAGTCATTCTAGTGTTGTTATGGGTCATTCAGGATGTCTTCTTTGGTAAAGTGTTTGTTTAAATATTTTGCCAAATTTTGTGTTGTTTCTTATTAGTGATGTATGAGAGTTCTTTATATATTCCTGATAAAAGTCCTTGTAAGATATTTTAGCAGATGTATTAAGGCATACTTGATCAACCATTATTCAACATACTCCACATATTTAGAGTGTATAATCTAATAAATTTTAACATATGTATATACTTGTGAAACTATGGCCACAATAGAAACCATAAATATAAGACAAAATTTAAGATAGTAATAAATAAAAATTACATTACAATCTGACAATTTCTGATTAAAAATGGGATGTTTATATTTTATAAGAAAAACTTTGATTTATAAAACTCCTTATTGGAGCAGCTACATATGCTTATTTTCAAAATATCAGTTGATCTTTTCTAAAACATCCAATTATCAATGTGAACAAAGAGAAAAATGAACATGTGCTCCAACTGGCAAGGTCTTTTTCTCTGAGCATGAATTTTGTAATTACTCATATATTTTTATATCTGCTAAAAACTTAGCAAATAAAATTAATGAAAAGGGATTATTAACAATAGGATTTGGTTTTGCATGTATATCCTCAAAATTTGCTTTTCAAAACACTTGTTTATAGTTAAATGAATTATTAGTTCAATTTAATGACTCATTGTTAGTAAAACTATAAAAGAAGACTAAAAGGTGGAAAAATCTTTCTTAATATTTGATATATTATTTTATCTTTGGAACATTTTATGTACAAGTAATTAAATATACTCACCTCTCCCACAAACTTACTCATCCCCTTTTGCACCTCTACTCTCTTGTCCCATATACCAGGCAACCATATACCAGCTTTCTCTCACTATAGATTTGTGTACATTTTCTGGAATTATTGCTTGCTTGCTTTTTTATGTCTGGTTTCTTTACTCAACATAATTGTTTTGAGATTTACCCATATGTTCTTTGTATCAGTAGTTCATTCTAGTTTTTACTGATGAGTAATACTGTATGGTCGAAATATTTCAATAGTGTGTTTACTCATCCACCCATTAATAGATATTTGGACTGCTCTTAGTTTTGGGCTATTATTAAAAAAAAACTGCTGTAAACATTTGTATAAAATTATTGATGTGGATGTATGCTTTCTTCTATGCAAATATACACAGCAGGTGTATGTTTGAGTTGTTATGAACTGCCTGTCTTGCAAAATGGTTATGCCACATTACATTCACACAACCCACGTATGAGAGTTGTAGGTACTCCAGTGTCAGCAAAGTTGGCATGACCAGTTTTTTTTTAATCTTAGCCATTAAAGGAGTCACCAGACTCTGGAGTCTGTTTTGTTCTTCTGATTGCCTGTTTGTCATTGTCATTCTAGGAGGCAATTAACTTACCTACATCTACTGTAATATATAGCAGCTAATATCTCTGTTCAGGAGTCTAAAGAAAGGCCTCAAGAATCCCTTAAATACCTTAAAGTTTTTTTATTCTTTTTTTAAGTTCAAAAATTTTAAATTTTAATTAGTAACATTTTTCTTATTATGTCATTTTGAGTTATGAGAAACTTTTCTCTTAAGTCTTATAAATCCAATGTTGTTCAGCTATAGTACCAAAATGTTAATACTATTGTTGTAAATTCAAATCTACATTTCTTACATCTAATACAAATTGTCATCAAAATATGAAGAAGTATGAAAAAAGCTAAGTTTAAGATAGATGTGTTTAACCTGATTTTAAACATATGATGTATACATATACTAAAACATAACCCCAATAATATGTAAAATTTTTATGTTTTCATGTATCAATGAAAAATAAATGTTATAAAAAATACTAAATGAAAATCAAGATGCTAAAATGTTATAATAATTTTTTGAAATTAGAGTATCCTTAAATCATAATTTCACTTTGCTAACTGAAATGATTTTAAGTAAAATGCCAAGGTAATAGTATAATGGAATTTATTTTAAATAAAGTCTTAAAAAATTAGGACTATTGTAATAAAATAAAACATTTGTTGCTTCAAAATATACCATATCATAGTATAGTGTTAATACTTACTTAGTTCTCACAACACACCATGCCTCTTCTAAAACATAATAATTCACATGTAACTCCAACAGTTTATCTCTCACTTCTTTTGCAGATTTTCGACTATATGCTGAATAAACTATTTTTGTTCGGGCCCTTTAATTTTAAACAACAATTATAAACAGATTTTAAAATAAAGTATAATGGACTAAAGAAAATTTAATAGCAAATTGAAATTTCAATCCTCACAGGATGGGGTATTGGTATGTATGTACAGAAATTATTTTAGAAATAGCTATTTCCACATTTCTACTTATATTTTGAATGCTCTAAAACAACCAGTTTGAATTTTGAATAATACTGTTTGTTTGTATGCAATCTAGTCTGGAGTTATACTGAATAGCAGGATAATTTCTCAGAATATAAAATTTACTTTACATAATACACAAATTAATTTTCTCACAGAATATTTTCAGACAGAATCTGAAAACAGATTTCATAAATAATATCTAAAGAAGCACAGAAAAATAGATGAGTTGAATTTCATTGTAGCAAATAGAATATTTAGATCCTGGGTATCGGAGAGGTAGAAGAAGCACATTACAGATTTTTCAGAACAGGGATATTCATCAAAATATGGTACAATGAATGATTCGACTTTAAGTTCTTATGAAAGAATGAACAAATCACCCTTTACATGTTAAATGTTAATTAGGACTTCAAGCATATGGGATGTTCAATCACCACAACCAGGCATAAAACTTCAAATAATTCAAAAATTTTCCTTTAAGAATAGGCCAAAAATCTACTAAAAGAAAAAGATTACATTGACCATTAATAGAATAATCAAAATGAGTTTTGGAAGCCAGTCATGTATAAAAAACTTTCATGCCACAATGGAAACCATATTTTTCATAAGCAGTTAAATACCCCAGAATTTCATAAAAGATGTAATAAGGCAAATTTCATTACTTTTTCTACCAATAAGATCTAGGAAGTTTCTTGAGTTAAGCAGAGGGACCTGTGTTAGAGTAGGGGTTGGCAAACTGGCTCTGGGTCAAAGCTGCTGCTTAGAGTTTTACTACAGCCTGTTCTCTCCCTCATACACACGTGCAATTTTTCAGTTTTCAGATGTTTATTAAACCTACTTTGAAGGAAACAGGTGCATATTGGATGATTTCTGGATAGTGATTATAATTGTTTTAATTTTCAACATGATATGAAGATAAAAGTGTGTGTGTGTGTGTGTGTATGTGTGTGTGCAAACATTTACCCTATTCCTAAGAACCAGTAACAAGTAGGCAAATGATTCTGAGTGAAATATTCAGTCAGTTACTAACCTCAAGTCTGCGTCTTCATAATGTGGATGATTCACAATGGGATGAAGTGTAGACAGTTTGATGCTTGCCATAGTAGGCATAGCACCTGCAAAAACAGCATCTGAAAAATAAGATTACATTTCTTAATAAAATGTTTTAAGAAGACCAAAAATAAACTTATCCATAGTATCTGAATTTAAATTAAGCAAGATGAAGCATTTACTTGAATAAGAACCATTGATATCATTCATTTTATTCACTCAGTATTCACTGTCTACCATATGACATCTACCTTTGTTAAGTATTATCTTGGTGTTGGGAATGGTGCTCGGTATTTTTATAAGAAGCCAATGATTTAATCTGCATAAGAACTGTATGAAGTGAGTTCTCTTTTTTTTTTCACTTTGTAGAAGAAGAAGCAGACAAACAGCAAAATGAGTTGTCTAAGATTGTACAGCTAAAAGGTTCAAAGCTCATACCCTTAGGCACTCCACTATCTCACTTCAGGATGACACTACAATCCAGTACTACAGAGATGCACAGGACAAGGGACAATGTAAATCACATGAGTTATCATGAAATTAAAGCATTTAAAATTATTTAAAAATGCTAGGGAGTGAGAAACTGTTTTAAGTGTCAAGGCTCAGTAGTACATTTTTTCAAATGATTTTTGTATGTTGTGATATGTAGTCATGTCTATGTGCCAGAGAACACATAGATGTCTTTCTTTAGATGATCTTTAAATATTCATAATCATGTTCTCTCAGTTGCCCATTTGAGTTTATGCCACTTATACATAAATGGCATACATTTATGCCATTTATACAATCATTTTATAACTGTGAGTACTATTTTTTAAAGTAAAGGCATGTATAAATTCAGTCATAAATAGGACTACATAACTATCTGGCTTCAGTGTCAGTTTTGTCTCCTGGTAAACCAAATAGACAAATGCTTGTAATTGTGAAGGTTGTTATCATTTTAATTAGCACAATACAAACAAGGCATGCTATTCAGATCTACTAAAGCAACTGTTTACTTTCAAATATAGCCCAGCATTCTAAATGTAACTGTGAATGCAAATGCAAGACAAGCTATCTGCAATGTAGTAGGAACTATGGCCAAGTGCCACTGCCCAGCTTCAAGAGAGTATCATACCCTCAATGCAACTGGCCTAGAAAAAGATCACCACTCAAAGCTTAAGACAGTTTCTACTGAATGTGTATAGTGCGCTTCTTCGCTAGTATAAACATGAAAAATTGTAAGTCAAACTACTATAAGTCAGTCTGGGCACACACACACAGACACACACACACACACACACACACATACAAAGTGCTAACCACCTAACTACACAGTATATATAAATGTCTGTATATGTGTATATGTGTATGCATATAACTAAATAGCTACATACCAGGTCTGGTATTGTATTTGATCCATTGTATAAGTTCTTCCTGAGGCAAATTATTAAATTCTCCTATTATGCTCCATTGGTTGTGGAGGTTTGCACAACCTTGTATTGACATCACTGTCAGAATGCCAAAGATAACATTCTCAAAATGAACTTTGCAAAAAAGCCAGCCAAAGAGCTGAAATGAAAAAAACCCACATTTATTTATAATCCTTATATGAAAAATGCTATTGAGTCAAAAAAATTCTTACTGCTTAAACCAAGATTTACATTTGATATCAGTATATAAATACAGAATTATTATCAGCTATTGCTTAAAAACAATGAATACATTACTGGGCCTCTCAAAAGAATTTAAAAAGGCATACCTGATCCTTCTAGTAATGATTTGTAACCAGAGATCAGGATTAGAAAATCACAATTTTGAAAAATCCTAAAATTAGATCCATTAACATTTGGTTGCTTTGTGGGAACCAGAAAAACTTTATTAGCCATAATGTGTATATTCCTCTCAGGAAAACAAACATTATGATATTTTCGGACTACATACTCATAATCAAAACTAAATAAAATGTTTCTATAGGTTCCAAAACTCCAGGTAATTTATCTAATTATTTTGTATGTTAGATACACCCAGGGAATCCAGGATCAACAACTTTTTTTTTTTTTTAGGAATTCTCTGTTCCAAACAGGACTATACTTGAGCAATTATTTAGTATCTGTTCACTACTGAATGAATACTTGAAGGTGGTTTTGGTGGGCTGTAAACTGACACAAACAACTCTAAAAGACTATATTGTGGGTTGAATACTAAACAGGGGAGAATGTGTACCTAATCACTCATCAGAGAAATATCAGTTACAATCAAGGAACAATATTTAAAGCCACTTGAAGATGCATCTTGCACTCAATAGTAAATTGTGAGCTAAAATTTTTAATGATTTAAGTTAAATAAATTAAAGCGCCTCATTTTATGTTTTAGATTACTCAGCAAAGCCATGGTAACTATACTAGTGTTGCTACAATATGATAGTGTACTTGCACAAGATGGTGCCTTACCCGTCGGTTGCAGATCAAGGAAGCCATAATACACATGTGTGGTGTCAAAAACAGTTTCAGCCTCATAATTAAAACAGCAAGGGAAGTAAATGCCATCAACTGCAAAGTGTGAAAAACCAGCTATAAAACAAAACAAAGTCTTTACTTTTTATATTTTATTATTAATAAGTATATAAAGTATATTAAAGCCATTATTATTCATTAGAACAAAGATCTTCTAACTATAATGTCTATTAATGTTTATTTATCCATTAAATGCTAGGCACTGTTCTGAGTGATTAAGATATAACACTGAGCTCTACCCTTGTGAGGCTAACATGTGAGTACAATTTAATATGAAGATACTGACAATAAATAGACATACAAAATAAATAAGTTCACTGGAGTCCATAGAAAATAAATAAACCTCATATAGTCTATTAGTAAGTGATAAACGGGCAAGAAAGTGGAACAGGGAAAAGAACCATCCATTGCAGAACAACTCAAATACTGCTAAGGGTGCCCCAGCAGCCAGGCTACGCTTTGTGAATTATCCTTGAACGAGAATTTAATATGCAAGTCTACCAAAGAAAAAAATGACAACTTTACCTCACCACGTTCAAGGAGCTGTTTTCTGGAATAAAATAAAAATATTACCTATTTACTTAATGCCCATTATACTATAATTACATAAAAATAGCTTCATTGATTTGTTCTTAGATTTTTGAAATTTTATTCTCTTAAAACTACTTGGGAGTTTAAATAAAAAATACAAAAGATTAGATAACATTACTAAAATGTACAGTAATTTGAAAGGCATAATTTATAGTCATTGTACTGAAAGTGTGGCAAAAAGTCATTCTTCGGTTAAGATAAAAAATGTTTTGCTGATCCTTGAAGATTGTAATTCTGGGAGAATGAATACAAAGGCTTTCTATTAAATATTCATATTACATATAATAAATACTTTAGAAAACTACTACTGGAATTTTGAATTGTTTTCATTTTCACAATTAAAAACCACATGAGCATTCTTGTGCAGTAAGTTTTGTGAGCATCACTGAACATTTTCTTAGGATAAAGTTCTAGAAGAAAAATTATTGGGTAAAGCACATGAATATTTTTAGTTCTAGAAGAGTGGTTCCAACTTTTTGAGTACGTACAGGAAACCTACTATGTTTTAACCACTGTATAGGGAAAAAGCAGAAACAGTATAGATAAATTCTTATCCTTATGAAGCTTACATGAGAGTCAAAAGCCTGCCTACTTTATTGTTCCACTGAAAGTATGGGTTTTTTATAATATCCAGGATCCCTAATAGGGATTTAAAAGTAGAAAAGAGAAATAAGCCAGTGTTCAAAGGAAATTCAGGGGTATACAGATCTGCAGTTTTTTTCAAGGGTGTTTGGGGATGTATCTCAGGACAATTGTGACCAATTACTCTACCACCATTGTAGCTCCTTTCCTATGTAGGCAGCCAAGAGAGAAAGGTTTTCCCATTTGTCCTAAAATTATCCACTCACAACAGAATCCTGGAGTGAGCTATTGCATGCAGAGAAAATGCCTGGTAGGTAAGTATATATTATAATTGTCATGGACTGCTCCCCACAACAGTAAATACTAATACAAATAAATTTAGGAGCTCATTTAAGATATGAATAAATAAGACACAAATAGCATGAAAGTGAAGCATCAGGATAAATGAGTAAAACTCTGTCCTCACAGAAAACAGAGCTAATGCAAGAAATAAAGAGACTACTAAATGAAAATTCTAACTATGATCTTCAGAGAAGTTTGAGAGGATATCACATCCATGTAATCAGAAAGCTACCATGAAAAGGGGCTTTCAGAAATTCTGAGAAAACATATGTGCATAATTCAAAACTTCAAAATAACATTGAAAAATAGTGTACATAGCTGAAGTTGGTAATGTTGAAAACCAAGCCATGTAATTCTGTGAAAAAAGAGAGAAAACATAGATATGATAAAAGCCATAACAGAAGTTCAAGAAAAAGAGACTAAGTCAAAGAATAAGGGAGCAACAATTCCCTCAGCTGAAGAAGTAAATACTCAGATAAAAATAAACCTCTCTCTCTTTTTCCCCATCTCCCATCTCTACAAATTTCCAGAAAGAAACACTTTATACAAGATTTTTCATTTGCATTGCTCAATATTAGAAAATGAAAAATAAATCTACAAAATGCTGAATAAAACCCAGCTATATCTACTCAACAATCCATAATCAAAATTGAGGGCAAAAAACTCTGTATATGAAACAATAAAAGACCAGGGCCAGCCAAATAAATCTTGAGAAAATGGCACAACATTGAGGCATCACAGTTGCTGACTTCAAAACATAGTACAAAACTACAGTGATCAAAACAGTATGGTAGGAGGAAATCTAATGTGTTAAATTAGAGGATGAGTGTATTTTTCAGTTGTTCCATTTTGGGGGATTCAAGCAATGGGAGTATTGCTTTCCAGTGTAGTGGGTGATAGCAGGAATCCACTGAAATCCTTTATCAGAACCAGAGATGCATATATTTAGTTGCTTTGAATATAGGAAAAGAAAAAATATCTTGAGGTTTTGCTTGTAGTGCTGATGGTGCCAATTCACTGTACAGAGAAGAGGTCACACAGGCAGAGAAAGAAAAACCATGGGAAAAAATTGGCTTGGGAGAATGTGTGGAACACATAGACAGTCTGATTTAACTGATCCAGAGGTAGTGCAACAAGCTGGTGATTAAAAAGTGCTCCATGTTTCTCTGCTGGTAAGTAGAGAATTAAGGCATATTGCCATCTTGAAGTGGTCACACATCAGCTTTCTTCTGTGGGGCATTATAACAAGTGTCATCATACTGTTCCAGCAAGTGCCTGCCTTGAAGTTTAGAGTGTGCCTGGTGGATGTGACTGAGGTAATTTAAACTAACACTTGGATTAAACTGAGTCTGTCTCAAAACTAATAAATATCAACAACACAGAATTTATTACAAAAGAGAACTACACAACAAAGGACACACTCACAATTCAGAATGAGGAATGTTTCTCAACATGTGCAAGTCCAAGACTTGTAAAGACAGGAGGAAACCAGCAAACAAGTCTTCCCCTGAAGTTTACAATTCCCCAACAAAGGAACACACAGACATTGAAGGGAACGAAATTTCAAAAAAGAATATAAAAATAGATTATCAAAATAATTAGTAGGTTAATAGAATACCTAAGTAAAGAATTAAGAGTAAATACAGGAAGTAAAAGACCAATTCAAAAAGAGAGAGATTCTGAAAAGAAATCAATCACAACTTCTGGAAATGAAAGACAATAAATCAAATAAAATTTTCACTTGAAAGCATCACCAACAGATTAGAATATGTATAAAATATAATTTTCAAGGCCTCAAAGACAGGGTCTGTGAAGTGGACCACTCAATCAATAGAAAATAAAAAATAAAAGAACAAGATCAGAATATATAGAAACTCTGGGACAATAGTAAGAGACCAAATTTAAGAATCCTCAGGATAGAAGAGGGCATAGAGATACAGGCTAATGGCATTAAGAAATTTTTCCGTGAGATAACAACAGAAAGTTGGCCAAACCTTAGGAATGAGATGGACATCCATATACAGGATGTTTACATGACACCAAATAAAAAATATTTTTAAAAGACCCCTCCAAGAAACATAATAATCAAAATGCATAATATAGATAATAAAGATAGAATAATAAAAGTCACAAGAGAAAAATGTCAGTTCACATTTAGAGGTAAAATAATAAGCCTTGCTTTTGACTGCTCAACTCAAGCCTCTAAAATCCAGAATGACTTAATGAGAGAACCCATACTCTAAGAAAACAACTGTCAGCCAAGGTTGTCATATCCAGTAAAACTAACATTCAGAATCAAATAACAAATAAAAATGTTTCATAATATGACTTAAGTATTCATGACCACTATATATCAGCACTATAGAAAATGTTTACAGAAATACTACACAAAGAAAAACTGAAAATAAATTCCAAAGCTCTCAAATGGATAAAATTCTCCAGAAGAGTAATTAAGTGAAATAAAATTAAGAACAAATTAAATTTATAAAATAAACCAAAATGGCTGGAAATAATAAACATCTCTCCATAATAACTGAATATAAGTGATCTCAACTCACCAATTAATTAAAAGTCACAGACTGGCAGAATGGATTAAAAAACAAGATCCAACTATATGCACTTTGCAAGAAACTCATCTTGCAGGCAAAGACATCCGCAGTTGAAATTAAAAGAATGAAAAAAGAAATTCCATACAGATGGAGTCCAAAATTAAGCAGATTTCAAGTAAAAAATTGTCAGAGAGACAAGGTAGGAGGCTACATATTGTTAAAACAATCCAACAAGAAGATATGATAGGGCTGGGGTTGTGGCTCAGAGGTACAACACTCGCCTAGCATGCATGAGGCACTGGGTTCGATCCTCAGCACCACATTAAAAAAAAAAAAAAGATACTGTGTCCACCTACAACTAAAAAATAAATAATTTTTAAAAGAAGATATGACAGTTAAGATTTATGCCCCAAATGTCAATGCTTTTAGATAAAGTATACACTTCTTGTCATTCCCTCCCAGAGAGACCCCAAAACATGTGTGACTCCAATACAATAATACTGGTGATACCTATTTCACCAATAGATAAGTCATCCAGATATAAAATCAATAAAGATATTTCCATACTAAATAATACAATAAATGAAATGAACCTAAGAGATGTCTATAGAATAGTTCATCCAATAACAGCTGAATATTCTTTCTTCTCAGCATTTCATAGAATTTCTTCCAAAATAGAACATGTTTTAGGTTACCAAGTAGGTCTCAGCAAATAGAACAAAACTGATATTCTCTTGTGCATCTCATCAGATCATATTGGAATGAAATTAAAAATCAACAGTAATAAAAATTATAGAAACCCCACAAACTTATAGAATTAAACAATAGTCTTTTAAATGAAGAATGGATCAGAGAAGGAATGAGAGGGGAAATTAAAAAGTTCTTAGAATCAAACAAGAATAGAGATACAACATGCCAAAATCATTGGGACAGTACAAAATCAGTTCTAAAAGGACAGTTTATAGCATTAGGTGCATACATTTTTTAAAAAGGAAAAATATCAAATAAACAATCTAGTGGTACATCTCAAGGTCATAGAAAAGCTGGAGAAAATGAATTCCAAAGCCAGTGGAAGACAGGAAATAATCAAGATCAGAGCTAAAATTAATGAAATAGAGAATGAAAAAATACAAAGGGTCAATGCAACAAAGAGTTGGTTCTTTGAAAAGATAAGTAAGGCTGATAAACTCATAGCCAAACTAAACAAGAGAGTGAGAAGATGAAATCAATAAATTAGAGATGAAAAAAGAGATGTCATCACAGATATTTCTAAAGTTGAGAGAACCATTAGGGATTATTTTGAAAACTTATAAATTATAAAATCTAAAAGCTTTGATAAATTTTGTTTCACAGATACCTTCCAAATTGAATCAAGAGAATACAAAAAAACTAAACAAACAAATATCATGCCATGAGATTGAAGCAGTAATAAAAAGTCTTCCAACAAAGAAAAAAACCCCGGACCCAATAGATTCTCAACTACTAGACATTTAAAGAACTAAGACCAATCCTCAAATTATTCCATGAAATTGAAAAGGAAGGGACACTCACAAACTCATTCTAAGAAGTGGCTATGAATCTCATACCAAAACCAGATAAAGCCCCATAAGGACAGAAAACAGACCAATATCCTTAATGAACATAGATGCAAAAATTCTTAATATTAGTGAACTGCATTCAAAAACACATTAAGGAGAGGGAAGATGGCGGCGAAGGGAGTGTGCATCACCCCCGTGTACCGCGTCACTGAGCAGGACAATGACAAGTTAGAATGGCTAAAAGCTAGCTTGTTAGGAATTTCCAGCAAAATTGGGGTGCTCCGAAACCTAGAGGAAGGATTTCCATTGCATGAGGATCAGCTACAGGGGCTCAAACATGCTTATTCAGCAAATCCCGGCTACCGCTCCCACCAGGGCTGACAACTGAGGTCTCTTGCACCAGATACCAGGGGCATGGCTACCGGAGGGTAAGCAAATTCGCTGGGGGTTCTCAGCCCCAAGCTCTACAAACATAGGGTCTAAGGGAGGCAAACAGGGAGAGTGTGCCCAGGCACTAATGAAAACAGGGCTCCCAGGAACAGCAGACCTGGCGTGTAGCCAGTATTGTGGGGAGCCTCACAGGTGAGCGGGGCCTGGCTCGAGGAAACACAAGAGAAGGCCCTAGACACTCAGGATTGGAGACCCGCCCAGTCTGGGAGGAAGAGCTGCTACACAGTGATTGGTTCCCACCTATTGAGAGGAGAAGATTGACCCAGTGGGCACAGCTCCACCTACTGGAAGAGAAGTTAATCAAACTCTATGACTGCATTTATTATTACTATTATTATTATTATTATTATTATTATTATTATTTTAATTTGGTTTTTTTTCTTTCATTTTCATTTTTTTGTTTTTGTTCTTTAACTTTTTTAATGTTTTTAATTTTTTATTTTATTATTATTTTTTTAAATTTTAATTTTCATTTTTTTATCATTATTATTTTTTTATAAAAAACTTTTTTCTTTCTTTCCTTATTTTCTATTTTTTTCTTTTCTCTTTTTATTTCTTTTCAATTTTCTTATTCCCCCCTTCCTTGAATTCTACCTGCCTACCCTCATTCTCTTTAGTGACTTCTTCCCTTCCCTTCTAATATCTTTCCTCCCAAGCACCAAATAAATTTATAAGAGTAAACAGTAACTCAGCAATCAAACAGAACAAGAAGTAACATGAGCAGCATAAAAAAGCAAGGAAGAAAGGGAGTACAAACAATGAAGGAAGCCTAAGTATTCAGGAGGACCTAGAGTCACCAGAAAAATGGTCATATAAAGAACTCAAGGAACACCTTAGACAGATGGAATGGGACCTTAAAGAGGATAAGAGACAGCAAATCCAAACTGTGAGAGAACACATTGAAAATGAATTACATAAACAGATAAAAGAAGAAGTAAGCATCTTTATCAGGAGATAGAGATTATAAAAAAAATCAAACAAAAATTCTAGAAATGAAGAAAACGATAAACCAAATTAAAAACTCAATTGAGAGTATCACTAACAGAGTGGAGCAAGTAGAAGCCAGAAAGTCAGAGAATGAAGACAAAATATATCATCTTGATAAGCGTCTAGCCAAATCAGAAAGGCTGGTAAAAAATCATGAGAAAAACATCCAAGAGATATGGGACAACATAAAAAAACCAAACCTATGAGTCATCGGGATAGAGGAAGGTACAGAGATTCAAACCAAGGGAATGAGTAACCTTCTGAATGAAATAATTACAGAAACTTTCCAGAAATAAAAAAGGAAACGGATATACAAATTGTAGATGCATACAGAACACCGAGCACACAAAATCACAGTAGACCAACGCCAAGACACATTGTTATGAAGAGAGCCAATATACAGAACAAAGAGAAAATATTAAAAGCTACAAGAGAAAGGAGGCAGATTACATTCAGGGGTAAACCAATAAGGTTAACAACGGATTTTTCATCACAGACGCTGAAGGCGAGAAGATCCTGGAATAACGTATTTCAAACACTGAAAGACAATGGATGCCAACCAAGAATTCTGTATCCAGCAAAATTAAGCTTCAGGTACGACAACGAAATAAAAATCTTTCATGATAAGCAAAAGCTAAAAGAATCTGCAGCCAGAAAACCAGCATTGCAAAGCGCCTTGAGCAAAACACTCCACGAGGAAGAAGTGAAAAACAACAACCAAAACCATCAGTGGGAAGTATCTCAGTAAAGACAGAGGCAGGGGGGAAAGCTAATCATGGAGAAACAAACTAAATTAAAAAAAAAAGATAAATAATCAAACATGGCTGGCAATACAAACCATATATCAATAGTAACTCTAAACGTTAATGGCTTAAACTCTCCAATAAAGCGAAATAGGCTAGTAGCATGGATTAAAAAAACAAATCCAACAATATGTTGCCTCCAGGAGACACATCTGATTGGAAAAGACATACATGGGCAGAAGGTGAAAGGGTGGGAAAAAATATGCCACGCACACGGCCCTCGTAAGCAAGCAGGGGTGGCCATCCTCATATCGAATAAAATCGACTTCAAGACTAAGTTCATCCAAAGGGATAAGGAAGGACATTATATACTGTTAAAAGGAACCATTCACCAACAAGACATAACAATTATCAATATTTATGCACCAAATAATGGTGCTGCGACGTTCATAAAACAAATTCTCCTCAAGTTCAAGAATCAAATAGACCACAACACAATAATTATGGGTGACTTCAACACACCTCTCTCACCATTGGACAGATCCTCCAAACAAAAGTTGAATAAAGAAACTATAGAACTCAATATCACAATCAACAACCTAGACGTAACTGACATATATAGAATATATCAACCATCATCAAGTGGATATACTTTTTTCTCAGCAGCACAGGGATCCTTCTCAAAAATAGACCATATATTATGCCATAGGGCAACCCTCAGTAAATATAAAGGGGTGGAGATAATACCATGCATTTTATCTGATCATAATGGAATGAAACTGGAAATTAATGATAAAAGAAGGAAGGAAAAATCCTACATCACATGGAAAATGAACAATATGTTACTGAATGATCAATGGGTTACAGAAGACATAAAGGAGGAAATCAAAAAATTCTTAGAGATAAATGAAAATACAGACACAACATATAGGAATCTATGGGACACAATGAAAGCAGTTTTAAGAGGGAAATTCATCGCCTGGAGGTCATTCCTCAAAAAAAGGAAAAACGAACAAATCAATGAGCTCACACTTCATCTCAAAGCCCTAGAAAAGGAAGAGCAAAACAGCAGCAAATGTAGCAGAAGGCAAGAAATAATTAAAATCAGAGCTGAAATTAACGAAATTGAAACAAAAGGAACTATTGAAAAAATTAACAAAACTAAAAGTTGGTTCTTCGAAAACATAAATAAGATCGACAGACCCTTAGCCATGCTAACGAAGAGAAGAAGAGAGAGAACTCAAATTACTAACATACAGGATGAAAAAGGCAATATCACAACAGATGCTACAGAAATACAGAAGACAATTAGAAATTATTTGGAAAACCTATATTCCAATAAAATAGAAGATAGTGAAGACATCAATAAATTTCTTAAGTCATATGATTTGCCCAGACTGAGTCAGGAGGATACACACAATTTAAATAGACCAATTTCAATGGATGAAATAGAAGAAGTAATCAAAAGACTACCAACCAAGAAAAGCCCTGAACCGGATGGGTATACAGCGGAGTTTTACAAAATTTTTAAAGAAGAATTAATACCAATACTTTTCAAGTTATTTCAGGAAATAGAAAAAGAGGGAGCTCTGCCAAATTCATGAGGCCAACATCACCCTGATTCCCAAACCAGACAAAGACACCTCAAAGAAAGAAAATTACAGACCAATATCTCTGATGAACCTAGATGTAAAAATCCTCAATAAAATTCTGGAGAATCGGATACAAAGGCACATCAAAAAAATTGTGCACCATGATCAAGTAGGATTCATCCCTGGGATGCAAGGCTGGTTCAATATACGGAAATCAATAAATGTTATTCACCAAATCAATAGACTTAAGGATAAGAACCATATGATCATCTCGATAGATGCAGAAAAAGCATTCAACAAAGTACAGCATCCCTTTATGTTCAAAACTCTAGAAAAACTAGGGATAACAGGAACTTTCCTCGACATTGTAAAAGCTATCTATGCTAATCCTCAGGCTAGCATCATTCTGAATGGAGAAAAATTGAAGGCATTCCCTCTAAAATCTATCACCACTTCTATTCAATATAGTTCTCGAAACACTGGCCAGAGCAATTAGACAGACGAAAGAAATTAAAGGCATAAAAAAATAGGAAAAGAAGAACTTAAATTATCACTGTTTGCGGATGACATGATTCTATACCTAGAAGACCCAAAGGGGTCTACAAAAAACTACTAGAACTAATAAATCAATTCAGCAAAGAGGCAGGATATAAAATCAACACGCATAAATCAAAGGCATTTCTGTATATCAGCGACAAAATTTCTGAAACGGAAATGAGGAAAAACACTCCATTCACAATATCCTCAAAAAAAATAAAATACTTGGGAATCAACCTAATAAAAGAGGTGAAAGATTTATACAATGAAAACTACAGAACCCTAAAAAGAGAAGTAGAAGAAGATCTTAGAAGATGGAAAAATATACCCTGTTCATGGATAGGCAGAACTAACATCATCAAAATGGCGATATTACCTTAAGCTCTCTATAGGTTTAATGCAATGCCAATCAAAATCCCAAAGGCATTTCTTGTAGAAATAGAGAAAGCAATCATGAAATTCATATGGAAAAATAAAAGACCCAGAATCGCAAAAGCAATTCTAAGCAGGAAATGTGAATCAGGAAATGTGAATCAGGCGGTATAGCGATACCAGATTTCAAACTATATTACAGAGCAATAGTAACAAAAACAGCATGATACTGGTACCAAAACAGGTGGGTGGACCAATGGTACAGAATAGAGGACACAGAGACTAATCCACAAAGCTACAACTATCTTATATTTGATAAAGGAGCTAAAAGCATGCAATGGAGGAAGGATAGCATCTTCAACAAATGGTGTTGGGAAAACTGGAAATCCATATGTAACAAAATGAAACTGAATCCCCTCCTCTCGCCATGCACAAAAGTTAACTCAAAGTGGATCAAGGAGCTAGATATCAAATCAGAGACTCTGCGTCTGACAGAAGAGTCGGGCTCCAAATTCCTTAATAGGACACCCACAGCACAAGAGTTAATAACAAAAATCAACAAATGGGACTTACTTAAACTGAAAAGTTTTTTCTCAGCAAGAGGAACAATAAGAGAGGTAAATAGGGAGCCTACATCATGGGAACAAATATTTACTCCTCACACTTCAGATAGAGCCCTAATATCCAGAATATACAAAGAACTCAAAAAATTAGACAATAAGATAACAAAGAACGCAATCAACAAATGGGCCAAGGACCTGAACAGACACTTCTCAGAGGAGGACATACAATCAATCAACAAGTACATGAAAAAATGCTCACCATCTCTAGCAGTCAGAGAAATGCAAATCAAAACCACCCTAAGATACCATCTCACTCCAGTAAGATTGGCAACCATTATGAAGTCAAATAACAAGTGCTGGCGAGGATGTGGGGAAAAGGGTACTCTTGTACATTGCTGGTGGGACTGCAAACTGGTGCGGCCAATTTGGAAAGCAGTATGGAGAATCCTGGGAAAGCTGGGAATGGAACCACCATTTGACCCAGCTATTGCCCTTCTCGGACTATTCCCTGAAGACCTTAAAAGAGCGTACTACAGGGATACTGCCACATCGATGTTCATAGCAGCACAATTCACAATTGCTAGACTGTGGAACCAACCCAGATGCCCTTCAATAGATGAATGGATAAAAAAAATGTGGCATTTATACACCATGGAGTATTATGCAGCACTAAAAAATGACAAAATCATGGAATTTGCAGGGAAATGGATGGCACTAGAGCAGATTATGCTTAGTGAAGCTAGCCAATCCCTAAAAAATAAATACCAAATGTCTTCTTTGACATAATGAGAGCAACTAAGAACAGAGCAGGGAGGAAGAGCAGGAAGAAAAGATTAACATTAAACAGAGACATGAGGTGGGAGGGAAAGGGAGAGAAAAGGGAAATTTCATGGAAATGGAGGGAGACCCTCAATGTTATACAAAATTACATATAAGAGGTTGTGAGGGGAAGGGGAAAATAAACAAGGAGGGAAATGAATTACAGTAGATGGGGTAGAGAGAGAAGATGGGAGGGGAGGGGAGGGGAGGGAGGATAGTAGAGGATAGGAAAGGTAGCAGAATACAACAGTTACTAATAGGGCATTATGTGAAAATGTGGAACTGTAACCGATGTGATTCTGCAATCTGTATTTGGGATAAAAATGGGAGTTCATAATCCACTTGAATCTAATGTATGAAATATGATATGTCAGGAGCTTTGTAATGTTTTGAACAACAAATAAAAAAAAACACACACATTAAGAGCCGGGCATGATGGTGCACACCTGTAATCCCAGTGGATCAGGAGCCTGAGACAGGAGGATCCAGTGTTCAAAGCCAGCTTTAGCAACAGAGAGGTACTAAGCAACTCAGTGAGACCCTGTCTCTAAATAAAATACAAAATAAGGCTGGGGGTGTGGCTGAGTGGTTGAGTGCCCGTGAGTTCAATGCCCAGTACAAAAGAAAAAGAAAAAGAAAAAAAAACCACACATACACATTAAGAAGATTATATATCATGATCAAGTTGGCTTTATTCCAGGGATGCAATGTTGGTTCAACATATTCATGATCAATAAATGTAATTCACCATATAAATAGAATTAGTGAGAAGTACCACATGGTTATCTTGATGGATCTTTGACAAAATTCAGCACTGATTCGTATTAAAAATGTTAGAGAAACTAAGTATAGAACAAACTTACCTCAACATTATAAATACTACATATGACAAACTTAAAGCCAACATTACACTAATGGAGAGAAACTGAGAGCATTTCCTCTAAAATTTGGAATAAGAAATTCTCACCACTCATATCCAATATAGTTCTTGAAACTCTAGCAGAACATCCAAGAGAAGAAAATTAAAGGGATGTTTGCTGATGACATGATTCTATATCTAGAAGATCCCAAACACTCCACCAGAAATCTTCTAGAGCTGATAAACAATTTCAGCAAAGTAGCAGAATACAAGATAAAAATTCATAAATCAATCATTTTCATATACTCCAAAAATGAATCTTCTGAGAAGGAAATCAGGAAAACTATCCTTGTTTACATTAAGTTCAAACCAAAGCAAAACAAAACAAACTTGAGAATAAATCTAACTAAGTAGGTGAAAGACCTCTACAATGAAAACGATGAAAAAACTGAAGACTTTAGAAGATGGAAAGATATTCCATATTCTTTATAGAATGGCCATATTACTAAAAGCATTATGCATATTCGATGCAATCTCCATCAAAATACCAATGACATTCTTACCAGAACTAGAAAAAAACAGTCCTAAAATTCTTAAGGTAATATCCAAAGAAATCCTGAGTAAAAAAAGTCAGGCTGGAGGCACCACAATACCTGATCTCAAATTGTATTACAGAGCAATAATAACAAAAACAGGATGGTATTGGCATCAAAATAGACATGAAGATCAATGCAACAGAATGGAAGACATAGCAACAAACCCACATAGTTATTGTCTTCTCATCATTGATAAAGGTCACAAAAAATATGTCAGAGAAAAGATAGCCTTTTCTGCAAATGGTACTAAGAAAACTGGATATTCATATGTATAAGAATAAAACTAGATCCATATCTCTCACCCTGCACAAAATTCAAATCTAAGTGAATCAAAGACCTAGGAATTAGACTAGAAACTTTGCAACTACTAAAAGAAAATTTAAGGTCAACATATTGGTGCAAGTACTAATTTCATTAATAAGACCATTAAATCTCATGAAATTAAGCCAAGAATCAATAAGTGGGATGCTATCAAATTAAAAAGCTTTCTTTACAGCAAAGGAAACAATTATAAATGAAGAGAGAACGTACAGAATGGGAGAAAATCTTTGCTAGCTACTCTCTGACAGATAATTAATGTTCAGAATATATAAATAACTCAAAAAACTTAACATCCAAATGCAAATTACCCAATTAATGAATGGGCAAATGAATTAGACAGACACTACTCAGAACAAGAAATACAAATGTTGGGGCTGGGGTTGTGGCTCAGTGGTAGAATGCTTGCTTGGCACGTGTGAGGCACTGGATTTGATCCTCAGTACCACATAAAAATAAATAAATAAAATAAAGGTATTATGTCTGTCTACAACTAAAAAATATTTTTTAAAAAGAAATACAAATGGTGAACAAATATATGAAAATGTTCAATATCATTAGCTATTAGGGATATGAAAATCAAAATTACACTGAGATTTTATCTCACTCCAGGTAGAATGTCAACCATAAAAAATACAAACAATAATACTGGAGAGGATGTGGAGAAAAAGAAACACTTAACCCTATTGGTGGGATTGTACATTAGTACAACCACTATGGAAATCAGTATGGAGGTTTCTCAAAAGGTGAGGCATGGAACCACCATATGACCTAGCTATACTACTCCTTGGTATTTATCCTACAGAATTAAAGTCATCATATTGTAGCAATACATGCATTTCCATGTTTATAGCAACACAGTTCACAATAGCTAAGCTATGGAAACAACCTAGGTATCCATCAACAAATGAATGGATAAAGAAAATGTGGTATATATACACAATAGAATTTTATTCAGCCATAAAGAAGAATAAAATTACGTCATTTGGCAAAAAAAAAAAAAAAAAAGGATGGAACTTGAGAATATTATGTTCAGAGAAATAAGCCAAACTCATAAAGTCAAGGATTTATGTTCTCTCTCATATGTCATTCTCATATGTGGAAGCTATAAAAGGAGAAGGAAAAAAATGGTTAGTGGGGGTACGGGGGAAATCTCATGAAAATCAAAGGGAGATGAATAGAGGAAAGGGACCAGGGGAAGGAGTGAGGGAAGAGAGAGAAGAAATGCTCAGGAAAGACACAACAAATAATATTGTCCTATTTTGTGCACGTATGAATATGTTACAACAAATCATACCATTATATACAACTATAACACACCAATAAAATAATGGGAAAAAATAAAATGCTTATACACAGCAAAAGAAATAAGAGCATAAAGAGAGAACCTAGGACATCATTACCCTAGGTACATGTATGACGATACTTCTCGTACAACCACTGAAATGAAAAGTTGTGCTGCAATTGTGTACAATGAATCAAACGGCATTCTTTGGTCACATATACCTAATTAAAATAAATTAATTTTAAAAAAGAGAAAGTCTAACAAATGGGAGAAAAGCTTTTCCAGCTATTCCTCCAATAGAGGATTAATATCCAGAATACATGAAGAACTCAAAAAACTTAACATTAAAAAATAATCATTTAATCAATAAATGGGCAAAATACCTAAATAGGCATTTCTCAAAAGAAGAAATACAAATGGTCAACAAATATATGGAAAAATGTTTGATATTCATAGCAAGCAGGAAAATGTAAATCAAAACTACACTAAGATTTCATCTCATCCCA
Source organism: Callospermophilus lateralis (assembly GCF_048772815.1). Lineage (NCBI taxonomy): Eukaryota > Metazoa > Chordata > Mammalia > Rodentia > Sciuridae > Callospermophilus > Callospermophilus lateralis. The sequence continues at coordinate 90,876,480 of NC_135305.1, forward strand.
TTTAGAATGTCAATAATCAAGAATACAAACAATAATTGCTGGTGAGGAAGTGGGGGAAAAGGTACACCGATATGTATTTGTGGGACTGCAAATTGGTACTACTTCGGAAAGCACTAAGAAGACGCCTCAAAAGCCTAGAAATGGAACCACTACACAACCTAGCTATTCTACTCCTCAGCATTTATCCAAAAGACCTAAAATAAAAATACTATAGTAATAAATTCATAACACTGTTTATATCTGCACAAGTCACAATAGCCAAGCTATGGAACCAGGAGAGGTGCCCATCAATGAACAAATGGATAAAGAAAATGTGATATATATACACAATGTAGCTATTCAGTCATAAAGAAGAATGAAATCATGCCATTTTCTGATAAATGGATGGATCTGAAGAACATCATTCTAAGTGAAATAAATCAGATACAGCACTAAAAACACACGTAACAAAAGCAAACAGAGACAAGTGGGACTATATCAAATTTATAAAACCCCTTTGCAGGAAGGAAACAGAATAAAAAAATTGCTAAACATTTATCTGATAAAGGATTACTCTCCAAAATATATAAGGAATTCCTGTAACTCAATAGCAACAAAATAAGAATAAGAGGAGGAGGAGGAGGAAGAAGAAAAAAACAATTCAATTACAATACAGGCTATGGACTAAGAACTTGAATAGATATTTCTCCAAAGGTGACAAGGAAGGGCCAAATGATGCAAATTGAAATCATAATGATTTATCCCTTACATATGTCCAAGATAGCTGTGATAAAAGAAATAACAGCAACAAGTGTTGGCAATGATATGCAGAAAAAGAATCCTTGCATATTACCATAGGAAGTCAAACGTTATTTAGCTCCTATGGTTAAACGATACAGAAGTTTATAAAAAAAATTAAAAATGGGACTGCCATAAAATCCAGTATTCACATGTGTGAATATTTATCCAAAAGATTTGAAATTGAGATCTCAAAGCAATATTAACACTCCTAAGTGTAGTGCAGCACTATTCACAATAGTCAAGATGTGCAAACAACTTCATATCCTTTGACATATAAACAGATAAATATTACAATGGAATATTATCCATACTTTAAAAAAATAAAATTTTGTAATATGTGACAGTGTGAATGAACCCTGGGGTCATTACGCTAAATGAAACAAGCCAGTTTCATAAAGTTTCAATATTTCAATATACTTATATGAAGTATCTAAAGTAGTCAAATTCACAGAATATGGCTTTTGGCCATTTCCATGTTATCTCTGCAGAAATGTGTATCTGAATTCTTAAGCTATTTTGTAATCAAGTGGAATGAGAAGGAGATGTGTTCCTGTTTTTAATCTATTAGAAAAAAAATGACAAGTTGTGATACCATTGGTGTTCATGGAGATGCAGGGAAATGAGCATGTTCATCATTATAATTCTCAGTATATATTAAATTATAAAATGCTTATAGTTATGATCTAGCAGACCTATTTTAAATTCAGTAAGGTACAGAAATAGCAAAAGTGTGAAAAGGCAAATATACAAGAATGTTTATTACTCATAACATTGTACATTATGACAAAAAAATAAAATTTAAATATTCATAGATACAGCAATAACAAAACATGTGGTGGTCACCCATGATGGTAACAATAAATGTCAAAAGTACTATGAAATGTACGAAATATTTAGGCAGAAGCCCATGACACACTGTTAAATAAAAGTAACAAGCTGCAAAATAATAAGAATATTATGATTCTAATTTTTAAAATTTATATTTCCACATATGTTTTCTAGAATGATAAATATGAAGCTGTTTACAATATCTGTGAAGTAGATCTAAGAGAGGGAATATTTCCTCTTTTTTTGATATACTGTTTTTCCAATATGCTATAAGCATGTATTACATTTGCGATTTAAAGGACTGCTCTGCCTGTATGCACAAAGGCTGTCATTTCCGGTATATAACCAATGAAAAGAGACTTGCTTTTTCTGAATTAGGCATCTTCCACTCACTGACTCATGAGCCTGTCTTCTTCTACATTCTACACTCTCAAACACCTGAAGACAGTAGTCATGTACCTTCAATCTTTTATCCAATTAAACATCCCAACTTCCCTCATGAATTCCTTATATGAGTAGTTATCAGTTTCAATACACTGTTTTTGAATGTCAAGAAACATTTCCACAGCCTCCATCTGTCTAGAATGGTTGAGTCGGTCTATTATCACCTTTATTTTGAAATGATTTCAACAAATGTCTTAATTAGGTCTTCTGGCAACCACACAAAACTGCTAATTAAAAACTCAGCATGGGCAAGAGATTCATAGAAACGCTCTGTGATATCGTCACAATTTTTTAATAAATCTAAAACTTCTGAAAAATAAAAGTCACAACTAAAAATAAAATGATACAACTACAGATACAAAATGTAAGTCAAGAAACATTTCCCTCAGAAGGTTCAAAATGCACTTTCTGTATCCTGAAGCAATTTATCTGTGTGACATCTGAGACATGTTATTTTTTTTTTGGCATCTGGTTAGGCCTTATATTCTAGTAATTTCACTAAAATCACTAAAAATGTAATACAACAAACAGTTTTAACAATAAGTTTATAAAAACATTTCATTAATATTCAGAAAAACAATTGTACTTTTTTTAAAAGTTAAAAAGAAATAAGCCTGACCAAATTAACTTTTGAATTTAATTCAGGTTTATTACTTTAAATTCTAGTGATATATTAAAATTGAATCAATTTAAACTTTGAACTAGTTCACAAGTATAAATATCTCCAAAACAAATTTGAATTCATAAAAGAAATCCATAAGAACAGTCTTGTTTTTTTAAAAAAGAAACATCTAAATTTGGTTCCTATCTCTCTCCTTTCTTTTACATATATATGGTTTTAGATGTTAATGGACCTTTATTTTATTCATTTATTTATATGTGGTGCTGAGAATCAAATCCAGTGCCTTATACACTCTAGGCAAGTGCTCTACCACTGAGCTACAACCCCAGCCATAGTTCCTATATCTCTTAACCATAATGTTTAATGTACATTCATCTGAAAAATTAACATTTCAGTAATATATTTCATATTTAACCTGATATGTTTTAAAAACAACTATGATATAATTACCTTAGATAAGTGTTTGTAGATAAGACACATAAAACATCTCGATAAGCCTGTGAATAGAATCAAATCAATGAGATTTTTCTAAGGAACACTGTAACATTTCAAGTGCTCTAATTAGTTAATATAAACATCCTAAACTAGAAAGAAGTGTTTTTGAACATTAAAGTGGGTTCTCAGGAATAGTTTAGTCCCAGCTCTGCCCTAGGCAAATAACTTTTTAAAATTATAACTTCTGATTTTATTAGAAAAAAATGTTTTAGAATAAATCTTAAGTTCCACTTCAGCTCCAAAATTCTAACTTTTATAATGTGGATAACTAGTTTCTAATATTCTTCCATGTATTTTCAGAGACTATTTTATCCTGGCCTCCCTAGCAAATTAGGAATAAATCAAACAATCACTTTCTCTACATATCTATATTCCTATTTTTCTTTCCCACCAACTTTATAGTCTATGTGAAACAGAGGAATGAGAAATGTGGATGTGGAAATTCCTTAGAGAAGGTGTGCAATTTGACTTTCAACAGGACCATAAATAGTATTGTGGTAGAGAAATCATGTTATTGCTTTAAAATCTAAAATAAATACATGACTTGTAGCAAGACAATTGGTAAATAAACATGGTTCAAAATTGCTAAATAGATACATAACCCTAGGAATTTACTGTCATTAAATAGGCTCTTAAATAAACCACTCCCAGACCAAAAACATCTGCCAGTGGTATTTTAAAGATTTATTTCTTTATTATGATATTATTTTCCTCTGCTGTGAAAACAGTGAACATGTAGAAAGAGATTTTGAAATGATGATACAAATTTTCCCTGTGTGTCTCAAGATTTCTTTTAATATGCTTTATATTTGGAAGATACTAAAGCTGCACTTTGATTTCATAGCACATGTTACAATTAATAATTCTTTAACTTTTAATATGATTATTTTTTAATATGATTAATTTTTGCCACTTTTCACTCCACAGGACTATTCAAGACAGAAGTGGGTGTGTTTTATTTGTCCAACATACCTACAATGTTAATATAGGTCTTCATATATAGTAAGAGATTGATAAAATCTTTTGAAAGAATAAAATTTCTTTAATAATGTGTCTTTCTACAACAAAAGTATAATACTATATATAGTAAGACCTGAATAAAAATTATTAGAAAGAGAAAAAATAATTCTAAAAATAGGAAGAAATTCTGAGAAATTAGCATTAATCTATCATAATTTTTATCTTGAACCCAAAAACAAGTAAAAAAAATTTAAAAAATACCTTTTTAAAGATATAATAAGTAATCACCAAAACAACTGGAAGCAATAATGTCTTTGTGTATCTCAGTGGAGTCTGAAATATAGCAAATTATTCAAAAATAGTTATTTATTCAAATTTACATTGTTAGTAAAAATCTATGTCAAACTGAATGCAATGAGGATATTTCTTAAAGGTAAAATATCATTGTAATTAGCAGAATACATATATTTATCAGCTGTCACATTCCAATGCAAGAATGAAAATTATAAAAATAGTTAATACTAAGTGTTCAAAAAATTAATTAAAAACTCTTAAACCTAAGTTAGTTCTATAATATTGTCCTTTCTTTTGATTTTTTTCCTTATTTAATAATATTAAGTATTAACATGTGAGTCTACTGATGCCTAGGCCACATGTTATCATTTCCTATACTGCAAAGTTCTGTTACTTTCATTAGTGAAACTGGAGCTAACAAGGAGGAAAACTAGCCAAAGTAATTACTAAAAATATGAATGAAAGCAGAAACAGCACATCAGGTAGATATTCTCATGACCTGTTCTTGTGATGTGGAGTGATTTGTTGTGTAACTAAATTATGTATTTCTTGAAAGCAAGAGAAAGTTCATTTTCCTCTGTATTCCCACAGCAAACTTCCTCACAGATACTTAGTGGTCAATAACCATTTTTCAATGAATATATGACTGGCTGGACGGAAAAGAAAATAATGTAAAATTTCATTATTACATTGACCACTAATTATTAGACAAGGACTGATCCAGTGACAATTTCTTAATTGTCTTTGAAGAAAAAAATTAAGCCTCAGAGAGAGGAAAGAACAATAAATTGCGAGTTCTAGGATGCAATTAGAACTCACAAGCTTTTCTTTCTGCATCTGTAAAAGAAAGAATTATATTACACAGTTACTAAGATCCTTTCCTGCTCTGATTTTTCATGATTCTATGAGAAGGCAAATATTTTAAAGCTTAACAATTTGAGCTTTTTTAAAGGATAATACGATGAACTTTATATAACTTGAGCACTTTTAAAAGATAATACTTGAATTTCTAAAACTTATAATAAATTTTATACATTTATTAACTTATTAATAATATACCTTTTTGACAATAACATGTTAAAAAGTTTCATAATATTTGCAGTATTTTTAACTTAAGATAGGGACTGTTAGTTATTGATTTTACAGGTCACATGGTTAACAAAGTTATAGTTAGAATGATATAGTAAGTAAGTTGGGCATTTTTTGTGTAAAAATTTGGAATTTCGGATTAAAGGAAAAACTAAAGAGGTAAAAAATAAAGAAATGTTCATACCGCTTTTTCCATAAAGTCAAATTCAGGAGCACAGGTATATACTAAGGTATCAAAATCTGTATACCCTAAGATTCTGGCTGCTATAAGGTCACTCAGGCGAATCTGGAAAAAAATAAAGTAAAATGAATTAAAATTACACAAATAATTATAGTCAATAATAATTAATTTGATCTAAGAGTCATGAAGTCTACAGAGCAGATAAATCCAAGATACATAGTTGTATCTAAAATGCAGTAAATCAAATGTACTATATGCTGACTTATCAAGATAAACTGAAAATAAAGAGAAATATCAAGTGAAAAAAAATGAGAAAGAGGTCAGAGAAAAATAAGCAGAGAACATGATAAAGCTAAAATCAGCCCTTGTTGGGAAGAAACGACTATGCAGTTCAAAATCATGAGATTTTATAGTCAGATAATTTATTATTTAAAAGGTTAATTTCACCCCAAAGATTTCATTTCACCTTTCACCACACACTATAAAATCATAGACAAACCTTCTGTGCACTGTTACTTTCACAAAGCCTCAGATGCTCATTATGTTTGGTATTTCTTCACATTTTTTTTAAACATACAGTTGAGTCATTAAATATGAAAGCTATTCCTCATAAGAATCAGAACAATCTAAATTTAGTTACTTGCTCTTAAGGCATTAAAATTATATGCCACACACAATCCCACTGTGGAGCTCCTATTATCTACTAATGATTTATTGTCTACAGTTGGTGAGACAATTATTTTTGCACTGAATTCTTAGAAGACCAGAAAAAGAAAAATATTTGGCACTAAAACCCTAATTCAAATTATTTGATAGGGACAGAAATTGTTTATACCAAGTTGATAATTATGAGTGTTTCATGTTCATTCACTCTTCCTCCTATCTACCAGTACCAAAACAAATTTAGAATTGCTCTTTCTTTTTCCAATTCTGAGTTTATCCTGGTGACTAAAAAGAAGTTAATCAAACCACTAGAATTTCAAGTTTTTCAAGTCCTCATTGAGGACTACTAAGGGAGGACACATGTGTTTCTTGTAAAGAGTTGGGTGACAAAAAGAAACAAAAATCAAAGACCATCTCAATTGACAAATAAATAACTTAGAAGGCCTAAATAAACTTTATCATAAAATAATCTATTAAAAAGCTAATAACAATAAAAAGGAAGGGTACAAGGGAGTATGTCAGATATATCAGACAACAGCACAACAAATAAAACCAATAAATCACCATTCAAAGTCATCAATAAATAGTAAATGAATGTTTACACTTAGAAATTTTATTTAACATCAAAATGTATGCATGTTTTATTGGATAGAAACAGTAGTTGGCTTTTTAGAGAGGAAGTGCCTTAATCACTTGCTCCAATTAGCATAATTTCAATATTAGAGAGGGCCCTTATTGGAAAGTACTAAGTAAGGTGAATTTCATACATTATGGAATGATATGATCATGTATGATTATTTCTTAACAGAAAGTGCTATAAATCAAATGTAACTTTATGCATTGTTTTCCATTCCATAAACTAGTTAAGTAGGGACTTAGGCCTAGAAAAGGGCCATTGCTTAAGATATTAGCTTTGAAAAACACAAATAGCACACAAGAGATAAGACTCCACATATATTTTTAAAAAACTTATTCCTTTTTATTTTTATTTTTTAGTTGTAGATGGACACAATACCTTTATATCATTTATTCTTATGTGGTGCCGAGGATAGAACCCAGTGCCTCAAACATGCTAGGAAAGTGCTCTACCACTGAGCTACATACAATCCCAGGCCCTCCACATATATTTTTTAAAAGTTGAAAGACTGAGAACTTTTAGCATTCTGTCTTTATATAACCAAAGATTAAAAATATCAAATCATATCTTAATTTAGTCCTTAATTATCCATTGAGATATTTAGTTCTGTATTTTGAAGCCAAGTGTAGACTGCAATGTTAAAATCTATAAAACACGAAAAAACATTTAAATGACTATATGTATTTTACCTAAAATATTATAAATAACTAAACAAATTATTAGTAATCTTTTCTTTCCTAGAAGACTGAGTTAGCATTCACTGATACACTTTTTTCTTAGCTGATGCAAAAACCATTTATCTGCAGGACTTTATTAATAAATCTGCAAATAAATAGTCTGGGAACCTTAAAGAAATGGAATTCTCTGTAAAATGAAGAGAAAAGAATAGATTGTTTTAAGGTTTTAATGCGGCTACATGCTTTTAGAAACTTAATGCTTTAATTAGAAAGTACTTACATGGTCTGAAACACCTAAGATTTTAGAGGTCAGAAATTTCAAAACGACAGTTCCAAACCACCAAATACCACCTTGAATTAGCTAGGAAATAAACAGAAGCCCAAGATTAAAAATATCATATTACTCATTAAAATGTTCAATCATACCTATATGTGACATAGAATGATTTAATCATGTGAGGAACATTAGTAAAATACATATATTGTGAGCTATAAAAAAGATGCCCCTTTAGAAAATTTTAACAGCAAAGAATTAAAATTGATGACATTGCTGTAAAATACACAACAATAATCGAGCACTATATATCCTAAATCTAAAGGAAATTATAAAAAGGTATTTCTTTCCAATTTTGTTAAGAAAAGACAGTGGTTATGTATTTATTTCCAAATATTATTACTCAGCTGAAAATGCATTTTTCAAAACATTAAGCTCTTTTCTCACTCTAGGAATACATGAGTCTCTCTTCAAGAAAAAAAGTCTAAAATTTGAAATTTGAACACTGAAGTTTTCATTTTCAGAAGAGATCTGTGTACTAAAACAGACAAGGCGGCTCCTGAATCTTATTATTACAGTTGTTTAAGTTTTTATCCAGCATTGATTGAAAACAGACTCAGGGTAGTGAGAGGAATTGTAACAGCCTAAATCCAAATCTCTCCACATACCAAACAGCAAGTAGAATAATACAATGGCAAATGCAGAAAACAACAGTATGATCTTCAAACTACCCATAAATGGAAAAGTAAATAACAAATACAGCAGAGTTGTACCTCATATTCCTGACCTAAGCCTTTGCCAAGAATGAGGGAGGACCCACAACGTACAGAGAAAAGAAAAGAGGGAAGTGAGGGGGCAGAACTGAACTCAAGTACCCTGGGAAAGAGAAAAGCCCTAGAAGACTGAGGCCAGGTACTGATTGGGTAAATGGTTTAGGTCTCAGAAAAGCATTCCTTTGGGATAGAAAGGAGGATAAGCAGGGAGAAAATCCCTTTGGAAAAATATGCTGAAGGAAATATAAGTAGGAAGGGAAAATTTAATATTCAGCAGAACAATCAACCAAAAATAAAAAGACAATCAGCCATGATTGCCATCACGAGGGGGAGAGGGAGAAGGGCAAAGCGGGGGCAAGGAGATAAGAGAGGAGAGAGAGGAAGAAACAGAGAAAAGGGGAAGAAAAAAAAGTTATATTTACTGAAAAAAATTCCATATTGATAGAAGTAGTTGTACTTGAACTAGAAAACACCAATCCTGTCTATAAAATAATTAGATAAAAGATGCCTATATGTCTGTAAAAAAAACTTCTAAAAAAAGATAAGAAAAATTTGAGTCAAATATTTTAGCTGATGAAATCCATACCACCAAACAACACAAAGCTTACAATGCAGAAACAAAACAAAACACTATGCAGAAATAAGACCTGAATTAAATATCTTTAGACAATCAGGTAAGTATTCCAAAAGTATAAATATTTAAAAATCAGCTTAAATAATAAATTTTAAAACTAAAAATATAAATGAGAAAAAACAAAATTTATTAAACACAGAAGAGGAATGGAAGAAAAGGAGAATACCTATTATTTTTTAAAATGACTAAAAGATTCAAACAAAAAAATAAGAAGAACATTTTTAGGCTATAAAACAACCACGAAGAATGAAAATGAGATCAGAAAAGAGTAAAAAAGATCAGAGAAAGCTGTTTAACTGGAAGACTGGAAAAACAATGAATCACAGAGCTAATGTTTTAAATTATAATCCAAGAAAACTTTCCACAAATAAGACAACCTGAATGTACATTTGAAGAGGATGCAATGGGCACTAGGAAAACTGAATCTGTATGTAAACTAACTCAAGACATATTCTAATAAATCTATTTTAAAAAATTCCTCTGAACCTCCTGGCAAGTGATTTTGGCTAGCATCAAACTGAATAAAAGAAACATACAGCTAGGCACAGTTGTGAAAGACTGTAATCCAGCTACTTGGGAGCTGAGGAAGGAGATCCCATGTTCAAGGTCAGCTTCAGCAAATTAGCAAGACCTGTCTCAAAAAATAAAAAGGTCTGGGGATGGAGTTTAGGGGTAGGATACCTCTAGATTCTAGATTCAAACTCCAGTACCCCATCACCACACACACCTACAGAAATATACATAGCAAAGAAACAGTGTAGCAGCATTTCAAGAAACTCAAGGAAGTTGTGAACCAAGGACTCCATATATAACCAATCTGAATTTCAAGTATAAAAGTCAAAGAAAAATGGTTTATAGTATGGAATAATTGCAGAAGTAATAATTGCAGAAGTAATAATTGCAGAAGTTAACCAAGTCAAGAAAGTTTAAAACAAAGGAGAATCATATAGAGAAAAAAGTAAATATAATAAAACCCAGAGAAAATTTACAACAAAGATTTTCAAATGTGAGACCCAACTCATGCTAAAAAGAGAAAACATCCTAAAATGATTCAGAAAGGTGAAAAACAGAAGGGTGACAGGAGTATCAGGTAAATGAAGTCCAGGGAGACTTGCTTAAAGCAATGATCAGAAGAATAGTCACGACCTCAAAAACTTTTATCAATAAAAATGAAAGAGTGAAAATAAATTCACTAAATCCTTATCTAAGAATTCTAGATTAAGAAATAACAAAATAAACCAAAAGAAAGCATGAGAGGAAATTCTCATGAATAGAAATCATATTATACATATGAGAATATGTTGTTCTTTATTTCTTACTAATTTTCAAAGTTTCTTTCTTTCATCATTTCCTTTCTGTTTCAACAATTTCAATTAAGCATTCTGCAACAGTTTCTCTGTGAGTACCAAATTCTCTGTTTTCCTTGATCTGAGAATGTCTTCATTTCTGCTTTGTTCCTGGGGAAGGACACCTTTAACTATAAGTACTAGTTGACATTTCTATCAGCTCTTCACAAATGCTGTGCTACCTCCTGGCTTCCATGGTTTCAGGTGAGTCCACTGTAATTCAGACGGGTTTGCCCTTTAGCTAATGTGCCATTTCTTTCTACTTGTGCCTTCAGGAATTTTTCTTTATGTTAAGTTTTCAGAAATTTAATAATGATGTATCATGATGTGAGTTTCATTGGGTTTATCCTATGTGGGATTTGCTCAGTTTCTTGATTGTATAAGTTTGTCTTTTGCCAAATTTGGGAAGTTTTCAAGCATTGCTTCTTCAAGTACTTTTCAGTCCCTGTCTTTTCCCATTTTTGCCTCAATTTTGATGATATAAATATTAGGTCTTTTTTGCTCCCCTAACAGATCCCTGAGGTTCTGACATTTTCTTCCACTTAGCTTGGGTAATTTTTACTGCTTTATCTTCAAGTGCACTGATTGCCTCTTATCATGTTTGCTCTGCTATCAAGCCTATTCACTGAGTTGTTAAAATTTTTATTGTATTTTTCAGGTCTATAATTCCCCAGCTGTGACTTTCATTTAAAAAAGAAAGTTTTTATTTTTTGGTGATAGTTTCTAATCTTTTCATTTGTTTCTCGAGTGTTTAAAATTTCTCAATGAAGTATTTTTTTATGATGACTACTTTAAAATCCTTATCAAATAATCCCCAACATCCATTATCCAAACTCCCTCCCTTTCTCTTCCTCCCGCTCCCCACCTCTAGTGATCACTATTATGTTTCAACCACTGTTTTTTAACATCCATATGAGACAGAACAAGCAGTTTTGACTTTTCTGGGTCTGATTTCTTTCACTGAACATAGTTGTCCTCCAATTACATCTATTTTGCTGTAGATAGGCTGTATAATATTCCATTGTGTATGCATACCACATTTGCTTTGTCCATTCATCCACTGATAGCACAGATGCTATTGAGGATAGTGCAGCAATAAACATGAGCATGCAGGTGTCTCTGTGATATGCTGATACCATTTCCTTTGGATATATACCCAGAAATGGAATAGCTGGATAGAATAAGTTCTAGTGTTCTATGGTACTGGAGGGTGACTTCAATTCACTATAACCTATCATATATTTTGTTGATAACTATGAGAGAGGATGAAGGCTCCCAACACAATGTAAAGATAAGGAGATTAAAATGTCAACTGCTTTGATTTTATCAGTACATATTATGTGCATGTATTGAAATACCATAAAAATGTACAATAATTAGTAAAAAATAATATACAGATTTCAAAAACTGTTCTATTCATCTCAATGTTGACCTATGTTGTCCCCTCTCATTCAACTTATTATTTTTCTTATTCTTGCTATAATAAGTAGCTTTCTATTGTTTCTGGTTCATTCTGGGTATTGCATTAGAGACTTTGGGTCCTATTTTAATATTCTATATGAGCAGATAGTCACCTTGTTTAAGTTTATCATGCAAGTCCCAATCTTCTTTTGTATACTATTGTTACAATGCCAATATGGTTTTCAGAATCTTTGCAGTGCTATTCTTGGAGGTTTAATTCACCTGGTGCCCTTGTAGGCTTCATTTCAGTCCTCACTCATGCTGCCCATAGGGAAGAACGTACCTCTCCAGCACTCTTGCCATTAGGTGGAGAGTTGGAGACACCAGGTTTGTGGGGTGCAAAGAGCTCTTTCTTGGCTGGTCTAGTGTTAGTATTGCTCCTGTTCAATCCCTGCTGGTGCCACTGAAGCTGTCCACTGACACCAGAGTGTGAGAAATGGTAGATACCAGACCCATGGGATGGAGAGAATTTCCCTGTGTCTACTATGAGAATTCCTTCCTCTCTCTCTGTCTCCCAGTGCTGATAATGCTGCTGCTCCATCTTTGCCACTGTCCTGGTGGAAGAAAACAATTACCAAAGCAGATGACTGCTACTTAGTAAAGGTCCTCCTAGAGATGTTGGGCTCAAGACTGTCTTCTGCCACTGCACTGAGTTTCAAGAGATGACCTGTTGTGGTTTTGCCTATTTATAATGCTGGACTAGCAATGGAAGTATGGTTATAAAATCATGAATTCATTCACGTACACACAAATGTATACATTCACATACATACATGTACATAGCTAAAGGACCTAGAAGCAAGAACCACACTGGTATTAATGAGAATTCCTACCACTCAGGTCTTGAGTTCTAAATACCTTTCCCCACTAAAAGGAACCAGGATTGATTCTAGGGTTGGGGCAAGAAAAATACAAGATGAGCCTGGTGCATCTTGTTGAGTCAGAATGTAAGCAAGCATCCAAAGACTTGTGGAGGTAGGTCAAAGGGATAAAAGATCCAGCTTGAAACCAGCTATGATGGCACAATGGTATTTGTACATAATGTGAATTTTCCCTATATAAATAACAAATTATTCCAGCATCATTCATTAAGAAGTGACCAGCAACTCAATCTTATTGAAATTCCTTGGAATCTAAACATTACCTGGGAAGAAGTGAGATTATAAGGAGTTTGTCTATGCATAAACATGGTTTATTTTTCTATTTAGTGGGATATTCTTTATGCCTTAAAAATTTAAACATAAGTTTCACCATGTAAATATTGTCATATTTTGTTAGCTTTAATCAAACACTATATATTTTTTCTTTCTGATATGTAAAGCATATTTTCAAAACTATGTTTTCTGTTTGTTGCTAACTTTTCTATACTCAGACTTTTGTTTCTTTGATATTCTTGAGTTTATAGCTTAGTTAATTCTTATTGTTCCAAGTCTATTGCTGAAAATGTAGTCGAAATGTAATTTAAGTCAAAAAAAATTTCCTTTAAGAATAGCTTGGCAGAATTCCTTAAATGACTAAGGGCATTGTTTTACTTGTTATTTTTCAATAGTTTGTGATTAAATTTTTGACTTTCTTTTGAGTTATCAAATTGCCTAATTTTTCTGAAGTGAAAAATATCATATATTAGAAGTCTCATGTCATCCAACAACTTAGTGATCAAATCTTTCTACTTTTTCACTAAAAGGGATAAAAAAAAATGCCTCCAGAAAGCACAAACAGGCTTTCCATTTCCTGCTTTTGAATTCTGTGGAAAAATCTAATACCTCATCTTAATATAACTTTTCTAGTTTCACTTTTTCAATATATAATAGGTAAGCATATAACTCTTCAATATTGAAGGTTTTTAAAAATAGGAGCACATTGAAGACCCAGAGAAAAAGAATAAATGACATCTGAAGATGATTTTCTACCTTTGAAAGTAGCTATTGAAATTAAAGAAACTGTGTTTAAAAAAAAACTGAAACTTACCCAAAAGTTGAGTTCAGAAACTCCCAATTTTTGAATTTGATTTTTCTTTAAAATTATTGCCTAAAATACACATAACAGGAAATGAAAATAAAATTAACAATTATATTTTATATGAAAGGAACCTTTCAAAAACTACGAAGCCAGACTCTTCCATTTCAACTATTACCAGCCATTTTCCTAATTAATTGTTGACTTTCAAATTTTGGACATGACATAGCTAAGTTCTTTGTGTGCTAAAATTTGCCTCTTAAGTTGATTTCTCAAATAGTTATGATGGACTTTTTCTGTAGGGTTTAAACACCTGAAAAGGTAGCTGATGTATGGACACCACCACTTTGTAATGCTAAATAAGTATGAGACAATGTTGAAAACAACAAGAATACATTTTGTGGGGAAGGAGAAAGTGAAAAGGTTGATTACCAAGAGAAAAAAAGGTGTGGGAAGCAGAAACGTTAAAATCTATAAACAATCTCATAATCATCTGCACACGGCAAAGTGCTATATAAAGTGCAATACTGTGGATGGTATCATATTTGATCAGTGTGGAAATGGAAAGTAGCAGAGACTATTCCAGATTATGGCTTATGTATATCAAAAGTGTGCCTAAAAAAATTACAACTGACCATGGAACCATCATTCCAAACATATCACATAAATATCATTCTGTGAGAGTTAAGTTAGGTGAGGAGACGATATACTTATCCTAATTATGTTGTCATTGCTCAAGGAAATAAAATCAGTCTCTCTCCACATACAGGTCAGTAAGAGAAGCAGATAAACACGATAGCAAACATAATGTAGTATTCTCAGAGTATTATGAGAACGGGGTACTTGGAAAATTGTATAGCATTCAGAAGAGAATAAACTATTACAATTCTTTTCTTAATAGCAAATATATAATTTAAAACGTTCATGCTTCAAATATCATATCTAAAATTAATGTATATGCATTTAAGATAAAATTTGATTTATTTATTTTTGGAATTTGACAATTTAATTCTAAAAATGAATAAATTTAAATTTTCCATGGAAAAAAGTCAGTCTTATTACTTCATAATACTTTTTAAAGTATTTATTTGTATACTGCTTTAAACAGGGAAACTGTACTATACTGTATTTCAAGGATGAGATACAGAAAAAGGTTTTACTTGGGAAAAACTTTCAAGTTAAAAGATAATGAGAAAGGGCTATCTTCATTCTCCTATGCTTACATTAGACAGAAAAGCCTGCTATTTGATGGATGAAAAAAAGAAAACTCAATAGCTTAACAACACTTACCCATGTCATTAACAAAGATGAAGAATAATAAGAAGATAAGTACATTGGATTTCCAAACATCAAAATGAAACAAAGGAAAAGTGAAATCTGAAAAATGAAAAAACAAACTCATGTTTTATAGTTATTACATGGAGAGTATAATTCAAACTTCAGAAGCAA
The DNA here is from genome assembly GCF_048772815.1 of Callospermophilus lateralis. Taxonomy (NCBI): domain Eukaryota; kingdom Metazoa; phylum Chordata; class Mammalia; order Rodentia; family Sciuridae; genus Callospermophilus; species Callospermophilus lateralis. The sequence goes on from NC_135305.1 coordinate 90,892,043, forward strand.
ACAGCCACTTCTAATGCAAATTTTGTTTGTACAAAGAAAATTAATAGTTCTTGGCCTAATTATAATAGAATTTTAAGTTACTATAAGGTTCTAAGTATTAAACTTCAAGATCATAAAATCTATACAGCATAATATATTTTTTCTGTATCTGCTACTTGGATAAAGGAAAAATTAACTCTTATTTCTACTGCTTCAATAATAGAATAACATAATAAAAATATTTAAAGAATAAATATTAGTTTATTATTTTAGCAAATATTGGTTTTCCTAATCTTATTTTGATTACTACATAATTTGCATCACTTATGAAGCTTTATTCTTGTTTTGTTTTAAAGGAAAATACATTTGTGAACTAAGATAAAAACCAAAGTTCAACAACATAAAATTTCAATTGCAGAGTGTCATATTTATGCAAAGTTCAAAAATCTTAGGTATTAAAAAGAAAGACAATTGCAAAAGTAGTGACAATAATAAATAAAACAAAAATTTAAAAAATAAAAGTTTTAGAAAGCACAACTCGTCTACAGTTTAGTTGAAAGTATAATCAACTATAATACAAGATTTGTGACAGTTCAGTTTTCCTTCTAGATGCCATTGACATCATTATGTATTAAATTCTACCAAAAGGAAGTATCCCATAAAACAGAATTATTCATGTTTTATAAACTCTGAGAGCTTATTTTAATATTTGACTTATGAATATTTAAAATATTACCATATTCATATAAATGATCTTCCGAAATTTGCTTGGCTCAATGTACCCCACAACGTACATGGGAAATAATGAGGCTATCTGAAAAAAATATATATAAAATGCAAAAGTGAAAAAATTATAATAAACAAATACTTCACTGTTGATAGGCAAAGTAAATATAAGAGGGAGAGCTATTTCTGATAACAACAGGCAAAGTAATTTGAACCACTTTCAACTAAGAAATAGAATAGCTAAGAAAAAATATAAATATATATGCATATATATGTAAAAATATAAAAAAGTATATACGTATGAAAACCATAGGTTATTAACAAGGCAAATTAGAAATTAGCAAAATAAAACCAGGAAAAAGATGTAAATCTATAGTAATGAGCATGACATTTTGGATTCCTTTTCTCTCAGTTCCAACAGAGGCAGATGCTTCTAGCTGAGAGGCAGCTGAGAGATCAGTAAGCGGAGCAAGCATTTCAGGCAGATAGGACAGCAAGGAAGGAATGCCTGGTAGAGTCCCAGACTTAGGTCTAAGAGTGAACCAAAAATCAAGTAGCCCTCAGAAAGACTGAAACCCACATTTGCATCATCTCAATCTAATTGCATGAAGATATTTCAGGATTGTTAGTGCCTTTCTTTACCTGTTGGAAGCAAATTTAATCATGTCTGGAGAAAGTTCGTATCAACTTAGCCTTAATTTAACTATGCCATATCAAATAATTGCCAAGCATAAGAGGAGATAAGACAGTATCACAAAAACTGTAAAAACAGGTTGTAAAGGATCTAGATAAGGCATCAGTAAACTTGTCATGTAAAAAGCCAAATAGTAAACATGTTATGCTTTATGGGGCAAATATGGACCCTGTTGAATAGACTTCTTTTCTGTTTTAAAATTTTTTTCTGCAATACTTTAGAAATATAAAAACAATTCTTAGCTTGCAAATCACTCAAAAACATGTCTAGCATCATCAAACATAAATTTAAATTATGCTTGACATGTTCAAGGAAATAATAGGACCGAATATTCTAAGAGAGCACAAGTCATTAAAAAAAAGTGGGGGAAATCAAATTGGCTGAGCACCATGGTATACACTCATAATCCCAGCTACTCAGGTGGCAGTAAGATCACAAGTTCAAGGTCAGACCGGGCAACTTAACCCTGTCTAAAAATAAAAATTAAAAATGTCTGGGATGTAGCTCAGAGATCGAGCATGCTTGGGTTCAATCTGAAGTACCACAAAAAAAAAGAAAGCCAAATGAAATTTAAAAACAATATTAAAATAATCAATATTAAGACATTGACAAATGAGTTTAAAAACAGGATAAACACAGCCAAATAAAAAACTGGGTGAAGTAGAAGATGGGTCAGAAGAACACATCTGGAAGGAAGCAAAATGATAAAAGAACAAGAAATTTATCTGAACACAAGAATAAAGATCAGTTATGTTATACTTTACATCTTAGAGGAGGAAATTAAGTAGAAGCTATATTTAAAGGAATTATAGCAAGGAGCTTCCCCCAAATTTATAGGCAATATCAAGCAATGACTTGTGAAGTATCACAAATTCCCAAGGAAGAATAGAAACAAAATAATACAAAACAAACCTCCACAAAATCCTGAGTACATAGGCATATCATTTTAAAAGCTGCACAAGAACAATAGCAAAGAGAAAATTTGTAAGAGCAACTGGAAATTAACATAAGTCATTGTCAGGTGTTGTAGATAGGGTTGTAGGGTTGAATAAGTGAAGCACAAGGAATTTTTTTAGAATGTTGAAAATATTTTATATATATTTGTTATGGTTTGGATGTGATGTGTCCCCCAAAAGTTCATGCATGAGACAACACAAATAACTGGGTTACGAGAGCCTTAACCCTGTCAATGAATGAGTTTCCTGATGGGTTTAATTGAGTGGTAACTGAAGGTGGGTAAGGTGTGGCTGGAGGAGGTGGGTCACTGGGGGGCATACTTTTGGGGTATGTATTTTGTATCTGGCAAGTGTATCTTGTATCTCTCTCCATGTTGTGATCAACATGTGGGCCACTTCCCTCTGCTATACTCTTCTGCCATGATGTTCTGCCTCACCTTGAGCCCTGAGGAATGGAGCTAGCTGTCTGTGGACTGAGAGCTCTGAAAGCATGAACCCCAAATAAACTTTTCCTCCTCCAAAATTGTTGTTGTCAGGTCTTTTAGTCACAGCAGTGAAAAATATGACTAAAACAATACTATAATGGTGGATACATATCATTATGCATTTGTCAAATCTCATAGAACTGTACAATACAGAAAGAGAACTTTAATATAAATTGTGACCTTTAGTAATAAAATACAAATTTTAGTCTATTAGTTCTAACAAATGTACTATATTAATGCAAGATGCTAATTATAGGGGATATACGATTATAGGATATAATATAGGATATATTTATAGGATATAATCGTATAATTATAGGATATAATCGTATATCCCCTATAATTATAGGATATAATATATGATTGTGTGGGGTGGGATGAAGTAGGGATGAGGTGGGAAGACTGAGAATGCCCTCAAAAACAAGATTTACAACTAACCTCTTAACAGAAATGAATCAGAAAATAATGGGATGATATTTTCACAACACTGAGAAAATAAATTTTAAAAATTCCCAACCTTGAGTTCTATACCAGAGATAATTACCTTTAAGAAAGAAGGCAAATTGAAAATTCTCGTACAAGAATGCAAAAACTGTCACCAACAGGTTCACACTAAAGGAAAATACTAATGAGTGCTCTTTGGACAGCAAAAAGATCCTCTGTGGAAGCTTGGAGACAGAAAGCATTCAAGAAGGAAATAAGCATGTGAAAAATCTACTTAATCTTATAAAAGTTAATTATATAAAATAATACATATGCTATGAGGTTTAAAAATAACTAAGTATGTGTGTATACATGTAAACACATATAGCATACATATATGCATATATATATGCAAATATATATGGACATACACACATAGCAAAAAACAAATGGCATTTAATCCAGAAGGAAAATAAATTGATTTAAAGTGTTTTAAGGTGCTTATATTATTTGGGAAGAAGTGATAGTATTAATTTTTACTGTAACTCAAAAATAAATGTTTTAATTTCTAAGGTTATCTTTAAAAGAGTGAAAAATAGTATGACTAAACGAATAAACACAGTAGGAATGTGGAACGATAAAAGCATTCAGCTCGCCAGATGGGAAAGAGGTGTATAAATATCACATAGCAAATGGGGCAAATACAAAGAAACTGCCTTAGAAAGATGATAAATTTAAAATTAATTATCAATAATCACATCATCATCAATGGACTGGATAACACAATTAAAGACAGTATTATTTAACTAGATTTTTAAAAAACTAATTACAGCTTATAAAACACCTAAAATGTAAAGATGCAGAAAAATTTGAACATAAAAAAATGGTGAAAGATCAATATAAACACTAAAAGAAAGGTGATATGGCTCTATTATAACAGAAATACAGGCTTTAAGGCAAAAATACCACTACCAATAAATAGGCACGTTAATGAAAGTAATATATGATAATTATGTACATAATAATAATGTATCAAAATGTTTAACACTTTACAGAACTAAGAGAGATATAGACAAATCTACCATAGGATTTTAACACACACCCTCTCTATTAATTGAAATAAGCATATAAAAATCATGCTAGAATATTTTAATAATTAACAAAATTAGCTTGATTAACCTAACTAGAACTATACACTTAAGTTTAAAATACACCATTTCTTAAATACATGAAAAATAGAAATTCCTGGGGACAAGTCTAAGAAAAAAAAACTATGAAGCATTATTGAAAGAAATTGAATAAGAAATTAAATAAGTGGAAGTGTATATCATGTTGTTTGTTTGAAGACACATCATTTAAGAATTTCAAATTTTTTATTTAATAAAGTGATACTTTTCTTCAGCCTAAAGGAAAGGAAAACATATAGAATCCCCTGAGATTTCACCTAAAAAGCAGCAGCCCAGAAAGCAGGATTTAAGGGGCATTGGGACAAAGCTGCTTTCTGTTTGCTTGCTGTTTGAATACAGTGCATTTGATAAATTAGTTGTAGGTGTCAATAGAAAGATCAACCTGGTGAGGAAAAAATTTACTAATTATGAAAAATGTAACACGTAGATTCCTATGTAGGAAAGCAACTAGGTAATAGATTAGTTTTTTACAAGTATATGTAATCTTCAAATCATTATAAACTTGTAGAGAAGGAGGTTGATATTTTTAATAAGAAAAGCTGCATCTACTTCCAGCAGAAGGAACATCAAATCCTCTCAGAGGTGGGGATATTTTGGTGGCTTCTTTCAGTTATTATAGATCAAACAGGTACACACTGTTTTTTTTGAGCAGAAGGTTTCCTTCACTTAAAAAAGACTATCATTACTGAGACTCTTGATGTGTGAGATTTGAAGGTCAATGAAGAGGGAGGAACTGGGAAAACATGTCATATAGGAACCAAGAGTTTCCCCAAGTGGAAACCATTTTTCTGAGATATACTGATATTTGAACATATCTGAAAACCTAGTGTAGTCTTAACTTGGTTAAGCTAGCAAGATAGAACCCCAAAGAACTTGTAAAACACACAAAGAGTATGGGCTGGAAGACTCTGAACTTATGAGCTCACTTAACACTAAAGTCCCAGATCCTGTCCTAGGCAAAGGCTAGTTCTACAAAGGGCATGTGGGTGATGCTGAACCACCTTTGACTTGACTCAGATATTTTAGCACTTCCAGTGTGCTATGAGACAGAATGGCTGCATTCCCCTTGAAAAGACTTGGGCCATTCACAAGGGTAAACAGGGAATCCTGGTCCATTTTATTATGAAGCACCCAGAATATATGGCTGTTGCAAAGCTTTTTGTCTTTAAGAAGGTACATTTGAGTTTTTTTCTTTCCATGCCCACCAACAGGTTTTCTTCAAATCACTAGGAAAGCTTTAGGACAGAAAATTTAACTTGCCAGTTGTTTCTCTTTAGAGAAAGAACTCACAGAAGTCCAAACAGCAGCCTTTCCCCCCAGGTTACATCTCAGAAGCAAAGACTGAGATACACATTAGGTAGATGTAGGAGCCACCTGGCCTACAGGAGCCTCCATATGGGAAATGCCATTAAAAGAGCCTCCTTACTCAAGAAAGCTCAGGAAGTCTTTGTTGACTTAAGATTCTTCCCAACTTAGTGCAATTAGGCAGTCATCAAGCAATGTGCCTAGTAACATCATGCTAGAAAGTTCTCATGCAGAAGAGGAAAGTGCTTTGTAACAGCAGTGTGGTGGCATCTGCCATAGTACACAGAATCCCTGATAGTGACGAATCCTCCAGATTCAAGCAGCCGAATTTCTGGGCCAGGAGTAAGGATAGAACATCTACTATTGATCCTTGCCTACATAAATGGTTGACAATAGAAGGAGTAACTTCAAAGAGAGCAGTAGACATTCTTGTTTTAAACAAGATGGGGTCATGAAGTCACATTTAAATATTCAAAAAGATGTAACCTAATTTTGTACTCCAAAGAATCAGCTATATAGTGAGTGAAAATGAAATTGAAAACCAGTTTTGTATAAAATATCAACACTCTCTTCTTTGAAAATAATTCACATTTCTATCATTTCTGATTTTACAGTTTCTTTTCTGTAACTATTCCTTTCTCTTTCCTTAGTCATAACAATCCACTCTTACATGCCTGGAATTCCATAATATAGAATACTTAGTTGCCAGAACTAAATCACAGTTTCTCAGTGTCTTACAAGGATAACATCTATGGTCTTACCATTCCCAATATTCTACATTTCTACGATTGTCTTTCATAACATTTTCCTTTGAAAAAAGGAAACTTTTAATCCGTAACTCTCATTTCTCAGACAATATGGGTTGGAGACATGAACTAATTTTAGCCTTAATCTAAGAAAAACACAATAGAGAAGAATATTTCCAGAAAAACAAAATAATTATTTCATTAGTATGAACAAACAAAACTCTACACATTAGTTAAAAAAAATAAAAGCCTCAGATATCCTGAGTGCATAGGAAAACACTAAGGGATTCAAACCTACCCAAAGAGTTTCTTAAAGAGTTTCATCTGTCCCACTGGATTAATGAATTTGCTGACAATGAAATGTTGCTTATTAAAAATATATTCCATTATGTTGGCATATGCAAAAAAATAAAAACCAGAGGGTAATTTCTGTGTAACAATCTGTAAGGAAGTATAGCAGTGGAAATACTTGAAACATTCTTTAAACATGCAATGTCAATTGACTTGAGGTTATAATTACACTTTTTGTGGACAATTGGCAGCATGAGGCCTCTTTGCAGAATTTTTCACTTTCAATTTACAGAATATTATTATTATCAGAGTTTGTTAGTTAGGTGGAAAGGAACCCTAATGAAAAATCCTAGTATCATGAAATTTCATCAGAACTGTTCTTTTATTTTCTCTACTCATTTCAGTTTCTTGACATTAGTTACTTAGATGTTTTGGGAAACAGGATATCTCAATTCCTATAAGTGATATCATGATAAAAGCTCTGAGAAATGGTTCCTACTCAAATTCTGCTCTTCAGACAAAATGGTCAGAATTCAGCTACCCTAGAAGTAGAAACCCTACACTAGAAGTAGATCATAAAGAGCAGGAAAGACTTTAGCTATCTTGTGATGTGGCACCAAAATGAGTTGTAAAGCAAAAGAAAAATACACAGGTAGACAGATACACAGATGTTATCTCAGCAACCCAAAAGAAAATTTGTTAATAATAAATCATTTACATGATCATCACTACTATTCATCAAACTAACCAATACACTAATAGAATGTGGAATTAAATCATTGTAAATTATGCATTTATTATACAGTTATAATTATTCTATATTTTAAAAGTCTTTCAGGGCATAAATATAATCACATGTTGAAATTTCTACAGAAAAAAATATATTACATTTAACTTAAATTAGTTTAAAATCATCTTACCTGTGTAAAAAGTATAAACTGAGCAAATTGCCAGGGAAGCATAAAAGCAATATTGGAAGCACAGAGTGCAATGAAATGTTTTCCATTATTGTGTGAGGTCCTTAAATGGAAAGAAATGATCCAGTAAGTCTTGCCGTGAACATAGTCAATCATTTTTAAAAAATAAAGAAAATGACTACTTGCAAAATAATAAAATCTAAATGATCCCCTTACCTTTGAAAAAACAGCTAACTTTGGAACTCAGTTTACTAAAAAGAACTAAAAATGCCTAGAAAATGCCCAGTGTAGAACAACTAAAGAGTTTTAGGAACAATATTGCAAAATTTATAATAGATAAAATATTTTAAATATAAAAGTTTATTTCCCTGTTAATATGCCTGAAATTCAGAATTTAATATCCCAGGGAAGGTCAGAGATAGGACATGACAATAATCTGGCATGCCTCACAATGTTTTTCTTATATGCATAGACATAATGCTTATATACTACTATTTTTATGTTTCAGAAAATAATGAGGAAAATTATAAGTGCTAGTGAGGAAATAAGTTAACAACTATGGAAACATTTTAAGGCACAAAAATTTAAAAGAACAAATTAAAAATAGTTCCAGAATGTAGTTAAATCATTATGGCTGAAGTTTAAATTTTCTGTTCTGCAATACTAAAACACATTGGTAACCAACTCCTTTCATCACAGAAAAGTTGAGTATATTTAAGAATCTGATAAAAGAAATACATATATTTTATGTAAATAATAAAACAGCAACAGTTCCTTTTGTAAAAGCTGTACTGGGTTTTGACAAATCCTTATATAAATAAAGTAGATAACTTTTCAAAAACAGCGTTTAAAATATAATGTCAGTAATATCACAAAATATTCATTAAGCACTTGGTGATCTTGCATTTTATCAAGCAAAATCATTTTTGACTAAGGTGCAGAGTATAGCACATGCCTTCAAGAATAATTTTAAAATATCTAAGTAGGACATTTCAATCCAGGAACCCCTGTCTGGCCAGATTAATGTAATTTCAATAAATCTTCCTAGTAATTTAACTGGTAAGGGTTGGCAGAGGTACTGGCGGTTTCCTTCACTATAATCTTTCAGAGGAGGTGATGTACCAAACAAACCTATACAAATCTGTATATAGGAAGCAGACTCCCAAAGACAAAAGACAAGATAAACTTGTCAGGTATGTGACACATCAGGGGTTAGTCTACTCTCTCTCAAGATTTGTAAGCACATCTGGATGTATTAGTCGCCTTCATTTAATCAGCAATCATATAAGGCCTTAAATATTTGCATGGGAATATGCTAAGTGCTCTGTGGTTAAAGCACAGTACGGCACAGTCTGTGCTTGTGTATACTTTAAAAAAAAAAAATATATATATATATATATATATATATATATATATATGTAGATGCAGAAACATATATGTAGAGGCAGACATTTGTGTACATAAACATGATTCATAAATTTATACTTTTAAGAAAGAAAGAAGATATATGTACACAGATGATTTTCATATAAGATGGAAACTGCCAGGGATTCGAAAATGAAGCAAAATAAGGCTCCCTCAGAGTTTGGAGTGATCATTATTTCATTCAGTGAGATCTCACCACTAATATTTTATCAAACTTATTCCTATGACAGTTATTTATAGTACTCTGATACTAATTTTATATTGTTTCTCGGACCTCTTAAATTTCTGAAATGCTTCTAAACTTAATCCCAGCCAAAACTGCGTCTAAGTAAAACAGCTGAGATGACACTGGCTGATTGCTAGAAACACCATTAAGAAATAAGGGGGGGAAATATATATATATTACACATAATCTTTATCTAACACACTATTTCCCAAATTTGTACACAGAGCACATTTTTCATGGCACCTATATTAATGCTCCATCAAGACCACATATTGGAAAAAAGACGGGTCAGAATACAAAAATTTAGTCCTTGCAAACTATATATAAACACATAGATTTTGATCTATGAAGATATAATGTATTTATCTAAAACCTGTAGCCTAAACTCTTAAATTGAGATTAATTTTTACATAGCAATTTTTAGGTTTATCATCTTAACTCTATGCTCATTTTATTTATTTATTTATTCATTCATTCATTCATTCATTCATTCATTCGTTTTTATTTTGGCAGGGGGAAATACTAGGGATTGAACTCAGGGGCACTTGACCACTGAACCACATCCCCAGCCTTATTTATTTATTTATTTATTTATTTATTTATTTATTTATTTTTGTATTTTATTAAGAGACAGAATCTCACTGAGTTGCCTAGTGCCTTGCTTTTGCTTAAGCTGGCTTTGAATTTGTGATCCTCCTGCCTCAGCCTCCTGAGCTGCTGGGATTACAGGTGTGCACCACCACGCCCAGCTCTTTATTTTTAAAATAACTTTTAAAAAATCACCTATATTTGGTAATTACAATTCAATATATTGAGTAAATTTTTATAAACACAAGTTAGAATTTATTTCATTTTCTTGTATAAATGAAAATTACCTGAGAATCATAGTTAAAATATACATCTGAAGAACAAGGAATGGATATGAAAAACTTTCACGGAGAGGTGGTGTCCACATTACACGGGTAGCCTGAAATCAGTAAAATGCTCAATTTATGTCATGTTCCATTAAAACAAACATTATTAATTTAAAACTTAGGGGTTGGCTTACTTAACAAATTTTAATACTAGGCTCACTAGATCCTATTTCTGTGTCTAAGAAAAACAGCTGAGATGACACTAGTAGAGCTTCTCAGGTTTTGGAGCTCACTTCCACACAGCCATTAAGTGGAGAGTGATTAACTACCTATTCCAGAAATCAGTGAAAGATACTTCAGACCAAGCACCATGAAACCCGAAGGCCAAAGAAGAGGGTTGGGAATAGGGACTGTGAGACTCCTGGACCAGGTCCACGTGCCAGTCCTGCAGGCTTGATCCTGGAGTTTCAGGCTTTGAGATGTGTACCTCTCCAAAAAATATGTAAACAGATGTCACCTAGGGCATTTGTAAATACCAAGATACCACTGAATTTATGACATACATCTTTAAAAGAGTTTACTGCAGATTTTAAAAATTGAAAAAAATCTTTTACATGTTGATCAAACTAACAGACACACTAATAGAATGTGGAATTATATTTTTTTCTTAAATCATACATGTACATAAGCTTTGTAATTATCCATATTTTGAAAATTTGGGGGTGTCTTTCTCAAACTAATGCATATAATAAATTATTCATTAAATTTTCATATATACTTTAACACTTTCTAAGACATATGGGTGTATGAGTCAGAATTATAAAAAAAAATTATCAAAGATTCTGAGGGCTGGGGATATAACTCAGTTGACAGAGTGCTTGCTTTGCATGCACAAGCCCCTGGGTTCAATCCCCAGCTTCACAACTAAAAAAAAAATAATAATAAAAAAAGAAATTCTGGAAAGAATTTTAACTTTTTAATTTGCAAGAGTCTTTTATTGTTCTTCTTCTAAGAAATCAAAATTGTTAACCTTCAAAGATTAATTATGTGTAAAAAGTCAACTTGGGCTAAGAGTGTAGCTCAGGCAAGGCAGAGCACTTGCCTGGCATATGCAAAGCCCTGGGTTCATTCCCATCACTACACATGAATGTGTGTGCATGTGCACATACACACACACACACAAAGTCAACTGATACCAGCAGCTGCCTGTCACACTCAAGTAAAAGGCTTTTTATGTTAACAGATACCTGAATGACAAGGCATTTTTTTTCTTTAAGTTAATATATTTGAAGCATTTTATGTGCAATTTTTATTATTCCCTTATATAACTTATTAACCCACTTACAACAGATAAAAAGACTTTTCTCCTATGTAATCTGTGCCATTCCAAAAGTTAGCAGTAAGATTCTTTTTTACTGCCACATCTTTGGCATCTAACGGAGTTTGTTACATGATATATACTCAATATTTTGTCAAGTGAATCAATGATATTTCAAGTAAGTTTCTATGAGCTCTTTTTTAGGGAATTTATGTTGTTCTGGGATGAATTAGTAAGCTAATTTCTATCTTAAATGTAGCATATGTGTTTGAAAAGGGACCATGACATGATAGAAAGAAGTGAGACAGTTGGGTGGCAATGCCTCAAGTGAATGTCATCAGGCCTGAGGCCACCTCCATCCTTGGATATATGCAATGGCATAAGGTTTCAGTTATGCAAGATGAGTTAGTCCTATAGCTCTGCTGTTGTACAACATTTTATTAATAATGCTGTATCACATACTTAAAAATTTTTTAGGAGAGCAGGTCTTATGTTCAGTGTTCATGACAATTAAAAGTTAAGTACATATTTTATAAATAGAATGGAAAGTGAGGATCTAAAACTACACTGATATAGAATGAGAAACCCAGCTACATCAGGTAGTGAATCTTGGATAAGAAACTAATGTCCCTAAAATTCAGTTCCATAATGTGCATGGTGAGGAAAAAAAACTACCTCCAAAGATTCGTCAGAAATAAATAAAAGTAAAGTGAAGTGCCTGACTTGACAAGTACAGTGTTTCCTCTTTTCTACAGAATATATGTGAATATTTACTAAAACCCATGCAAGATATTTCATATATTTAGTTCTAATGATTTAAAACTTTAAATTAACACAATTAAAATATCAAATTACAACATAAAGTTCTTTAAAATATTGCAAAATTACAAATAATATGCAATTACATATTGTTTTAATGATATTTCTTTGTTCCTATACAGACCCTAATTTTTTCTAAAAACAAACCTCTCCATGGTTGAAAAAGAAGCACAGTACTGTAATTAGACCTCCTAACTGAGTCCCACTGTTTTATAAAAAAAAAAAGAGCATAGTTACAATTTATGTAAAGTATAGCAAGTTTTCCACAAAACTATGTTAGAATTTTAAATCATGGTTATCCATATTTGAAACATAATAACAGTAAGCCATTACTTGTAAAAAAAATTTAAATACCCAGGTAGTCAAAGTTTTAACCTTGAATGTATAAAGAGACAAAACAAACATATAATAATCTAAATTTTAAAATTTATTATATTTAAATATTTTCTGAATGATGATATAAGGTCTGAACATGATTATTTTTTAACAAACAGGTCAGCATTTCAGAGTCTGTATTCTTCAAAAAAATGTAAATGGAGATAAATTTTTGTCTTTTAAAATTGGATTTAAGGGACTGAAAGATAATACAAGAATCTAATAGCTTCATTTGATAGTAATTTCAAATTATATAAGTATCTGCAATTATTCTATTGTTGAATCTGAAGTAAGCAGTAATCAGAATACAAATATCAGATCAAGGATGGCTAATAATCATCAAAGATTAAGAGCCATTTCTATTTTTTTTTTTTTTGGCAGAGGGTACCAGGGATTGAACTCAGAGGCACTTGACCACTGAGCCACATCCCCAGCCCTATTTTTTTTGTATTTTATTTAGACACAGGGTCTCTGAGTTGCTTAGCACCTCGCTTTTGCTGAGGCTAGCTTTGATCTCACAATCATCCTGTGAGTCCTGGGGATGAATGTGGCTCAGTGGTTGAGTGCCCCTGAGTTCAATCCTTGGTACCAAAGAAAAAAACAAAAACAAAAATAGGAAAACTAATGGGGAATCATTTGCTATAGACAGACTCACTAAAGGAAATTTAAAAAGGAAGAAATTGAAAGAAGCAGTGTGAGAAACAGATGATTCATTCTAATAGGAACTAGGAGCATGTGAATGAATCAAACATTTGAAAACAAAAACAATGATAACATGGGCTGCTATGGAAAGGTAATAGGAATACTAAACTAGGGTACTAACATGTAAGATGTGAGAGGCTGTTTTGAAATATTGTCCTAAAATACTTCACATTGATCAGAAGGGAAAAGATATCAGTTCATTTTAGACTTATCAAGTTAGATGTGCATGTTAACATTTTATGGTTAATTACTAATGGAATAGAAATAATCTACATTCCAAGTTAATGCCAGTGAGGGAGGGTGGCCAAAAATTCCCCAAAATTTCTATTTCTTTTGTTGCTCATATGCTATAATTCCTAGTCTCTTCACAGTTTTGGTGACACTTTTATAACCAATATTGGTTATATCTATGTATTTCTTAAAGACTAGTGACTATTAATGTATTTGGTGTTCTAGAATTTTATAAGCAATTTACAGAGACATATTTGCTATTTTTATGGACTTTTCTTCATGGTTACAAGATGGTTGCTGGAACTCCAAGAATCAGAACTGAGTAAAAGCAGGAAAAAAATAGAGAAGGGGCAGCTGAATTTGTCCTTTTGTGACAAAGACAATGCTACACTAGCTGTAACCATGGCTGATTTTGCCCTATTTTCCACTGGGAAAAGTTAGTTCATATGGCTCTCCCAAGAACTATAGAGAGTGAGGGCAAAACAGATGATTGTTATAATTAATTCCAACTATCATCAGAGACTGAGACTACTGCTACTCCAAATAAAACTGTGGTACTTCTATCAAAAAACACAGGCTAACAGATGTAAGGGTCCATCATAAGTGATGTATAGTTTTTTTCATAGCTATCTTAATCTCACATTTACAGAGATTAAAATATGAAATAATTTTGCTATTAATGCCAACCAGAGTTCCCCTCTAATGCTATAGTAATTTTATGCATAAACTAGAGACATTTTCATTAAAAACTTTGTTAAGAAATCTTAAGTTAGTTTTTAAAATCCCCACACAGATAAAAGAGAAGCCTTTAAAGATATTTCTGTGACATTTTCAGTTTCTGGTTGTATTAATAATGGTTAAGCCTCTGAAAACAATCAAATGAATGTACAAACTTTCCTTCTACTAATCAATTAACCTCATTAATTGTCCTTTTCATTTAATCAAGAAACATCAGCCAGTCCTTATAATCTCTTTGTAAGATCTTTTAATTCAGTAGTCTTACCTCAGGTATGTACCATATACGAAGAATAATCCCATCATTAGTCCATTTAAAATAAAAATCACAGCAACATAAAAGCAAGCGGGGTCTCCCAATCCTTTGAAAAGACACAAATTATTCAGTATTTAATGAACAAATGTTATAAAGCAATTGGGCATACTTTTCTTAGTGCTTTGTAATCAAGAGCTCATGAATCTGATGAAAGCATATGCTTTCCAAATACTTGCTTTCTTTAATAGTTACAATAATCTTTACCCTTGTACATGTTTCTTTTCTTTTTTTTTTTTCTTTCCTTAGTACGGGGAATGGAGCCCAGGGCCTAGTGTGTACCAGGCAAACACTCTACCACCAAGCTACATTTCCAGCCTCTATAATGTATTATGTAGTTACATTTATGCTTTATTATAGTCACACTTATACTATGATGATTTGTTGGAATTTCATACTAGTTTGTCTGCAACTCTCTACAGAACCACTTCATCAATTCCAAGAAAAAATCCATATCTTGTTATACTATTCATGTCTTTTGCCAAGCTCTGGGATGCCCCACCTCAAGGAGCAACTTAAGCCTAAATGAGATGATCCAGTTATTTGATTAATTATTGTATGTAGCAAGAATATTAACATTTCTTGTATGTTAGATTGTGTTTTTATGCATAGCACTTTGTGTGTTTTATAATCATCATTTCATATAATTCTTAGATGAGATTTATAAGATTATTGGGATGAAAGTATTTTGTGTTGATATTGAAAAGAACAGAACATAGAAAATTACTTGCTAAGATGTGCTCAACTTGTTGGATCTAAAATCTGAAGTCTGGCCCATGTGATTCCTTCTTATTCCTGTCCACTCCTTTCTGCCCACTGTAATAACTTCTCTGGTTTTACATACCTCTCTTCAATGCTAGACCACCCTAGCCTGTCACATGCTCTCTTCTCAATCTGCTTCCACTTCCTTCACCTCAATGATTATCTATATAGAGATGACTTCAAGTCTATCCCAGAATGCTCTTCTTATTCCTAAGGTTATACATCCAGGTAGCCACTTGACATCTCCACTTTGAGGTCTCTCAATTACCTCAAATTAATATATCCACAATGAAATGTAGTGATTCAACCTGCTACTTTTCATGTTTCCTACCATTCAAAGGAACTCAAGCTACAAACCAAGTAGGGTTACATGGCTCTTCATTCTCCCTCTTCTCTCCCATCAACTGCCAAATCATGTTTATTCTACTTCCAGAAACTCTCTGAAATCCAGGGATTTCATAATATTTTTCTACAATTGCTTGCTGAGACCACAGCCTTCTTTTACCTGGCCTTACTGAATCCACCTGCACCTTATATTAATGGCCTTTCCATATAGCTGTCAAAGTCATGTCTAACATGTGAACCTACTAAAGTTCTTCAATGGATAAAGTACAAAATTCTTAACCAGCATCTGGCCCATCATGATCTGACCCTTGCATGCATTCCCAGCATCATTTCACACCAATTTTCTTCTCTATCTCTGTGTTCCACTTCTAGTCCTTCAGTTCCCTCTTGCCTCCGGACTTTTGAATATGTTGGTCCCTATTCTTGAAGCATTTCTCTCTATTTCTCTTGAAATATTTCTCACTCCTAACCTCAGCAAACTTATTTTCTCATTTGTAATATTCACCACAGTTCTAACACTTAACAGCCCTCTAATAGTATACAGTTTATGAGATCAAGGAAGGACACATGTCCACTAGTCAATTGCTATGTCCCAAGTGTCAAACAGTAACCTGTTTACTTATTGTGAACTTAGTAAGCATTTCTTGTGTTCCTATATAAGGTGATGGTTTTTCATCCCTCAGAAAAAGTTATACTTCTAACTGATTGAGTCTTTTATTTAATGAGGCATTTTCTGCATTCCTTTATGTTGTAAAAAATATAATTTTCCCTCAGACAGCAGTTTAGTTTTAGATTTTATAAATGTCATGTAAAAGAATCAGTAAAATATTAGGGAAATGTAGATTTATTTTATATCCCAAGAGCTGAATGTTAAATGTAAATACATCTATACAAATGCATTTGTAAAATATAGTCAAGTAGTCATTCTGTGGAGAATCTAAAGAAAAAAACAACTGTAAAAATGTTATGCAAGTAGATTATATGACTTTGAACTAAAGTCTTTAGGGACTTGGATTATAAAAGTGCTAGATTACAAGTATCTTAAATAGAAATGACTATTACATGTCCTGAAAAACTGTTTAGATAAATTCCAAAAATGTTTCTTTGACAAAGACACCAGTGTAGAAGATACATAGGAAGAGTTTACTTAGAATTATTCATGGACTGTGAGCACACAATAAATCAATATTTCTTATAAAATCAAGTATTGTATTAGAAATATTGTATGTGTAAGTATGTGTGCATAATTAAAGTTACATAATAACTATTACTAGCATTGTTGAATTGTTTAATCTATCCTCAACATTTACATACTGAAGTCATCAGAAACACTCTTTTTTTTTTCTGCAGTATTATCTCATTCTGAAATGGAAAACTGATTTTTACTCAAGATTGCTTTATGCTGGCCAGATGCGGTGGCTCATGCCTATAATCCCAAAGGCTGTGGAGGATGATGCAGAAGGATCATGAATTCAAAGGTAGCCTCAGCAACTTGGCAAGGTCCTAAGCAACCCAGCAGTACCCTGTCTCTATATAAAAATTGGCTGGGGATGTGGTTCCACAGTTAAGCACCCCTGGGTTCAATCCCCAGCACCAAAAAAAAAAAAAAAAAAAAAAGATTGCTTTACATTGAAGTGTATTAATACTCAAATAAGGAAATACAGAGCCTTCTTGAAATCTACTTGAAAGTGTAAAATACTTATTGGGGTAAGACATTTCTAGGGTGTTCTAGAGAAAAAAATTAAAATTAATCACAGTAATTTACAGTAATTGAGTCCTAACACTCTGAGATGTTTATGGAAACTGCAAGGACAGCACAGCAGCATTTTAGGAAGAAACATGCCTTCACAGCTTTGAACTTCGTTAAGAGGTTCTACTCTGGTGACATTCCAGCAGGTCTTAGTTTCTACCCCAAATAAATTCGTTATTCCCACGAATGTGCGATACCAGTAGGCTATGATCACCTATAAAAGATAAAAACAAAAAGAGAGAATGGAAGAAAATATACTCTCTTACAATAATAATTCTTCCAAAACAACAATTTATGATGTCACCTTTGACATTATAAATTTTCACAAGTTTATTTAAACCATTACATCTAGGAAACATTTTAAAATTATATATGTAATATTTATATAATCAACTATAAAATCAAGTCTAAAAATATATAATTAAAATAAAACAGAACATTTAATAACATTTCATTTAGGTCTCTGAATTTATTTCCTCATTAAAATATATAAAATATAGTTTATAGCAGCACAATTCACAATAGCCAAGTTATAGAATGAGCCCACAGAGCCCTGCAGTAGATTAATGGATAAAAAAAAATGTGGCATATACACATAGTGGAGTTCTACTGAGTTATAAAGAAAAATGAAATTATGTCCTTTGCTGGCAAATGGATGGGATTGGAGAACATCATGCTAAGTTAAATAAGCCATAGTCAGAAAGTTAAGGGTTTTTCTTTCATATGTGGAATCTAGAGAGAGAAAAAAATAAATAAAAATAGGATCCCACAAAAATAGAAGACCAACAGAATAAAGACAGTGAATAAAAGGAAAGGGAAAGGGGAAGTATGTACTCAGGAATAAAATCAAAGAAATTATGCAAAGTCTGTGTATAAATATACCACAGTAAATCCCACTTTTATATATAATTATAATGTACTATTTAAAAATAATAATAGAAGGGAGAACAGTAGAATAGAGAAAGAGGATGGGGAGAAGAAACATGGGAGGTAGTAAGGAGTGAGACTGATCAAATCATGTTATAAGCATGTGCAAATGTGTCACAATGAATCCCCTTATTATGTCTATTAAGTACTCATAGAAACCATTTATATATGGATATACGTTATTTCAAAAACTGGAATGAAATGGAATAATAGCTTCTGTGCCCATTAAATGTTTTGCCAAGTGGAAAATTTAATTAACCAATTCTTTGCAATCTGCAATTCACTTTTAAAAGTCTAACGATGTTGGGGAGAGGAGAAAAATTAAAAATTAAAAAATGTTGATATCAGAACTTTTTAAAAAAATGATAAAGATTTTATAAAAAAGAATGTGAGACCTTTGGGGGTGGGGAGCAAAATAAAATAAAAAAGAGTTAAAAAAAGAAAATAAGAATCAAGCAGAACTAACACTGTTAATACTTTAGTATTCATCCTTCCAGACATCTCCCTGGGCATTAGAAGCAGCACATAGCTGAAGTCACTTGATACTACATAATGGCATCATATTATAGACATTCACATAATATATATCACTATACATTACTATTCTGTAATTTTATTTTTAAAAACTGACACTGAGGGCTGGGGCCGTAGCTTAGTGACAGAACACTTGCCTAGCATGTGTGAGGCACTAGGTTCGATTCTCAGTACTCCATAAAAATAAACAAACAAAATAAAGGCATTCTGTCCATTTACAACTAAAAGAAAATTTTTAAAAACTGACAGATAAAATCTATTATTTCCATTCTCTCAAATTTATCAAATGTATAAAAAATTACCACATTAAATATATGAGCTAAATCTAGAATTATATTCATTTTTTTTCTGTGGATACACTTTGAAACAAGAGAGAGTACACTTTTATTTTATTTTTAGCAGTACTATGGATCAAACTCAGGGGCACTTCACCACTGACCTATATTCCCAGCCTTTTTTGTTTTTTTTTTATTTTGAGACAGCAATATCACTTAGTTGCCCAGACTGGAAACTGAGACCACCCTACCTTAGCTTCCTGAGCGGTTGGGAATGAGGTGTGCACCAGTGAGCCTAACAAAAGCATAGCTTTAAGTTCAGAACTGTAGTCAAATTCTGACTGCAAGCTATGGTTTCTATGGCTTCTGTGCCTCTGTCAGCTCCTCTTTCAAATTTCAAGAAAGGTTAAGAATAGAGCTTATATGTAAAATGCTGAGCATTAAATGCTTTTACCATTTCCAAAAATTTTTTTAAGCTTAATTTTTAGTTTCAGATAAGAATCTTGTGAACACAGAAAGTATGAACATCAAGTGGGCATATAACTCAACATCATAGCACTACACCAAGCTGACACTAAATCCAGATCATCTCAATTTTCTATTTATGCAACATGAAAACATGACTCAGAACAATCTCTTATTGCCTATCCTTAATAATGTTCTGAAGTTTTAAAAACAATGTAATAATAATTGCTATTTCATAACATCAAAGAATAAACTAAAATGTGATTATTCATCAATAAATATTGTTGAATAAATAAAAAGAGAACAGCAAATGTCTCTAAGACTGTACTGCTGGAAATTAGTGAAACAATAAGTAGTGATATTACTATATAATTAAGTGATCCAAAAATTGAAAACAATCATTATTGAACACTGGAAGAATAGGGGTTAGACTGATCAGCAAAATCCTCATGTTACACATGCAGATTAAGTAAAAATTAACCTTAGTTGAGGATATAGGAAACAAGTTTTCAACTCTTTGGCTTCTGCATTTACACAACAATTATAGAGAAAATCATCAGAGGAAATACAGAGTGGTGCCTCTAAGGAAAAAGCTGGGGTGCAAAGAAAGCTGGCACAGCACACTGCTCCTATCATCTCAGGCAGGACTATATCGTACATTGTTACTATTATAAATTACATTTTAATATTTGCAGAAATGAAAAACAGAAAGAAATCTGGGAAACTCCAAATACTTGGAAATTAACACAATCTAAATATCCAGTGGATCAAAGTAGAAAACATGGGAAATCCAAAAATAATTTAAACTGAATGAAAATGAAAAATCAATATATAGACATTTAAGTAATGTAAATATTTACTTTGGGGAAGATAGAATGGATGTACTTTTTCCTATTACAACTAAAAACTCTTTGAATTATGTGTAAATCAAGTATAAGATTCTTGAAAAAGTGCAGAGTAGAGAGCAGACCTGAAATGTAAAGAATGACAGATCTGTTCTTAAAGAGGCTGACAGTCCAGGAATTCCAGTGGGCAGTACTATGCCTCTACAATTCAAGTGCTGAAACTTAATAGCCAATGTGACAGTATTAAAAAGTGGGACCTTAAAGCCTTCTTGTTTGTGAAAGGGATAAAGGTTCTTATAAAAGGGCCTTTATAAAAAACACTTCTTGCAATGTTTGGCCCTCTTGCCTTCTGCCATGTGAAAACACAGTGTTCCTCCTCCCCAGAAGATGTAACAGCAAGACTTTATCTTAAAAACAGAGGGCAGCCCTCACCAGACAACTCCACCTGCCATTGCCTTGATCCTCAATGTCTCAGTCACTAGATGATGAGAAACAAATTTATGGTCTTAATAAATTACTCCACTCTCAAGAACTTGTTACAGCAGCACAAAATGGGCTGAAACAGGCACAGATATAAATAGCACCTATAAAAGGCAAAATACCAGGAAAGGAACAACAAGGGAATACAGAAAACTTTTGAACAATAATATCTTTGCTTCAGCCAAATACCACCTCGCTCCTATCATAACAACAAAAGCCAAGAGAGAAACCAACCTTTAGAGTCACCCAATCCATCTGCTGGGATGGTGTAAGAGAAGGATAACTAGGGAAATCCCTGTCCCTTGGTATCATTGATTTCCACCCCAAGCAGCAGTCAAAAGGTACCTCTTCCTTTCCCCAGTGTGGTGATGTCAGAGATATAACAGGACATTTTCAGGACTTCCATCACCATTCATAGTGATAAGACCATCCCTACCAAAATTTCAGCAGAAATCACATGGCTAGTCAGAATTCCCAGCCCACCCAAACAACAGTGTGAGAGAACACTTCATCTTGACTTAATGGAGGCCAAAGGTGAACCTGGACTTTTATACCCACCTGACAATAAAAAAACAGTGCCCTCCTTCTTCCTTCACTAGAGTGGTACCTGAAGAAGCCAGCTAAAATAAAATTTCTAAGATCCAGTCACATAACAAGATATGTTTTCAAGTGAAACTAATAGTTCTCAAACTGAAAGAAAAGAATCAATAGATTGCAATAACTGGTATGACAGAAATACTAGAATTATCTAACCAAATTTTAAAACAAACATAAAATGCTCTACTGAGCCATTATGAACATGCTTTAAACAAATTAAAACCAGAAAATGTTAGCAGTGAGACAGAAAGTCTAAGCAAAAAAAAAAAAAAATGGAAAAACAAAGAAAAACCAAAATGAAATTTCAAACCACACACACACATCCCTGGGAGGGCGTGGGGGGGGGCTGCAAAACCAGTAGATGACCACAACAACAGAATGGAGGTGGAGAGATTAGTGAACAAGAAGATAAGACAACAGAAATAAATCTGAGCCACAAAGAAAAAAAATACTACTAAAAGTCACAAAAACAAAACATATCCCTACAAATCTATGGCACTATTTTTAAAAAATCTAATATTCAGGTCATTGGAATCTTGGATGGAAAGAAGAAAGAAGGTAGATCTGAAAAAGAACTCAAAGAAATGAGTTGCAAGTTAATGTTAAGAACTATTGAGAGATGACATGGTAGAATAGGGCTAGGATGCAATTCCCAATCTCCCCACAATACAAAAAGCAGGAAAAACTGATCTGAGAGAACTATATATACTACTACAAGTTTATACCTGGATTAGAGGGACTGTGGAGAACAGTACCAACAAGTTTATTGCTTTTTATAAGGTTAAATATTACATGACTTGGCTCTAAAGTGCTTGTAGAAAATAGGGTTCAATGGCTTCTTTCAAAGTGGAGCTGATACTGGAATAGCAGAGGTCACACATTAAGTTTAAGAATTGATATCTGAATATGCTCCCAACCCAGGGCTCTTAATAGGGAGAAGATACACATTCAGACACTGAAGAATTAAACTATATAATCTTTTGGGGGAGGAGCAGGACTGGGGATTGAACTCAGGGGCACTCAACTACTGAGCCACATCCCTATACTTATTTTGTATTTTATATAGAGACAGGTCTCACCTAGTTGCTTAGTACCTCACTTTTGCTGAGGCTGTGTTTGAACTTGTGATTCTTCTGACTCAGCCTCCTGA
Organism: Callospermophilus lateralis; assembly: GCF_048772815.1. Lineage (NCBI taxonomy): Eukaryota > Metazoa > Chordata > Mammalia > Rodentia > Sciuridae > Callospermophilus > Callospermophilus lateralis. The sequence continues at coordinate 90,914,880 of NC_135305.1, forward strand.
GCCCCTCAGCTTACAGGCATGTGCCACCATGCCCAGCTTAAACTGTATAATCTTGAAATAAAGTTGATCATAAAAAAAAACTCAAGAAATATGGTGTTACACCATGAAACCAAATTTAATAAGAGTCACTGGGGTACATAAGACTCCAAAATACAAACAAAAGGGATGCACTATCTTTTCAATGAAATACTATTAGAAAATTTTTTGAATCTTAGGAATGAGATAGAAATTCAAATATAAGAGTCATATAAAATACAAATAGTTATTAGAATAAATCTTCTTCAAGACACCTTATAATGAAAATGCCTTATGTGCTGAATAAGGATAGAATTTTAAAAGCTATATGAGTAAAATGGCAGGTCATATTTAGAGGTAAACCAATTTAGATTTCAACTTATTTCTCAACCCAGACCCTAAAATCAACGAGGGCTTAAAATAATACATACACATCTCTGAAAGAAAATGGGTGCCAACCAAGATTCCTATACCCAGAAATATTATCCTTCAGAATTGAATATGAAAAAACCTCCATAATAAGCAGAAATTAAAAGCATTCATCATGACAAAACCTGTATTACAAAATGTATTCAATAACTATTTCATGAATAAACAATAAAAAATGAAAACAAAAAGCAGGATAGGGATGAGCTGAGTAATTAAAGTAGAATCAGTCTAAATGAAACATATTAGAAATAAATCAAAATGGCAGAAAATACAAATTATCTCTCTATAACAACACTGAATGCAAATAGTGGGCTAAACTCTGCAATCAAAACATATAGATTGTCAGATTGAATTTGAAAAATAAGACCCAACAATATTCTATTTGCAAGAGACTTGCCATTCTGACAAAGACATCCACAGACTGAAAATGAAAGAACAGGAAAAGATATACCACACATATTGTAGCCATAAATAAGCAGGTATAGCTACTCTCATATCAGACAAAGTAGACTTCAAGCCAAAATTAATCAGAAGAGGCAAAGAAGGTAATTTCATACTGGTTCAGGAATCATCCAACAAAAAGATATGATTATAAATACTTATGCCCCCCAAAATGGTGCATTTACATATATAAAAGAAACTCTTTTCAATGCTAAAAATCAAATAGACCACAATACAATAATACTGAATGATTTCAACACACTTCTCTCACCGTTAAATAGATCATCCAGTGATAACTAAGTGAAGTTTCTTCAGAAACTTAAAAAATGCACCTAACATATCTATAGAATATTTCATACAGCAATGACTATTTTAGTCAACTTTTGTATGACTGTGACTAAAAGACCTGATAAATAAATTTAGTAAAGTAGCAGGATATGATGTCAAATACATAAATCAGTCACTTTCCTATATTCCAAAAATGAATTTGCCAAAAAGGAAATTAGGAAAACTATCTCATTCACAATAAACTCAAAAAAATAAATACATAAATGAAGAACTTGGGAATTATTCTAACAAAGGAAGTGAAGGATGTCTACAATGAAAACCACAAAACACTGAAGAAAGAAATTGAATAAGACCTTAGAAGATGGAAAGAACTCCATGTTTTTGGATAGGCAGAATTAATATTGTCAAAATGTCCATACTACCCAAAGCCCTATACAGATTCAATGCAATCCCCATCAAAATACCAATGACATTCTTCACAGCCCTAAAATTCTTATGGAAGAATAAAAGGCTCAGAAGAGCCAAAGAAATTCTGAGCAACAAAAGTAAAGCTAAAAGCAATACAATACCAGATCTCAAATTATACTACAGAGCAATAGTAACCAAAATAGTATGGTACTGGAATCAAATAGACATGAAGATCATTGCAACAGAATGGAAGTCACAGAGACAATCTACATAGTTATTGTCACATGATCCTTGACAAAGTTTCCAAAAATATATATTGGATAAAAAAAGCATTTTAACAAATGGTGCTAGGAAAACTGAATATCAAGGGAAATAATTAAGAGTATGAAGGCAAAACCTACAGAATAGAAGAAAATCTTTGCTAGCTACTTTCTGATAGAGGACTAATATCCAGAATATATAAATAACTCAAAAAAATTAACACCAAAAATAAAAAAATACCAAATTAATAAATGGGCAAAACAACAGATATTTCTGAAAAGAAGAAATACAAATGACCAACAAATACATGAAAAATGTTCAACATCTCCAACAATTAGGGAAATGCAAATCAAAACTACATTGAGATTTCATCTCACTCCAGTCAGAATGGCAATTATCAAGAATACAAATAATAATAAGTGTTGGTAAAGATGTGGGGAAAAACAAAAATATACACTCACACATTGCTGGTAGGACTGCAAATTAGGACAACTACTTTGGAAAGCAATAATAGAGATTCCTCATAAAACTAGGAATGGAATCACCACGTGATCCAACTATCCCACCCCACAGTGTATACTCCAAAGATCTAAAATCAGCATATGATAAGGATGCAAAATAATTCACAATAGCTAAGCTATGGAACCAAACCAGGTGGCCTTCAACAGATGAATGGTTAAGGAAAATGTGATATATATCCACAACAGAATATTACTCAGACATAAAGAAGAATAAAATTATAGCATTTGCTGGTAAATGGATGAACAGAGACTATCATGCTAAGTGAAATAAGCCATACTCCAAAAGTGAAAGGTTAAGGTTTTTTTCCTGATAAATGGAAGCTACTCAAATATAAGGAAAAAGAAAGGGGTAGGATTCCATAAAAAAATAGAAGAAAGATTAGTAGAACAGAGGGAGGGAGTGTTGGTCAGGAAAATGGAATAACAATGGACTAAATCTGGCCTATGTATGTATATGAATATACTACAGTGAATCTCACCATTATGTATATGCACAAGACACTAATTTAAAAAACTATAAATTAATAGAAAGATCAGTAGAACAGAGGAAAGGAAACAGGGTGAGGGAGAAGGGAAGGGGAAGGGAACTGGGGGCTGAACTATAGGAAACTATATTCCATGCTTTTATCAAAATAAATCCTAATGTTATATATAACTAAAAAGAACCAATAATTTTTTTTAAAGAACTACTGCTCTGTTAAGCTTTAGAATCATCCTACAAGTTTGAAAATTTACCTGGGCTCTCCACAACAAAAGAAGATTTTTAATGTCCACCATACAGAGAACATTTTTGGCTAAAGGAATACTACAGCTGCCCAATTTGAAAACAACTACTACAAGAAGCAGAAGCAATGGCGGCTAAGTAAAATCTTTCAGAGATCATCTCCCTACAAACACACAAACTACCTTCACAAGAGCTAAGGAAGACAAGTGAGACACCACACTGCCTAGTTTTAGTATAATAATAAAAGAAACAAGGGTAGGAGGAAAAGTTACCCAAGTCACCAGTCTCCCAACTAACTTCAGCAATGCAGAGAGAGATGTTTTCTGTCTGAGGGAAGGAGAGATAATTAAATCCAGGCCTTACACTTAAAACCCAGTACCAGCCCTGTCATGGTGAACCCAGTGTGAGGTTGAGCCCCACAACCCCTGCTTCAGGCCTGCAATACCCACACTGAGCTACTAGAACTGCCTTATCCAATAGGCCTAAGGACTGCTGTCTCACCCCTTCCCCAACCTTAGGCTTCAGGGGAGGGAGGCAAAACATTTCTTCAAGATAAAAATGCTAAGCAAATTAGGTATATCAGGGATACAACTCAATAAAATAAAGACCATTTATAACAAACCAATAACTAATACTATATTAAATGGAAAAAAGCTAGAAACTTTATCTCTAAAATCTGGAATACGACAAGTATAACCACTTTCATTATTTTATGCAAAAACTATTAAAAGTCCTAGCCAGAACAATTAGGCAAGAGAAAGAAATAAAGTGCAAAAAAAGAAAGGGAAAGGAAAAAACAAGCTGCATCCAAATTGGAAAAGTAAAAGTCAAACTCAGTTTTTTTCAGATGACATGATCTTATTATATAGAAAACTCCACCAAAAAACCATCAAAAACTAATAGAAATAAAAAATTCAACAAAAATCACAGGATATAAAAGAAATATACAAAAATCAGTAACTTTTTTATGTACCAGTAATGAAATAAAAAGTAATGTCACTTAAAATAGCAACAAAAAATAAAATACCTAGAAATATATTTGAGAGGAGGAAGAGAAGGAGGAGGTGGAGGAGGGGGAGGGGGAGAGGAGGGGAGGGGGGGAGGAGGAGGAGGAGGAGGAGGAGGAGAGTAACCAATCAGCCAAGTCTTATTGAGGAGGGGGGAAAAAAGCGGGAGGCATTATGCTTCCTACCTTCAAATACACTACAAAACAGTAATTGAAACAGCATGATAGAATGGGATTATATCCAATAAAAAAGCTGCTTTGAACAGGAACAACAATAGAATGAAGAGATAAGCTGCAGAATGAGAGAAAATATGATCAACTATAGTTCTGACAGGGTTAATGTTTAAAATATACAAGGAACTCAAAAACTACAATAGTATCAAAAATCCAATTAAAAAAATAAGAAATGGACCCAAAAAAATTCTTTAAAGAATTCATGCAAATAGCCAGGAGGTATATGAGAAAATGCTCGACATCACTAATTATCAGGGAAATGCAAATCTAAACCACAAAGAGAGGGCACCTCAATCTAGTAAGAATGGCTACTATAGAAAAGACAAAATATAGCAAGTGCTGACAAGGATATAGAAAGGAAACCCTTGTATTCTGTTGTTAGATATGCAAATTAGTGCAGCCATTATGGCAAACAGGAGGCAGATTCCTTAAAATATTAAAATTAAACTACCATATGACCCAGAAATCCTACTACTAAGTATATATCCAAGAGATATGAAATCAGAATGCTCAAGAGACATCTAAACACCCACATTTATTGCATTATTCACAATAGCTAATAAATGGAAACAACCTAGGTGCTCAACAACTGAAGACTGAATAAAGAAAATGTGGTACATATATACATTTGGAGACTATTCAGCCCATAAAAAAAGAGTGAAATCCTGTAATTCACTGAAAACATGGATGGAACTAGAGATCATTATGTTAAGTGAAATAAGTCAAACAGAAAGAGACAAGTAGAGCATGAATATAAAACATTGATCTCATAGGAGTTGAAAGTAGAATGGTGGTTACCAAAGGTTGAGAAAAGGGGAAGGGTGGGATGGAGAGAGATTAGAGGTTGTTCAATGAGTACTAAGTTACAGTTAGATAAGAATAAGAAGTTCTGCTGTAGCACTGAACAGTAAAATAACTACTGTAAATAACTACAGGTAATGACTATGTATTTCAAAAAGCCAGAAGAGTTGAACATTTTCACCATAAAGAAATGATAAATGTTTGAGGAAATAAATGTTTACCCAGATTTAAACATTATACAAACTATATATGTATCTAAATATCACATAGTATCCCATAAATGTTTACAATTTTTATTTTCTATTTATCAGTTAAAATGAATTAAAAATTAATTTTTTCAAAGAATTCAAAGAAATGTCTGAAACTTCCCATGTTTTGTAGAAGATATAAACTTAAAGATTCAAGAAACTGAGCAAACTTTAAAATGGAGCAGTTTTTTAAAAATCCACACTGAAACACATCATACTTCTTAAAACTTTTTACTTTGAACAATATACTTTTGAACACCTTTAAAAACCAAACTGTGCCCAGGCTCCAATGTCAGAAGAACCACAAGTTCAAAACCAGCCTCAGCCACTTAGTGAGACCCTGTTTCAAAGTAAAAAATAAAAAGGGCTGGAGATGTGGTTCAGTGGTAAAGAGTCTCTGGATTCAATCCCCAGGAAAATAATAATAATAATAATAATAATAATAATAATGGGAAAAATATTGAAAACAAGGAATAAACAAAATCTTGACTAAAGAAGAAAAATAATTCAACTAACAGTATTATTTCTCATCAGAAACTACGGAGAATGAGGTGTCTCAAGACCTGTTAAATGCTGAAAGGAAACAACCTCAACTCAGAATCACGTCCGGCAAAAATATCCTTCAGGAATGAAAATAAATTCAACATTCTCAAACTAAGGAAACCTAAGGAAATATGTTGCCAGCAGAGATCTCCTTGAGGGGGGTGGGGAGTGGGGAAAGGCTAAGGAAAAAAATGTCTATATAAAAATGAAATGATAAGAGGAGGAATACTAGAACATCTAGAAGAAAGAAATTCAAAAACTAGATAAAATAATTTTCACTCTCAAGTTTTTAAAATAAGTTTGATGACTAAAACATACCATAATAAAATGACAACAGTGATAAGACTCTAACAATCATGTGTATATGTGATGTAACAACTGGGACAACCATTTAAAATTACATAAAGAGGTATATTCAAAACATAATAAATCAACCAAAATAGTAAAAAATATTCAAATAACCCACATGAAGGCAGAAATTAGAGAAATTAAAAACCAAGAGCAAACTGAAAGCAAATAATAACATGGCAGACTTCATCTCTAACATAATTACATTAAATATGAGTAGTAAAATGGTAAATACACCAACACTGAACTGTTTTTATCAGCTGTACATATTTATATAGTTTTCTGAGTTCTCTGATGTATTTCATTGATTTATGTATCTTTTTCTTACTGATACCATAAGGTTGATTAATATATCTATATAAATAGTATTAGAATCAGGTAACCTGATTCTTCCCACATTATTTTTTTTCAAAGTTAGTTTAGGTAGTTCCTTTGCTTTTGCATATATTTACAATAATATTTTCTGTATATACAATAATCTTAAAATTTTGATAAGAATTGCATTAAACCTGTAAATTTACTATCTCCAGTCTTCCAATCCATGAACTTGGTATATCTTTCTTTCAAATCCCTTTATCTGCACTGTGCAGTTTTTAGCATCCAAATCTTATAACGTATTTTGTTAGATGTACATCTAAGTATTTCATGCTGTTTGAGTATTGGTAAATGGAACTATATTTTTAATTTTGATGCCCATTGCTAGTACATGGAAATACAATTGATTTCTGTTTATCTTTTATCCTGTAACCTGCTCACTTATTAGCTCTTGGGTGCTATTGTTTAGTTGTTGTTTTTAGATTCACTGGGATTTTCTACATAGATTACCATGTTATATGCAAATAGGGACTGTTTTACTTCTTAATCTATATATATTTTATTCCCCTTATATGCTTTATGGCACTGACTAGAACTGTGACTGTGAACCTCCAGTGTCTTGTTCTCAGTCTCTGGAAAGCATTCAATATAATGATAAGAATGTCTGCAGCCAGTGTTTGGCAAATCAGGACCTGTGCCCTATTGGTATACCAGTATTGAAGGGGAAAGTGTTTAATACCCTATCCCCCAGTTTTTTAATAACTATTATTTCCACAGGAAAGATATGAAAGGAAGGTATGGGTGGGTTCCATGCCTTTCCCTAACTAGCTACCAATGCTCTCTCTAATCTTTGCTCAGCACCCTGAGATCTGTGAGAAATGCCTGCAAGTAAACTGCAAATTCCTTTGCTAATCCACACTAGGTAGGTGAAGTTTGAGTTCATTGTTGCTATGGACCTATGGATTTTAAATTGCTCCAATCATACTGGTCTTCAGCTTGATTTGAGGTTTTTCCTTTTGTGCTGCTCCCTAGAAACTGTGCCTTGTAGGTATAGTTTTCACAAGTGGTCCTACCCCTTCTTCTTCTAGAGTTTCATCTGTTTTCTAATTTATTTTTTTGTTGTTGTTATTTTTTCACTGCTTGTAAAAAAGCAGTAAAAAGCTGAGAGGAGGAGTAAGGAGAGATTACCAAGGAGTACCTGAAACTTCTAGGATGATGGACAAGGCCATAGTCTTGATTGTGGTGATACAGGTGGGTACATGGGCCAAAAGATATCAAATTATACACTTTACACATGACTAGTTATGGCATGTCAGTTACACCTCAGTACAGCTATTTTAACATAAATAAATTGGAAAGTAAGAAATACAACTGCTTTTATTCATGGACATCATCATCATATACATAGGAAAATTCAAAAGAATCTATTAAAAAAAGCTTCAAAGCAGGATCGTGACACAGGTGTAAAGTCAACATTCAAAATCAACTATAGTACAGAAAAAATTAAAAATTTCAAATAATACCATTATAATAGTTTTTTAAAAGAAGTACCTAGGTATAATTATATACTAGAAAATAGCACTGCTGAATCAAATTAAAACTAATTATCAAAATAAAGACCTACATACCACAAACATGGATTATAAAATTTAATATTGTTAGGATGTCAGTTCTAACTATATTTAAAAATCCAATGTAATCTCAATCAAAATTCTAGCAAAAATATTTTTTTTAAGTAACAAGCTAATACTTATATTAAAATGCAATTTTGAGAAGAAAAAACAAAACTGGAAAACCTTTTTCTTTCAAAATTTATAATAAAACATGGTATTGGTATAAATAGAGAGATTAACTGAACAACAGAGTCCAGAAATGGATCAAAAATAATATGGTCCATTTTCAATAGATATGCTAAGACAATCCAACAGAGAAAAGAATTATCACAATGGAACACAAAGAAACTTTTTTGTGTTACAAAGATGTTTTATAACTAGACTATCATGATGGGTATATAGTTTCATAGATTTGTCAAAACTCAAAGAACTACACACTCAAAATGAGTGTGTTTTATTGCATTACTGTAAATTATACCTCAACAAAGCTAATTAAATCAAAAGAAGTCAGAATGCAAGAAGACATGCTCAGCACATCTCACTAAAGATAACTACACAAAAATATTAATAATGCCAAAGGTCAATAAGAAAACCACCACCAAATAGTGACAAAGATTTATACAGGTGACTGATAGACAAAAAAAAATCCAAATGTCTATTATACATGGCAATATATTTAACCTCACAAATAATAACAGAAGTACAAATTAAAACAAAAACATATCCCAGCTAAAAGAAGAGATCTGGTTATTTGGTTATTTGAAATCTAAAGGATATGAAAAAAACTGATTTCTACACAGCAGTGTGAATTGCTATATTTTCTTGAGAGATCTGTTTAACAATATTTGGTGAAGATGACAAAGTACATATACCACAACATAGCAATTACACTTCTATGTGTGTATTCTAGAGAAAATTTTGCACACATACAGGAATAAACACATACAAGAATATAGATTTTAAAACTGGAATAGAAAGATTGGAAATAATTTAACATGTACAAATAGGGAAATGTATAAATAAAATTTAGAATTCATAAAAATGGTTAAAATTAAAGGAATAAATATATATACACACAATTTAAAAATATAATGCTGAGGGGAAAGACACAGTGAGTATAAGGGCATTTATGAAGACCTAAAAATATATTTTAAAAATCCTTAAAAATAAGAGATTGAATGAATATGCACATCAAATTAATGACAAAGGAGCAAACTGGACTGTTAACAAAACAAAGATGACTTCAATGATATTTATTAATGCTTATTTTATAATTCTGAAGCAAAAGATGACATTTACATATTCTAAATGGTTGATTATACATTTCTGATATTATTCTTTTTAGTTTCTATAATTTTAAACATTCCAAAATCAAAATAATAATTTTTAAACCTACAAAAACATGAAGGACCAAATGTACTAACTTTGAATTCATATTCTGGATTTTGAGATAACTTTAATCCAAAAAGCAAGGTTTACCTCCCGATAAATAAATTTAGCATTTATCTTGAGTACAAAAATTGAGTTTACAAATTTTCTGTTGTTTCTCAAATTTCTAGAGTTGGCAGACTCCCATGGAAAAAAATGTAAAGTTGTAAAAATTGTAAAGTAAACAATGGAAAAGTATTAAAATGACCTTCCTTTTTTCTTTCCCCAGCCCTGGGGATAGAACCTAGAACCTCCCACATGCAAGGCAAGTGTTCTACCACTGAGCTGCACCCAAAGCTCCTTAAATCTTACTTCAGTAATGTAACTCCAAAGTCACTGCTCTGATCACCATTTTCACTGTCCCTCCATGTGGTCCTCACAGCCACCCACTCAGTCTCCAGAGCCAACAAACCCACGCAGAACACTTTTTGGCTCTCCTGACTCTTTCCCATTTGGCTTGTCTATTATCCTGGTCCTAATTTCATACTAATGTTCATTTTTTAAGTTCATGTGGGCATGGTTTTTGTGGTCTTTAAATATTAAGGGAAAAACTTTTGGTACTATGCTCAACTACAAGAATATTTATAATCAATAAACCTGAAACCCATCACCCGCTTTTCTTGTAGTATCATTATATTTTATGTCTTTATTTTAAAAAATTCACTCTACAACTATTATTTGTCTCAAAATATTACTCACCTCTGGATAAAGATGGAAGCGTTTCACTGTATTAATTACAAGGGGATACTCAGTAAGCCTATCATTCATAATCATCCACAGTCCTTCCAAAAATGAAGGTGCTTCAATAATGGTCTTGAAGTAGGAATAATAAAGTCCCTTTATTTAAAAAAAAAAAAAAAGCCACAGAGGTCAAATATAAATAAAACTTTAAAATATTTTTACATCTCCTTTTAGAGCTTTTTTCTGAGAAAAAGGTCAATAATAAGACTTTTTAATTACTCCTTGATATTACATTAGTAGACTTAAAAAGCAAGTTTTTTCAGATATCGCTTTACTATTCTATCAGCTTTTCTGTGTGCTTAAAATTTTTCAAAATGAAGAATTTTAGGGATGGTCAAATGTTTGAAGAATCTTTTCTAACAGGGCCTTAGCATATGTATACAATATACTTTAAATTGTACCAAATCTGGTTGTGCCCACAGTCCTTGGAAGTTGGCATATAATGAATTTTATCATAAATGGGGATGCCTCTGTGACCCTGTGCAAATTTTGCATATGAAAAATTTCGTTTTTTCCTATGCTTTTAAGAAATATCACATAATGATCGTAAACACAGCTTGAGAATGGAACTTCATGCTTCCAGCTTATTTCATACCTCTATCATCGCTGCACAAAGTGAAAGCTAAATGTCACTGACTTTTGCTCACAAATGCTGTATATTGAAAAAAGAATTATTTTAACATCATTTCAGCATGTGAAATAATGGCTTCATTAGGATAGTAAAATGCCTTTGATTTAAAATTCAAGCATTTTTTTAAAAGCACGATTTTTCATATCACTTTGTCAACTTGCTATTTTCAAATAAGATAGAAAATAAAGGACTGCATCATTTATAAAAGGAAATAAAGGTCTACATTGTTTGTAATAATACACTCTGGCCCCAAAATAATAAAAATAATTTCAACTTTAGACTCATTCTTCCTTCATCCAACTATTTTATTTTTTTACACACAAAATATCTTTTATTCCAAATTATACAAAACCAAAATCCCAAACAAGTATTACTTATAAGATCCACTGATATTTATTTTTAAATAATATTACATAAATTTAAAAAATCTGAGTTCCACTCAAATTTGCCAGTAAATCATTAGTTTTTTTGCTTAAAAAAATAGAAATAATAGTTTAGAAATAATAGTTTCCTCATAGGGTTTTAGAAAAAACTCAGATTAAAAAATCTGAGTTCACTCAAATTTGCCGGTAAATCATTAGTTTTTTTGCTAACTATATTCACCAAGTTGTAAGAACAAACAAAACATCCACATTAACACTTGACAGGTTTTGACCTGTGATAATACCTGGATATTAGGCAGCATCCAATAAAAACATCAATATAGTTTTCATTCATCAAATGAAATATTATTCAAGTTTCCAAAATAAGCTTGAGTTATTTGGGGTTTGAATTTTTTCAAAAGGCCAAGTTAAAATATAAGAACTAATAGTTTTCATTTAGTGGGAGCTAAAAATCAATGTGTGTACTTCCAATCAAATATCTGTCAGACGGAACATGATTCATTTTTAAGAGTCAAGCCAAACCTTTGCTGCCTTTGCTGCTCCAATGCTTCTGTTTGCTTTGCTCAAAACCCAGCAACACCCCCCTCACCCCACCCACACACACACCAGGCCTTTGTTTGTCCCTGTGGTGCTGGGGATCAGACCCAGGGTCCTGCACATGGTAGGCAAGCACTGTACCACTGAGCTACACCCTCAGCCCGTTTCCCCTTTCTTTTCTCTCACTATGCCTTCAGCCTTTTTCTCTGCTCTGGTTGATCCATACTGGGACTGTCCATGGTGGTCTAGAAGAATCTTTTTGTCTCTCCATTTATCAGTCTCCATTTTCATTTCATCTTTTTCATCTTTTATCAATATATTGCATTTTTCTTGGCCCTGTTTGGGTAACAACAGTTGCTATCTCTTGAACATCTTTCATTAAAACATTACTGTATACTTTGAGAAGTATTTTAAGTCTGTTATGCTCCTTTGGAGTACTTTTTTTTTCCAGCAGTCATCTTCCCTTTCTACTTACTCTGTAAGCTTTTAGCCATTTAGATCATACTCACTGGAATTCAACTACCTAATTTTTGATAGGCCAAACAACACTAATGGCTCCTCAATTGAAGATCTGTTTTAGCTCATCTCTGATTGGCCATTTTCTCATAGTTTTGATTGTCAAAATATCAGTTCATGGAAGTATTTTCCTTTCAGTGCAGAAAGACAAGCAACACAACAATTAAAAGATATTTAATATGCAAAAGACTGTATTTAGGAAAGCAATGTATATATTTAAATAAGTTATTGATAACAAGATATTTTGTTATACATGCTTCTGTTCATTTTCTCCCTTTGTTTTCACTAAAACCCTATGAGGAAACTATTATTTCTACTTAATAGATGAGATGAGAAAGATAACTGATTAGCCATCAAACAACGAAGCACATTACTGCTGAGTCCTGTGATCTGTCACCAAAGCCCACACTCTGTCACAGCTACCCTCTTTATTTAATAATAGTTTATATCCCGTCACAAATTCTTCAAAACTTTACAAGTGTTAGAAAGATGAAAATAAACAAGAAGTAGCTAAAGGACCCAATATTCTGGAAATTTATAAAACAGAAATTAGACACAAAAATTCATTTCCATTCCTAATAAATTTCTACTTTACATTCTTTCTATTTTTAAATCACAAATTAATTCATTAGAAGAAAGAGGCTAACCATTTCAGTGCGAAAAGTCATCTCTCGTTCCAAAGATGAGAGGTGAGAAAAATGACGGTCATTTTCAAAAAGTGATATTAAATGTATCCTAGGGAAAAAATGAAATATAATAAGAACAGGTGTCAAACCAATGCTAAAACATTTTTAGGTTATAGCTAAAGTAAGAAAGCCATATAAAAAATAAATTTTTATAATAAATATTAAGATAATAGTAGAATTGTTTACTAACTTACATGTTTGGGGCATTTATAATCCAGTGTAGCACATATGTGAAATTTATTAACTTGGTTCTTAAACTTATTTCTATGTATATCCAAAATTCCTCCAATTCTCTCCTCCCTTCCTTCCACCCTAGGCTTCTAAATCAGAACACTGGCAAGTTTTGTTTTGTTTTGTTTTTTAAGTTTAAGAAGTGATTCAAATGTACCAGGTTGTGGAAATACCTTTATTAACTGTTGAAAAGTGTTCAGAATATAATTTTAAGTAAAATTAGATGAAACTGATTTTTAAAGAAGTATAATATCATATAATGGATCAACTTTAAAGTGCCAAAGAACACAGAACTATACTTAAAGGATATTTTAACAGTGCAAATCAATAGCTGTAGGCAGTGACAAAATATGTGATAAATAATTAGTTGCAGTTAACATTTATGCGATCCTTAATTATGTGGTGCTTTCCAATGAAGTTGAAAATAAAGCAAAATCCCATCCATCAACTTGGTTTTCCACTCCCCCTTATTTATGGTCATATGTCAGGAGACTAATATCAGTAAGAATCCTTCCTACCATTATAGCTAACATCAAAAGTTTCCTGTAGACAAAATGGCCAGAGCAGCATAATCCCAACAGAACACAGCATCCGTACTTCCCAAAAGTAGAAATCTGAGCTCAGTTGAGACAAAAATATTCCAGACGGAAAATATTATTATTTTACAGATGATTTTTACAAATAGATCACTTTTGTAAAATAAAATGCCCATGCACAGTAAAAGGCTCAAAGTCTTTTATTTCTGCCTTTACTACTACATAGTCTTTCTCTTCAATTCTACCTGCTCACCAGTTGACAAGTATTAATAAAACTTTATCTCTAAACTCATGTCACTTAACAACACATTGATACTCTAAAGTAGGGAAGTATGTTAGTTTAAGCTACAAAATACACTAGGAAACTTAAATATTTAAGGAAATACAGTGGGGAATTCTTTGGTAAAGCCAAAATATTTAAATTTGTAAGTAACTATTCTCATAATGAATCTATTTTATAAATACTGCTTCACATATGAGGTTTATTAAAAAATAACGTTTATAAATTAGTACACATATAGATATTACATATACATGGCTAGAAGTTATGTTTTACTATATGAAAATATTGATGGCAAGTTATAAACCAAATTTTTTTATTTATTCCAAAAGAAAACTAAATCTTACCAGTGCAAAATTCCCACAATAGCAGCTGGAAAAAGAAAAAAAAAAAGGGAAATTAAAAGATGCTTTACCTGAAATACCTTTAAAACAAGTATTTCAAATGCATTTGCTTACATGTCCAGAGAGAGAAAATAAAGATATATGGCCAGCTACTTCTGCCTTCATGTGAACATAGGACACAAAACAAATTGCAAATCACACTTACCTTTTGCAAAGGGACCTTGACAACTGAGCAAAGGGGGAGACTTGAAAGGTATACATATGCCTCTTAGATAATTTGTAAAGGAGTGATGAAATATGTGCTTTTGAAACTTTTTGGGGTTTTTTTTCAGTATTATTTTCTATTGTCTCTTATTCTCTATTGTGTAAATTTTTAAAAGGAAGTGAATAAGTACACTAGGCTAGATTTTTTTTTAGAAAAGACTTAAGCCAACAGGAGCCACTCTAGAACACTGTTCCTTGGGCTCATCAGAAAATGGTTAAATGTAGAAAATCACTTCTTAAGAGCCCATTTGAAAACTCCATTATGCAATTCAAACCTTGAGGAAGTGTCAGCTCTTTGTGAGTTCCCAGATCTAGGTACCTCTAAATGGCCCATAACATGCACCCGGTACATGAGGCTTTACTAGAGGGCTATGAGGTCTGATAGTGACTCTAGATATGGAGCTTTTTAAAGAGCGACAAACATAGTCTGTGCCCTCTGGTGAGCAGAAAGTTGCTTTTTAAAAGAATACCATGGAGCTGGGGAGAAGAAAGGGATGAGAAGGGGTGGGCAGTAGTGGAGGAGGCAGAACAAGAACACCACAAACCCTACTGTTCTCACAGGGTTCAGCAGCTTTCCTTGAATTAATGCTCTTTAGGTTATTGTAATCCTTTGGATAATTTCTGAAGTTTTGAAAAAGTTGATTTTGATAATCTTCTAAATATCTTCCTTATTGTCAGGGAGAAGTGAATTTACTTATTTCAGAAGTCCTGCCTTCCTTCTAAGACTTTGTAATAATTCTCATGGTTGCCCCAAATATACTTAGCAAGTCATCTTAAAAACCACAAACATTAACCCCTTTAAAAATTCAAAACTTACTCAAATTGGCTAATAAAATAAATGCAAGTTACTCAATAAAGGAATTAAAAATTACAATGATGAAATCCCTAATCCTGTTTCTCCAGCTCTTTTTTCATATTACTATCCTGGATTCATCTTAAATAATTTCCACAAAATTTACCTGCTTTATATCAGGATGGGTAAACTGCAGCCTATGGTTTGTTTCTATACTTTCCACAAGCTATAAATGGTCTTTATGTTTTTAAAAGGTTGTAAGAAAAAAAAAAAAAAAGATGAAGATACTGAGCACGGTGACACATGCTTGCAAGCTCTGGAGGCTAAGGCAGGAGGATTGCAAGTTCAGAACCAGTCTCAACAACTTATCAAGGCCCTAAGCAACTAAGCAAGACCCACTCTCAAAATAAAAAAATTTTAAAAGGGCTGGGCATGTGGCTCAGTGGTTTAGTGTCCCTGGGTTCAATCCCTGGTACCAAAAAGATGATGATGATACAATGGACACTATGTGCCCTGCAAAGTTTGAAATATTTACTCACTAGTTGTTTATACATTTGTTAACATTTCCTATCTAATGTAGTCTGAGTCACCGTTCTCTCTAAATTGGAAAAAGATGCCCCTCTGATAAGGCTTCATGAACTTTAAGAAATACAGTAACTACTATTCAACTATATTTGTACTCTTTTATTCTCCTGAAAATGAAATGCATTGGCAAAAAATCTTAAAAATAATATTTTAAGTGGAAAAGATCAAATATTCTACCAAATCCATCGACCTTTTCAAAGATCCTCAAAAGTCTTTGTCTAACTCTCTCCCCCTATATTCCACACCTCCCCCTCCCAAAGGACAGACATGGGTATAATATACAGTTTTCCAGGTGCATGAAGTGCCTAGCATTAGGCCTTTACATAGTGATTAAAAGTATGTCCCCAAACCCTATGTCTATCAGTCTCACCCTGAGGGTGACCCAGTCTTCAACTTGACTGAAACAAACACCAAGGGCCACCAGCACTCCCAACTGCTTTTACCTCCACTTCAACATTTCTCTATACAGTAATCCTTGTTTGTTTTTTCTATTCTCTACCACCTCAGAAGAGAAAGTCTCTCTCCTTTTTTCCATAGTTTCTCAAGTTTGTGTTTTTAATTTCCTCCTTCTCAAACATTCCAAAACGTTGCTACATCAATTATTTCCTTTCTTGGATCTTTCATTTGTTGAAAACTGAAATTTCATCTTCCTAGAACTGAAAACACTTCCCTTAAGGTAAGAACCCTTCCAAATGTGGAATATGACCTCCCCTGTTTCTCTCCCATTTAATGACAACACCCTTGGCTACTTTACTCCTTTGAAGTTCCCAAACTCTTTAAATAACCAATGACCTCTTAGTTATAAAAATCAAGCCCTGTTTCAATTCCTATGCTCTTCCATCTTCCTGTAGCATTTGATCAGTTTCTTGGATTTTTTTTCTCTCATCTCTGTCATACTAAATCTCCCCATTCTATTTTCCTAAAAACATTTTATATATTTACCTGTTTTTTTTTCCTTTTCTTCTCATCCTCTGAAACTAAGTTTACAAGTTTTCTCCAGGTCTCTTTACTATATCCCCCTTTCTCTTGCCACATTGGTATCTCTTGGCAATCTCAAATTGTCAACAATCATTTCTACACTAATTATTACCACATCCATGATCTTCAAACCTGAACTTTCTCTCTCCCTCCACCTCCCTCAGTTCCTGTTCTAACAACTTATCTTGTCCTGTCAATCTCTGTCTGGCCCTCCCCATTCCTACATGCTAAGACCATTATAGCCATTCTGTTTCCTTTCTATGTCCAGTCCAGTGTCCACCCTGCTGCTGAGTTAACCAATGTGTAGCACACTCCTCATCAAATCATTCTCCAATTTGAAAGTCATTCAGTGCCAACACAGTGAATGTACTAATATGCCACTGAATTATTCCCTTTTCAAGTGGTAATTTCAAATTATCTCCTTAAAAAATGTTTTTGAAGAAAAGAACCAATCAGTGCCTTCTTACTAATAAAGGTCAAATGCCCAACCCTCGGCCTTGATTTGGCTCTTCAAAGCCAATCCCAATCAATCTTTTCAACTTACTTCCTACTTTCTCTGTTTTCCACATCTTTCCTTTCAGCCTAATTTGGCTTTCATGTTGTCTTACTTCCACAACTTTATAATCATAAACAGTTCCATCAGCCTCTAATACTTGTTCTCAGCTCCGTTCATCCAAATATTGGCCTTTTGTGACAATTTGAGCCCCAATTTTCCCCAACAGTGTTTCCTGATCTCCTTTCTCAATCCCAGCCCTAAAATATTAACTTGTTCTTCTAAGCTCCCATAACAACTGATATCGTCTGTCATTACTGCACCCAACACTCATCAGGTGCCTCTCAAGGACCAAACTTCAGTGCACTGGAACTTGGATTTGGGAAAATGGTGTGGTTTCCAAACCCATGTTGATTCTGGATGTGGAATATGTCTACTGACATAATTAGAAATGTGATAAGAATCTAAACATGAACTACCATTATTTCTCAAGTATTGTTATCACTCCATGGTGGAGCTTCCACTGACCTGGTGGAAAAGAAAATACAATGACTCGCATTAAAAGACATTTATCTATGTCTCAATTTATATTAGTATTCAGTCTGATCAAAGATTGGGTTCAAAATAGAGACAACAATAACTTTTAAGGATTAGGCTCAAAATAGAGACAACAATAACATTTAAGTTATATCCCAAACTACAAAAGATGAAGGAAGAAAACTATTTCAAGTACCTAAATAAGACAAAATCCCTAATTTTAAGCACGGAAGCACCACACCAGACCGAAAGTAAATGGGTATCAGCACTGGGTCATCTTTGTCCACTCTGACCCTATTTTCACTATCAATGATGTCAACTAATTTGAAAACACTTCCTTTGTTTTGCTTTATTTAAGATGAAGAGAAGCATAAAATATCTTTACCTCCCACCCAAAGATCTTGCCAATCACTTTTACAAAGTGTGAGAATTGGCTTCCTAGGTTAAATAATATTTTATTGACATAGAAGTGACCACTAAGCCCAAAAATCCTACAAAAGTATTTTAACACAAGAAGTAAGGAGGCTGGGAATTCTTGGGAAGTGCTTCTCCAGCGCTTGGATCTTATCATTATTGCTGGTAGGACCCCACAAACGCTTGTTAAATTCTTCTCCATTAAGACTCAAGAAAACCACTTCAAATCTTTCTCGGCTCCAAGGGAAAAGCCTAGCACCGCGGGACCCTGGCAGGAGCGCCATCAGGCTCCTTCCAAGGGCTCTCCTGCCTGCTCTGCTCACCTATGCTGAAGGTGGTCCTGCTCGAGACCTTAAGGGTCTGCAATACGTGCACCTTTTCGCGGACCTGTTCCAGGAAACAGAAGAGAAATTGAAAGCGGCCGAAAAGTAGTGTTTTGGCGAGCTGTTCCAAATGCAAGCAGTTTTGCGCGTTCAAATTTCGGATCTTCCGCGGCGTGTAATCCCGGGAGCCCCCTGGCAGGTTTCTGCCGCTTAGGGACGAAGGCTGCAGAAGCAGCTCCGGCTTTTCCATCTCCTCCTGCAGCTCTTTCTCCAACTCGGGCTCCCCGGCTCCGGCTCCGGTGGCCTTGCGCCGCCGCTTCGACTGCAAGGCGCGAGTAGATTGAGGTGGCTCTGAAGTCGCTTCTTTGAGTTTATTCCTCGTTTGCCCGACCATTTTCTCATAGTCCCTGTTCGGATGGAGCTGAGTCTCTCTAGGCAGCGGGCCCAGCCGACTCAGGCGAGGTCCCGAGGGGCCTGACTGGCCTCGCAGCCTCAACGACTGGTCCTCGCCGCCGTTGCGGGCTTCCCAGTCGTCATGGCAACGCGAAACGTGGAGGGCGGGGGCGCGAGCCTCGCTGCTTCGCGCTGCCCGCGCGCACAGCCTCCGCGCAGCACCCCCACGCACGCCACCTCCCAAGAGCGGCGCTCCACGCCAGCTGCACGCGCGCGCCACCCACGCGCACCGCCCCCCCCCCCAGCACAACCCTGCTCGCTTCCAGCCCCGCGCGCATCCAGCCCCCACGTGCCATCCCACGAGCGACGGGTACCCAGCCCGCGTGAGTCAGGAGATGTCACCCCACAGCCTGAGGTGGACATGTGTATCGTGATACCATGGTTTTCTCCTTACTATCCTTTATTGGAATTCCAACAGGGGCGTCAGAATTCCTCTGCCATAGAAGGGTTGTGTTCAAGGCGTGCAGCATTTTCCTAAATCAGTCTTTCCCCAGGACCAATTAAGAGGTGCGCGCTTGTTGTCACAGTCACCACACCATCCCATGGAGGCCTGAGTGCCTGGTACAGATGGACGGGAGAGGGTGCGGGGTGGCATATTCCATGTCCTCTGGCACAGTCCATAATGCAGCAGTCATACTGCTTCACGTCCCATCTGTTTTGTTTCGTTTCGTTTTGGTTTTTTGTCGATCAGATTTGACTCCCTAATCCCCAGTTCCCCGTCAGAACTATAAATCTTTTTTTTTTCTTTTTTTTTTATTGGTTGTTCAAAATATTACAAATCTCTTGACATATCATATTTCATACATTAGATTCAAGTGGATTATGAACTCCCATTTTTACCCCAAATACAGATTGCAGAATCACATCGGTTACACCCACATTTTTACATAATGCCCTATTAGTAACTGTTGTATTCTGCTACCTTTCCTATCCTCTACTATCCCCCCTCCCCTCCCCTCCCCTCCCATCTTCTCTCTCTATCCCATCTACTGTAATTCATTTCCCTCCTTGTTTATTTTCCCCTTCCCCTCACAACCTCTTATAAGTAATTTTGTATAACATTGAGGGTCTCCCTCCATTTCCATGCAATTTCCCTTTTCTCTCCCTTTCCCTCCCACCTCATGTCTCTGTAGCCAGGTTAGAGTCCCTGATGCAACACGGTTTAGAAATGTTCATGGCTCCACATAGCCCATAAAGCATAAACTCCCTGGTTTGCCCATCAAGCCTTCAGTAATCTGCTTACATCTACCTTTTCAACTTTCCCATTTCCCGACGCAGATCTTCCATTCCAGTCATTCCACGTGAGAGGGCCACAGCAGGAGGCTCTGTAACTGGCTTTTTAAAAATCCTTTTCTCCCTGCCCACCTGAATTTTGTCACCTTTGGGCTGCAGTAATTACTCCTTCTCTGAGAGTCTAGAGCTCTTATGGACAGTATTATTCATCTGGATACTAGCTTAAATTCACTAAGCACAAAAATTAAAAAATTTAAAAACACCCAAAGTTCAATAAGAACTGTTACAGTCAATGTGTTGTTTTACAAGGTTGGTTGTTATTGTTTCTCCCCAGGGAGCATTTCTACATTCCTGTCACTGTGTTTTTTGTTGTTGTTGTTTGTTTGTTTGTTTGTTTTGTTTTTGTTTAAAATGTTTTGGCACTCAACTTATAGGAAATTGAAGATCAGGGATATAGTAAATCCTACCTGTCCAGTACTGAGTTTAAAATACAAGGTATTTATGAGTGGTTGGTAAAAGTGTTCTTGAATGAATACACAAAATAGAACACTTTATGTTTTCATATTTTGGAACAATAAGGGCAGTGCAGTTATTGTATTTTTTGTTTTTGAATCAGCTATATAGTAAACATTGGATTAATTAACAGTGTTTGGCACTGTTCTAAATCTTTTATGTAGAGGACCCTCATAGGAAAATCAACAGTGTGACATTGAGCTAGTAATTTAGCCACTCTAAGATTAATTTGCTCATCTGAAAAATGAGTGAAGTTCATCCTTACTGAATGGTATTACTGAATGAAATAATGATTGTAAACCACCTAAAACCTAGTGCATACTTAATTAATGTTATATTACCATGTTTTAGATGGAATATTTTATGGGACGCTGGAGAGTATTACTTCCAATTAATAGTTTGCTCACCTGAATTCATAATCATCAAGTTATATATTAGTTCTATTGTTGAACAACACTACATGTTCTAAGTTCATTAGTTAACTTCTGAAACAGTTGCCTTAATAGTTATTTGTTCTGTTATTAAACAGAATAGATCTGTGTGTAAGAGGGAAATCATGAAATTTATTTTATCCAGTTCATTAGAATCATGCATGTTTTCATCTTTTTATATCTTCTGTAAGAGTGATCTCTTTTGAATCTAGTTATCTTAAACAGTTATTTGAGTAACAATTCACCTACATGCTTATTAACAATAACAACTTAAGCCAATATTCCTGATATTTCATTCTATTATAAAATAATTTAAATAGCACAATATAATTAGATATAATGCAATATATTTCTACATTGTCTTATGTTGTTAGAAATGAAGACGCCTCATGGTACATCAACTGATTTTCCTTGCATAAAGATTTCTAATCCAATCATATGTATCTAAAACTTGCCTATTTGTTCCCTTTGTCTGTTAGTAAGGTAATTAGTAATTTTTTACCAAAAAAAAAAAAAAAAAAGCAACTTAACTATGTAACCAGCAGGTGGCAATAATGACCTGTGAATCCGAATTTTAAAACATTTTAGGTAGTTTTAAATGAATGAATTAAATTTTTTTAAAAAAGGACAAAATCACTGTTATTGTAATGAATCAGTTTACTAAATATGAAATGTAGGGAAATGCCAAATGTAACCCCACATAATAACAATTATATAGCATATTTCCTGTATGAAAATCATTAAGATATTCATCATGATCAATAGTTTTCCGAATAATAATGACTGTGTTTTAGTTGGTTCAGAAAAATTGTCTATAAAATTTTAATGTTTTAACTTTACACAAATACACAGATACATATTTAAATTAAGCTAAGCTACATCAATATCTACCTTGATTATATGGACCAATTTAGATAGAAGGAATTCAATGAACACCATTTTGAAAATGTTATAAATTTTGCACTTTTAATTTGATCACTTAAAATCCTGCTTTCACTTTGATTGATATTATTCTGCATGAAAGATGGGTTTTGTACTGCTTCGCAATGTCTTATACATTGAGATGCTTTTTATGGTGCAATGAGTTGGAAATGGCATCAATATATTTATCTTTAGTCTATCAAAATTAGTTGTCTTCCAAAATGCTGGCAAAATTCTTGGGATCGCACAATTATGTGAACTGCACTTAAGCTACATTTCAAATCTTTTAAATAATTTTACTTTATAGTTTTACTCACTTTAATTATACTTCCTTAAGACTTTTTCTATACATTCAAAGATTAAAAATTTTTTGTTTAATTATATATCTCTATTTTGGTCTCCTAAAACTAGGGTATGTGCTTCTTAAAGGCTATTTGTTTTTCACATAATTCAAATCTGTCTGTTTTTATATATTAAAAGAGCCTTTCAAATTATTCTTCAGCAAGTTGCCTCTGCTGAAAATGAGTATCTTTCAACTTTGTGTATTTTATAAAACACCTGCTTATTTAATCTATAATTGTGTATTTTATAAAACACCTGCTTATTTAATCTATAATCATTACAAATCTAGGGTTGATTAATTTTTAAATAATAAAAAATTTACTTTAAAAGCTAATATTGAATTACTTTATAGATCTTTTTAAAATTCTAGTTGGATACAGTTGCTGCTTTAAAGGGGAAAATGGAAAGTTGTCATACAGTGAAGCATACAGTAAGTTTAAAGGTAAATGCATCTTTTTAAAAAATTTTAGCTTGTTATATATAACAACAGAATGCATTACAATTCATTTTACACATGTAGAGCACAATTTTTCACATCTCGGGTTGTACATAAAGTAGAGGCACATCCTTCATTCTTCATACATGTACTTAATGATGACCATCGCACTCCACCATCTTTCCTACCCCTGTTCCCTTCCTTTCCCTCCATACCCTTTCCCTTTGCCCTATCTAGAGTTCATTTAATCCTCCCATCCCCACCCTCTGTAGTATATTATGAATCAGCATCTTTGAATCAGAGAAATGATTCGGAATTTTGTTTTGGGGGATTGGCTAATTTCACTTAGCATTATATTTTCCAGCTCCATCCATTTACCTGCAAATGCCATGATTTTATTCCCTCTAATGCTGAATAATATTCTATTGTGTGTATATACCACGTTTTCTTTATCCATTCATCTACTGAAGGGCATCTAGGTTGGTCCCATAATTTAGCTATTGTGAATTGTGCTGCTATAAACATTGATATGACTATGTCCCTGTAGTATGCTGTTTTTAAGTCCTTTGGACTTGTAAACTGAGGAGTGGGATAGTTGGATCAAATGGTGGCTCCCAATTTTGGTGTTTCCCAAATGGTTGTTCCCAATTCCCAATTTTCCAGGGAATCTCCGTTATTGGAAATTTCCTTATTGGCTGGACCAAATTTGCAGTCCCATCAGTAATGTATGAGGGTGCCTTTTTCCCCACATCCTTGACAACACTTATTGTTGTTTGTATTCTTAATTGCTGCCATTCTGACTGGAGTGAGATGAAATCTTAAGAGTAGTTTTGATTTGCATTTCTCTAATTGCTAGAGATGTTGAACATTTATTAATATATTTGATGACTGATTATATATCTTCCTCTGGAAGCATCTGTTCGGTAGCTTAGCCCATTTATTGTTTGGGTCATTTGGGTTTTTGCTGTTTTGCTTTTTGAGTTCTTTATATATTCTAGAGATTAGTGCTCTATCTGATGTGCAAGTGGTAAGAATTTGTTCCCCATTAGTAGGCTCTCTATTTACCTCACTGATTGCTTCTTTTGCTGAGAAAAAAGTTTTTTATAGTTTGAATACATCCCATTTATTGATTCTTGATATTAATTCTTGTGCTATAGGAGTCTTATTAAGGAAGCTGGGGCCTAATCTCACATGATGGAGATTTGGGCCTATTTTTTCTTCTAATAGATGCAGCATCTCTGGTTTAATTCTGAGGTCCTTGATCCACTTTCAGTTGAGTTTTGTGCATGGTGAGAGATAGGGGTTTAATTTCATTTTGTTGCATATGGATTTCCAGTTTTCCCAGCACCATTTGTTGAAGAGGCTATCTTTTCTCCAATGTATGTTTTTGGCACTTTTGTCAAATATAAGATAATTATATGAGTTAGTCTCTGTGCCCTCTATTCTGTACCATTGGTCTACAAGTCTATTTTGGTGCCAATACCATGCTGTTTTTGTTACCATTGCTCTGTAGTATACTTTAAGGTCTGGTATAGTGATGCCACCTGCTTCACTCTTCTTGCTAAAGATTGCTTTAGCTATTCTGGGTCTCTTATTTTTCTAGATGATTTTCATGACTGCTTTTTCTGTTTCTATGAGGGATGTCATAGGGATTTTGATTGGAATTGCATTAAATCTGTATAGTACTTTTGATAGTATGGTCACTTTGACAATATTAATTCTGCCTATCCAAGAGCAAGGTAGATCTTTTCATCTTCTAAGGTCTTCTTTAATTTCTTTCCTTAGTGTTCTGTAATTTTTATTGTAGGGGTCTTTTGCCTCTTTTGTTGATTCCCAAGTATTTTATTTTTTTGAGGCTACTGAAAATGGGGTAGTTTTTCTCATTTCCCTTTCTGAGGATTTGTCACTGATATACAGAAATGCCTTTCATTTATGGATGTTGATTTTGTATCCTGCTACTTTGCTAAATTCATTTATTAGTTCTAGAAGTTTTCTGGTGGAACTTTTTGGGTCTTGTAGGTATAGAATCATAACATAAGCAAATAGTGCTAATTTGAGTTCTTCTTTACCTATCCATATCCCTTTAATTTCTTTCGTCTAATTGCTCTGGCCAGTGTTTCAAGAACTATGTCAAATAGAAGTGGTGAAAGAGGGCATCCCTGTCTTGTTCCAGTTTTTAGAGGGAATGCTTTCAGTTTTTCTCCATTTAGAATGATGTTGGCGTGGGACTTAGCGTAGATAGCCTTTACAATGTTGAGATACATTCCTGTTAGCCTTAGTTTTTCTAGTATTTTGAACATGAAGGGGTGCTGTATTTTGTCAAATGCTTTTTCTGCATCTGTTGAGATGATCATATGATTCTTATCTTTAAGTCTATTGATATGATGAATTACATTTATTGATTTCCATATGTTGAACCAACCTAGCATCCCTGGGATGAACCCCACTTGATTGTGGTGCACTCTCTTTTTGATGTGTTTTTGTATTCGATTTTTCAGAATTTTATTGACAATTTTTGCATCCATATTCATTAGAGATATTAGTCTGAAGTTTTCTTTTTGATGTGTTTTTTTGCCTGGTTTTGAAATCAGGGTGATATTGCCCCTCATAGAATGAGTTTGGAAGTGCTCCCTCCTTTTCTATTTCCTGAAATAAATTGGATAGTATTGGTGTTAGTTCTTCTTTAAAGGTCTTGTAGAACTTGGCTGTGTATCCATCCTATTCTGGGCTTTTCTTGGTTGGTAGACTTCTGATGGCATCTGCTATTTTGTCACTTGAAATTGATCTGTTTAAATAGTGTCATCCTGATTTAAATATTTAAATATCATCCCAATTCAATTTGGACAATCGTATGACTTAATAAATTTGTTGATACCTTCAGTATCTTCTACTTTATTGGAGTACAATTTTTCAAAATAATTTTTAATTATCCTCTGTATTTCTGTAGTGTCTGTTGTGATATTCTCTTTTTCATCATATGTTAGTAATTTGAGTTTTCTCTCTCCTTCTCTTCACTAGCATAGCTAATGTCAATTTTATATATTTTTTTCAAAGAACCAACTTTTTATTTTGTCAATTTTTTTCAATTGTTTCTTTGGTTTTGATTTATTGATTTCAGCTCTAATTTTAATTATTTCCTGCCTTCTACTGCTTTTAGTGTTGATTTGTTCTTCTTTTTCTAGGGCTTTGAGATGTAATGTTAAGTCATTTATTTGTTGACTTTTTTTTAGTACTGCTTTCATAGTGTCCCAGAGATTTAAAAATGTTGTGTCTATGTTCTCAATTACCTCTAATAATTTTCTAATCTTCTCCTTGAAGTCTTTTGCAACCCATGTTCATTTGGTAGCATATTGTTAAGTTTCCAGTTGTTGGAGTAATTTTTATTTTTTATGTTGTCGTTGATTTCTAATTTTATTCATTATTATCTGAAAAAATGCAGGGTAGTGTATCTACTTTTTTATATTTGCTGAGAGTTGCTTTGTGGCATAATATATGGTCTGTTTTAGAAAAGGATCCATGTACTGCTGAGAAGAAAGTATACTCGCTCGTTGAAGGATGAAATATTCTATACATGTCCGTGAAGTCCAAGTTATT
The DNA here is from genome assembly GCF_048772815.1 of Callospermophilus lateralis. Lineage (NCBI taxonomy): Eukaryota > Metazoa > Chordata > Mammalia > Rodentia > Sciuridae > Callospermophilus > Callospermophilus lateralis. The sequence goes on from NC_135305.1 coordinate 90,941,698, forward strand.
GATTGTATTATTGAGTTTTATATTTCTTTATTCAGCTTTGAAGATCTATCCAGTGGTGAAAGAGGTGTGTTAAAGTCACCCAAAATTATTGTGTTGTAGTCTGTTTGACTCTTGAACTTGACAAAAGTTTGTTTGGGGCATGTATAGTTATAATCGTTAAGTCGTGTTGGTGTGTGGTTCCCTTGAGCAGTATGTAGTGTCTTTCTTTATCCCTTTTGATTAACTTTAGCTTGAAGTCTACTTTGATATGAGGATGGAAACCCCTGCTTGCTTCCACAGTTCAGGTGAGTGGTATGACTTTTCCCAACTTTCACCTTCAGTCTGTGGATGTCTTTTCCTGAGATGAGTCTCTTGGAGGCAGCATATTGTTGAGCCATTTTTTTAATCCAATCTGCTAGTCTATGTCTTTTGATTGGTGGGTTTAGGCTATTAACATTCAGGGTTATTATTGAGATATGATTTGTATTCCCAGCCATTTTTGTTTATTTTTGGTATTAAACTTGACTTGCTTTCTCCCTTGATTAGTTTTTTTTTTATTGTAAATGATTTTCATCATTGTTTTTTATTTCCTCTTGTGGAATATTTTGCTGAGGATGTTCTGTAATATAGGCTTTCTAGTTGTAAATTCCTTTAACTTTTGTTCATCATGGGAGGTTTTTATTTCATCATCAAATCTAAAGCTTAGTTTTGCTGGATATAAGGTTCTTAGTTGGCATCCATTTTCTTTCAGAGCTTGGTATATGTTGTTTCATGATCTCCTGGCTTTGAGGGTCTGGGTTGAAAAATCTACTGAGATATGAATTGGTCTCCCCCTGTATGTGATCTAATTCCTCTCTCTTGCAGCTTTTAAGATTCTAACCTTATTCTGTATGCTAGGCATTTTTATTATAATGTGCCTTGGTGTAGACCTGTTGTAATTTTGTATATTTGGTGTCCTCTAAGCCTCTTGCATTTGGTTTTCAAATTCATTCTTCATGCTTGGGAAATTTTCTGATATTATCTCATTGAAGAGATTGTGTGTTCCTTTGGTTGGAAACTCTGTTCATTCCTCTATCCCAATAACTCTTATATTTGGTCTTTTGATGCTGTCCCATAATTCTTGGATGTTCTGTTTATGGTTTCTAACTTTCTTCACTGTGTGGTCAACTTTATTTTCCAGATTGTATACTTTGTCTTTATTATCTGACATTTCTTCCAAGTAATCTCTAGTCTGTTGGTTATGCTTTCCATTGAGTTTTTTACTTGGTTTATTGTTTCCTTCATTTCAAGGATTTCTGACTGTTTTTTTTTTCAGAGTCTCTATCTCTCTCTTGAAGTAATCTTTTGCTACCTGTATTTGCTCTTTTATTTCTTTGTTGAAGTGATTAGTTTTTGCCTGTATTTACTCATTTAGGTCAATCTTTAATTCTCCGATCATTTTAGTTATGAATCTTCTGAACTCCTTCTCTGACATTTCATCAAATTCTCTGTCCATGGATTCCGTTACTGTAGGGTTCCGGTTTGTTTGGGGCACTTGTCTATGTGTCTTCCTTTCTTGCATCATGGATCTGAGATGTTACAGTTTCTACCCTATATTCTTGTAGTACCTGTGCAGATTGTACCTCTCTTTGATGTTGGGCTTCCAGACTCTGATATTGTCCTTCAATTAATGCTACTGCAACTAAAGATAGTGGAAGCAATATTGGAGGTAACTCAAGATAATAATGAAGGTGCCCTAAGATGGATGCAAGGTCTTACAGAGATGGGGCTGAAAGGGTGGGCCTCACAGTGGCCTCACACTCTCTTTGGGATGCCTGCTTGAGAAGCAACTGCTTCTAGGCCCTGTCTATTGTCAAAAAGGTAGGGGCTACTGTGTGGGTAAGGCTATGGTGATATCTGCAGTGTTCCAAGATGGAAGTGAGTTAGGCTTGGCTCCCAGATGGGGGAGGGAAATAGCAAACTTGGACCTACCCTGGGCCTGGGTCCTACGTAGGTGGTGTGGGCAGATCTGGGCCAGGCCTGGGCTCCTACGGTGGTCTGCTGGTCAGAAGAGGTGGTCCTGTGCCAGAGCCTGAGCTCCCAGCAGGTGTCTGCCAGTGGCAGATGGACGCGGGCCTACTGTGAGTCTGGGTCCCACGTAAGTCAGTGTGGGTAGATCTGGGCCAGGCCTCAGGGTAAATGCATCTTTATGTGATAAATTTGCACAGCACTGCATTTTGGACTTTAGGAGAAATGGTATCTCTGTTAACAAGGTAGAATTTCTAGGAATTCCGCTCTACTTCCTGTATCTGTGAAGGAGCTGTCCTATACCTCAAAAACAAACAAAACAACTAGAACTCTGTAAGCCATTCATGCTATGCTCAGTGTAGTTTTCTAGGCCTATCTCAGATGACAAACTTTGAACAGTCATATACAAGCATGTTTCATTCAAAGGGAAGGAGATGATCAATGAATTAATTGGGAGAATTCTTTTATCCCTAAGACACTGCACAATTGCTTAGTATATGCACACTGATTTGAACAGAATGGTACTTAGTAGCATTGTTAAATGACTTAACTTCTATCTTGTGCACAAACTCCATCATATTCATATTATTTTTATCATTGCCAAAGTAACTAATATACGACAATTTAATTCAATATCAATATTTACTTTAATATTTAATATTTGAACTTAATATTTAATTTAGCATTAATAAGCAAAACCTTCAAGTATATTGAAGAATAAGTTCATTAAAGAATAAATTTTAGAATATGGATATATTAAATGCAAAATGACAAAAATAGCAATAATATATACTGAATCTGTGTACTGTGTGTTACATAACATAATAATTTAGCTTGATTTAATTTAAGCTTTGACTTTGATTATGATATAGTGATTAGAAATTCACTAGACTGGGTTCAGTATACTTTGGGCAATTTACTTCTGTACCTGTAATTAACTCAACTATGAAAGATTTTGGACAGCATGTCCTTAATAAGGCCTTTTAAACTTTTTTGATTCTCATTGGTATTTGTATACATATTTAGGAAGCTGGACGGATGTACCTCTGAGTCATACAATAAGTTGTACTAAGCTCTCTTACCAGTGTTTCCCTTCCCTTCTTGTCTTTAGCTCTGTGTTCTGGCCCTGGTCTCTGTTCTTCTAGTTCCTTCTATTTCCACTTGCTGTCTCGTCTCTAAACTCTATTATTCCTATTTTCTAATTACTTCAATCCACTAGCAGCCTATGTTAGCCAGCTTTATACATCTGTGACCAAAATATTCAATAAGACCAACTTAGAGGAGGAAAGTTTGTTTTGTCTCACAGTCTCATAACTGAAATGTTGGGGTTGGAGGGAGCTCTTGGGAGTTCACTGGAATTGGAAATATCAATGTGCAGTCATAATTTCTAATATATTTTATACTTATTCTAATAGATGTGTAGTGTATCTCATGTTGTTTTAATTTATAACTCCTTAATCACATGATGCTGATCATCTTTTCATGTGGTCATTTTCCATTTACACCTTCTTAGGGGAGATATCCATTCAGGTAGATCTTTTACCCTTATTTTAATTAGTGTTTGTTTTCATAATGTTAAGTTTTTAACAGAGGTTTAATCCATGGTTGGCTGACTCATTGCTGTGGGCCCTCGGTGAGGCAGAACATCATGGTGGAAGGATGTGGCAGAGGAGGGGTACTCACTTCATAGTGGCCAGGAAGCAGAGAGAGATTCAGGGAAGATGAAGCATTCCAGGGCACACCCCCAGTGACCCTCCTCATCTAGCCATGCCCTACCTGCCTACAGTTACCACCCGGTTAGTCCACTCAAACTAGGTTATAGCTCTAATAATCTAATCATTTGACTTCTGAATATTCCTATAGTAACTCGGGAGCTTTTGGTGGACGCCACATATCCAAACCATAGCACAGCCTAAATGGAAACTAGAATATAAGGAGTGGGGGGGACATCCATGAATAACTCATAAATGCTTACAGCAAGACCACAAAAACAAAAACAACTACCAGACCTTTGTTTTGGACAGCAGAGTCCAGCTTGCACATAAATATTAACTCATCTCCCGAAAATAAATATGGAACTTTAAAGTCCTCTCCTTGTCTCTGCTATAGTCTGATGAAACCCTTCTTGAGATACTTACCAATGACAATTTTTACTCCATTAAGTGAAAAATTGTTGAGTTATCCAGGTTTTACATTTCTTTTTTACTTTTCTTTTTTAAGTGTCAAATAATTCAATAAATCATTGTCAGTAGGAATTTGCTCTACATTTTTCTCTTTTCCATTTTATATTGGAGCATTCTAATTGTAATAATAGTGGGATTCATTGTGACATATTTGTGCATGCATAAATGCATAAATGTCTCTTACATTCCTCCATACCTTATTCTTCAATCCCCTTTGGCTACTCTAATGGTCTCAAGTCTATTATTTTTTAGTATTTTTTTTAGTTGTAGGTGGACCGAATACCTTTTTTTTATTTTTATGTGGTGCTAAGGATCAAACCCAGGACCTCATACTTGCAAGGTGAGCACTCTACCACTGAGCTATACCTCCAGCCCTCAATTTTATTTTTGATGAGGTCCTTTTCTTTCCTTTTTCTCTCTTATGTTTCACATATGAGAAAAAACTTAGGACCTTTGACTTTTTGCATCTGGCTTATCTTACTGAGCATGATGTTCTCCAATTCCATTCATTTTCCTGCAAATGCCATAATTTCCTTCTTCTTTTTGGGTGAATAAAACTCCATTATAAAACTCTACCTTTTTAAATTGATTCATCCATTGCTGGACAACAAGGCTGGTTCTATAGTTCAGCAATTATGAATTGTACTGCAATAAACATGGGTAGGCAGATATTGCTATAGTTTGCGGACCTTAATTCTTTTGGATATGTTTTAAGGAGTGGCATAGCTGGGCTGTATGGTTTTCCATTTCTAATGTTTTGAGGACCCTCCATACTAATCTCCACAGTGGTTGTACTAATATACAATCCCACCAATAGCATATACACATTTCTTTTTCTCCTGCATCCTCACCAACATTTATTATTTTTTTTTGTATTCTTAATGATTGCATTCTAACTGGAGATGAAATCTCAGTGTAGTTTTGATTTGCATGTCTCTGATTGCTAAAGATGTTGAACATTGTTTCATGTATTTGTTGGAACTTTTATATTTCTTAATTAAAGTTGTATACCTGGGTTCAGAAAAGACAAGGTTGATGACACAGCTAGCCTGTGGCTTGTCCCCCAGAGTTTCCTTTGCAGTAAGTTTTGTCCCCAGTGTAGCAGAATTGAACCGGTGAACCCTTTAATAGGTGGGCCCGAGTGGGAAGTGACTAGGTCATGGGAACTTCACTCTTATGAGCGGATTATATGGTAAGAGTAGATTCATTCCCATAAGCTCACCTTTATGAAAATGGTTCAAGGGTAAAATAAATATTTTATAAAAGATAAATAAATATTTTATAATCATCGCCATATTAACGATCAAAATGGAGAATGGATTGTGTACATGATTTTTATTTATTTTCTAAGGAGTCCAAAGAACCAGCTTTGATTTTGTTCCCTAGGGGGAAACAGAGAGAAAACTAAAGTAAAATAAATAAACAGGAAAGAAAAATAAACTAACATAAATTACATAACTTAGGTTTCACCTGAAGCTATCAAATAGGCATAAATAGCTTCTTTTTACAGATAACAGAAGTTGAGGCAGAGAGAAGATTCTGGACAGCCCACTCTTATAAGTATACAAGATTTAACTTCCCTGGAAATCTTCAAGATTGACATGTTGAGTTACCTATAGAATTGAAATAAAAGATTTTCTGGGTTGTATTTTTCTTTTTTTCCCCAAAGTTTTATTAAGAGCTTTGTGACATACAATTCACATACCATAAACTCACCCCCTTTAAAGTGTGTGATTGAATGATAGATTCACAAAGTTATGCAACCATCACCATTATTTTATTCCACATTTTTACTATTCCTGAAAGAAATCTCATATCCATTAGTACTTATTTCCATTTCTCCTTCCTTCCAGTCTCTGACAAGCAGTACATTTCATATAAGTGAGGTCACACAATATGTTGCCCTTTGTAACTGGCTTCATTCTCTGAACATGATGTTTTCAAGGTTGATCCATGCTTTAACCTTTCATTTATTCTATTTTACGGATATACTATGTTTCATTTATTTATCCATTAGCTAATGGACATTTGGATTTTTCCCATTTTGCCTCTTGTGAATTATAACACTATGGGCATTCTTATATGTTTTGACATGTATTTTAATTTATCTTAGGTGTATACCTAGGTGTGGAATTGTTGGGTCATATTGTAACTGTTTTTCCCATGTGGCTGCACCATCTTACATTCCCACAACCAATGTTGAGGCAGTGGTCCAGTTTTTCCAAATCCTTACCAACACCTGTTATTATACACAATTAATGATTGTAGCCATCCCTGTGGGTACAAAGTAATACTTTGTTGTCATTGTTGTTTTACTAATAGACTTTATTTTTTCAGAGCAATTTTAGATTTAAAGAAAAAAATGTGCAAAATACAGTTCCAATAGATTCCCTTTCCTCTACTCTTATACATAATTTTTATCATTAACATCTTACATTAGTGCAGTACATTTAATGAACCAATATTGATGCATTATTAAAGTTCATAGTTTACATTGTATTTTATCCTTTAAGTTGTACTGTTTTATAAATGCATGATTTTCCTGTATTTTCCATTAAGGTATCAGGACAGAATTGTTTCACTGCCTCCCCAAACTCCTGTGCTCCCCATTTATTTATTCCTCCCTCTCTCCTTCCAAACCCTGGAAACCATGGATGTTTTTATAGTCTCAATAATTTTGTGTTTTTCCCTAATGTTTTATAGTTGGCATTTTATAGTGTGTGATCCCTTCAGAATGATTTTTTTCTTTAAACAATATGCATTTAAGATTCCTTCAAATCTTTTCTCAGATTGATAGTCCTCCCCTCTCTCTTATGGTACTAGGGGTCAAACCTAGGGTCTCATGCATGCTGGGCAAGCACTCTACCATTGAGTTATAGTGTTTTTTTATTACTAAATAATATTCTGATGGAAGGATAATGGATGTACATCTGATCATCCATTTACCTGTTGAAGAACATCCTTAGTTGCTTCCATGTTTGGGCAATTATGAATAAACCTGCTATAAACATTCATGTGCAGATTTTTGTGGGACATAAAATTTCAAATCATTTGGGTGACTATCTAGGAGCACAATGGCTGGATCACATAATACTATGTTAATTTTGCAAGAAACTGAAACATTTGTGTTGTGAAATGGCTATACAGTTTACAATGCTGCTTGCCATTAGTGAGAGTTCATGTTGTTCATCAACAGGATGGTGTTGCTAGTGTTTGGGATTTTAGCCATTCTAATAGAAGTGGAGTAGTATCTCATGTTTTAATTTACAATTCCCTCATTGCATGATGTTATTTCTTTAATGTTTAAGTAATGTTTTATTGATACAATTCACATAATATGTAATTAGTCTATTTAATGTATACAGATAATGATTTTTAGTATATTCATGTCAGACACGACATTCAATTTTAGAACATTTTTATTACTCCCAGAAGAAATCCCATACCAATTATAATCACTTCACCTACTAACTCACCTCTCCCGCTCTCAGTGAGCCCTAGGTAACTACTAATATTTTTATCTCTATAAATATTCTTATTATGGACAGTGCATATAAATGGAATCCTGTAACACTGTAGTCTTGTTGATTGGCTTCCTTCCTTTTTTGTTGATATAATTCACCTAATTGCAAGGTTCATTAATGTTGTAACTGAACGTTATTCCTTTTCTTTTTTGCAGTTCTGGGATTCATATGGTTATTTTCCATGTGTATACCTTCATAGGGGAGATGCCTGTTCAGTTAGATCTTTGCCTTTACTCTAATTAGGTTGCTTGTTTTCATATTGTTGAGTTTTAAGGTGTTCTCTACATTTTGCATAAAATGTCCTTTATCAGATATGTATTTTGAAAATATTTTCTCCTACTCTACGATTAGTCTTTTCATTCTCTTAATAGAGACTTTCACAGCATGGAAGTTTTTAATTTTGATGTAGTCCGTTAACTTTTTTTTTTATCAATAATTAACATGCTTTCAGTGTTACATATAAAAAAAAGTTACTTAGATTTTATGTTATCTTTTAAAAGTTTTATATTTTTGCATTTTACATTTAGGAGTATGCCTCATTTTGAGTTAATTTTTGAAAAGGTGTAAGGTCTATGTTTAGGTTTATTATTTTGATGTAGATATTCAGTTGTTCCACTATCATTTGTTGAAAATATTACAGCTCTTCCAGTGAATTGCCTTTGTTCCTTTGTCAAAGATCCATTAATTTTATTCATGTGAGTCTATTTCTGAGCTCTCTCTCTGTCCCCCAATCTGTCTTTTCTCTCACCAGTACACCCTATCTTTATTACTCTAATTTTGTAGTAAGCTTTCAAGTTGACCTCTGCCAGTTCTCTGACTTTGTTCAATATTGAGTTGGCTATCCTGGGTCTTTAGCCTTTCCACATAAACTTTAGAAGCTTATTTTATAGCTACAATTAACCTGCTGGGATTTTGATCAGGACTATGCTGAAACGACAAATTGGGAAAAAGTGACATCTTCACAATATTGAGTCTTCCTAATCATAACATGCAGTATCTCCAGTATCTCTCCATTTATTTAGCTTTTCTTTAACTTCTTTCTTCAGCAATTTGTAGTTTTTCTCACACAGACCTTGAGCATATTTTGTTTATTTATATCACGTTTTTATTTTTCACTTGTTTAGTGCTGATATAAATGGTGTTTTGCTTTTACTTCAAATTCCAATTGTTCATTTCTGGCATAGAGGAAAACAATCGACTTTTTAAATATTAACCTTGTACTACAACCTTGCTAATCATTAATTATATGAGTATTTTTTGTTGTTGTTAGAAGCTTGTTAATTTTTTGTATATTTTAAAACAATAAGTATGGGAAGAAAAATCCATTTAAACAAAAAGAAAACTGAAAAATAAACCCAGCTGTGCTGCAAGGAGGGCAAGATGAACCCTCACCTAAATCCTGAATGTGTCTGTGACAGTACTCTTAAGTTGAATATCAGGGAAACAACAGCAAATATATCCTACCTTGTTTTGTTTTGTTTTGTACTGTGTATTTAACCCAAGAGTGCTTAACCACTGAGCCACATCCCCAGCCCTTATTATTTTTTTTGAGGCAGGGTCTTCTAAGTTGCTTAGGGCCTCTGTAAGTTGCTAAGGCTGGCCTTGAACTTGCAATCCATCTGCCTTAGCCTCCTGAGTCACTGGGATTACAGGTGTGCTTCACTGCACAGGCCCTGACTCCTTTTTAGTCAGCTTGTTTTTGATAGATAGTATGAGTGAAAAATATAAAATTTGTTATATAATTTAATATGTTGACATTGTTGGGATCCAGGGTACATACCATGGAAGAGGCCAGATAAAGATGCAATGTGTCAAAGGTAAAAAGGACCCTACTGGGAATGCTTTGGAATTAAAAATAACAATATGTACTCATTTTTGTCAGATGGCAAAACTGGAATAATTTGAGCATCTGAATAATTAGGTATAATAATAAATTATAAACCATTGAAAAATAAGAATCCTTTGGTCATAAAAGACCAAGTGGATCTATTCTGTTAGAAATAATATGCTACAAAAGCCACTACTGGGTCATTTGACAAAACTGAGTACATATTGATATTTCTAATCATGAGTACATATTTGTCAAAACAAATACAGAAGCTAGATTAAAGTGTTGTGTCATTGTTAAATCTTCTGAAATTGCTAACAGTCCTGTGGTTATTTAATGAAATCATATTTTTTAAATATACTCTGAATTATTTAGACACAATGGGGCATATGTTCAACTTAATCCATAATGATTCAGAGAGCAAGCTCTATATATTACTTAGCTGTGCACTGTGTGTGTATGTGTATGTGTGTGTGTGTGTGTGTGTGTGTATGTGAGTGAGTATACAGTGTGCACAAGATAAAGCAAATAGTGCTAAAGGTAGCAACAGGTGTATCTGGGTTAAGGATGTACAGAATTTTGTTATACCATTCTTGCAACTTTTCTTAAAACTTGAAATTTTTCTAACTAAATGATTTTTAAAAGGTTGTTGTTCAACATGAACAAAAATTTGAGGGTAAGAGCAAACTTGAAAGCAGAAGGTCTGATAATGCCACATATTTTGAAGGACTGTCATGTGGAAGGAGGATTAGGACTTTGAATTTGACTAATCTTATTTCAGGTCAACCTGCTTTGTGTAATATCATTATAGCACATCCAAGTACTCATGGCTGGAATGACAGGTAGGAATTCTTTAAGTTTTATGTGGTCTTCAGGACCATTCAGTACAAGAGGTGCAAAAATCACAGGATTCTGAGGGTACATTATATAAGATAAACAGAAGGGGACTAGGTGTAGAAAAATGGGAAATGGTGGGATATACGAGTAATGCTTTTGCTGATGTTATTCAAATGTAATTAAAAACAATGCTACAATATTATGTTATAAGCCAGTGCTGTGTCTGGTCTAGGAGAGGCCAGCTGTGACCACATGGTGTCACTTAATCTTTCTTTCAGGTGAGGAAAAAGGTACCAAAAGTTACAGTGTGTAAAAGATAATGAGAGATGTAAATGTGTGCATATATATCAAAACCACACCATTTTTAATGAAAGAAACTGATATCCACACATTTGTACTTCTGTACAATTTGGGGTAATATATAATTTTAAGCTGTTTACAAATAACATGTACTGCTTCAAATATTACATAAGGTTGATAATACATTTCTAGCAGAAATAAATATATTGCACTTAAAAAGAACTTCATTAGATGTTACTTCATAGTATTACGCGTATAATTTCCTTTTTTCTATAGAACATTTCCCAAGCCCTTCCCTCCCACCCTGAACACACACACTTCATTACAGTGATGGTTCTCACACAGTTCAGTAAGCAAACAAAGACACAGCAAACCATGAAACTGTGATAGTCTAAAGAGGCATATCTAATTTCACCCTTTAGGAAATAAAAGAACTTCTTTTAGGTTTTGAAATTTAAAAAAATAACGAAATACAGTATGTTAATGTACCAGAAGTAAAATACAACAAATTGTATTTTTTGTCCAGATATACTATTTCACAAAAATGTTATTTAGTTATTACTTGAAACAATGAAAAGTTATTACCTTCTACTTTGTTTAGAGGGGAGAGGGGATTGAAATTATTTGAGAGAGAAACAGAAAGAAGGTTGGAAAATATTTTTGGATTACTTGCCCATCAAATATTTATAAATGAACTTTTCTATATTTAAGCATGCTGAAGAAAAATAAGAACTAGGATATTTTATAAATGGAATGGATGAGGAAGTAATGAAGGAAGAGTTTTATGATTTTCTAAAGTTTTAAGAGTCTGTAACATTTTCTTGTTTACAGAAAAAAGAATCCTTTAATTCTAAGATAATATAAAAATTTATACAAAACTCCTCTCAAGCACCACTCGCTAGAGGAGCAAGTTGAAAATCTTCTGTCTAGATATAGACTAGAGCATCTTCTTCTTTTAATAATTATCAATTCTCTATCCATTTCATAATGAAAACAATTTTACTCACTTAAGTCAGTGGAAGATAGAATAAAGTGTTCGTTTTCTTGTGATGTTTCCCTATAATTTGCATAGCTGAATTTCTGGAGCTTTAGTTACTAAGTCGTGATTAACCTTGTCTATATATTTAATGGGGTATAAAGTCATTCCATCCACTTTATTTGAAGGTGCTCGTTCTCAGTATAATCGGGCTTTATATAAGCAAGACGGTGTGAAACGCTAACGTGAAACATAGAAATGGGATAAATATCCTGACATCATTCCGAAAAATTCATAAGCAGTATGAGATGAAGATACTTCACATTTATTTCCTGGGCTTTTAGAGGGTTTACTTTTCCTTTTTGTTTAGGAGATGGTTGTGGCTAAAGAAACAAAATGACAGAAGTGTGGATAAAGGTGGAAGAGGAGAGATCTTGGAATGCCCCAGAAGTCACTGTACCTCCTGCAGCTTAGCCTTACACAAGGGTGCTTGCTAGATAATAAGGCATTATTAGGAAGCTTCATAATATCATCCACTCAGTGCCCAACTATCCGAAATGGTGATAGGCCCTCCCGGAAAGAAACCATTGGTATAAACTCGAAGTGACCAGCAATGCAATACAAAATTGTTAATCAAGACCTATTACCTAAAAATTTCTGATGTGTTAGACACAAGATGGATATATTTATTGCTTGTACTGCTAAAGGTAGGAAGAGGAGGGAAGAGATTTACTAAATAAGTAGAAAGAATAATTGAACTTAAAATTATTGTGACAAATGTTTTAAAAACAAATCTCAAATGCAGAGCCTACTAAGTTATAAACTGATTTGATTCCTTACAGTTCCACCAATCTGGTCTGACAGGCAGGAACTCTTTTTAATAGCACTGCACATTAGCTGTGCTTTTTGATACTGTAATGTACTTAGAGGGAAAAACAAGAATTTATTACAAATGTAACTCCTGGTTGTTATCATTTGGTTGGCTTTCCCATTAAATATATAGTTCTTGCAATAACCTTAGGTAGAATAGATTTGGAATTTTAAATACTAAGCTCCCCAGGGGTCAATAAGAATTGACAACCAGAATCATTTGGAATGACACATGTGGCATTAATGTCTACCTCTTGGTTCCCATGACTAGAGTGACTGATTTGCTTGCACTCTGTTTCTCTTGTGCTTTTTCTCTCTAGTTCAGGTAATACTAATGCGTAAAAATATATCCCATGTAGAATTTCAGGGATCATTTTCCAGAGCATGCTTTGCTTTTCTTTAAGCAGTCTACCCTAGTTTTAGTCTCATATTGCTTAATTACAAAACAAAGTTATGAGTTAGGAAATAATGGTATACAACTACATTTTACAAAAAAACACATGAGCCTACTTGGTATTGGGAGAACTTTCAAATAGTAAATAATCCTCTAATTCTCTTTGAAAAGGAAATTTAGACACAGATTCACTTAAGCCGACCAGTAATTGAGTGGCATCATTGTGTAAAATAGCATCTTTTGTTATTCCTGCTTTAGGCAACAGCACTCTGTATTCAAAGGAATACTGGCAATAGGCCAACTATTAAACATTAAGCCCCTATCTAAACGTTAGTCATAACTGCTTTGTTTAAAGAACTGCACATCTGTACTCTGAAAGTAAACTACCTAAGGATGCTACAGCATAACATGCAAGAAGTTAGAAATTAACCTACAGGATACGCCATAGGGCTTTGAAATGCTTTGTTAACAAGAGTCCTGCTCCTTTGTAAGTAGACTTTAGGATTCAGTGAAAAATGGCAAGTGTAAAATCCAAAATTGGCATCTCATGGTCAGACTGTGTCAAGATGCCTTGTTTCATGGGCTGAACATGTCCAAAAAAGGCATTTGATGTGTAGAAGTCTAACGTTAAACAACCAAGTAAAATCTACAGACGTCTGATGTGATAAGTATATTGCATTTACCCCAAAATACACTTCTACTGTCAGTAACAATATTTCCCATCTCTCATAATAGATTCAATACTTTTGCAGTAAGAACAGAATAGAATGAAAATTACATATATATATTAAATTAGAGTTTTGAGGAAATTGGCTAAGAAGACAGTTTACATCCTGTAGCTGGAATGCATTAGACCTTGAGTTGAAAGACTATTAACTTCATTAAATTTTTATTATTAGGAAAATGAACTGTTGCTAAAAACCAATGTGGTTACCCAGACTATAAATGCTAAGATATATGATGCTCAAAAATAATATGGATTATATAGAATTAAAATATAACTAATTACTATTATACACATTAAAGAAAGGCTTAAGAAGATAACGAAAGTTGAAAATAAAGTGGATGAGGCTCTAATGGACTTATAAGAACTTCCAATGTTTCAGTCAGCAAGTTAATATGCAATTTCATATTAGGGAGTGAGAAAATGGTAAGAGTCTCCAAATGTAACACAGTAAGGAAAAAAGATAAGTCAGATACATGGGCACATTACTACACATGAGCACACTAAATCATGGCTACCAAAGCATTTAGAATGGTCATTCTCAAACCCTGTCAATCAGTGGCAGCAGCAACAAAGCAGATTTATCAAAAATAAGAATATGGGCCCAATGCATTTTAACATCCATTAATTCCCCCAAAAGCTGAAGTGAAAATGAAGGGGCCTTTGGCTCCCTTGGTAGAAAAATTCCTTTCAGAATAGAACAATCATCTTTTTACTTAAGCTGTAAGTGAAATAAAGCCTCACATATCATCATGCATAGGCTTTGGAGGGTTCCTCAGTGGTAAGTCAGTAGTGTATTTAGAATGCAGCCCAGAAAAAAAAATCAGTCCTTAATCTAGAGAGGCCCTTGCTTCAAAATCAACAAGTTGTTGTAAGAAAGAGAATTAGAAAGAAGACTAAAGACTGAGCTTGTCAAGTACTGGCCCTTCAATATTGCAAAAAGAGCTTTGTGAAGGCTTACTACACATATTCATCCACACAACAGGATGCATTAGCATTATCTCATCTCCTTCCCCAGCAAACTAAATACAAAAAACTAAACATGCTTAAGCTACAGCACTACAGATATTTCTCTATTGGCTCCCACTTTCTACAGGGAGAAACTGACTTAAGTTAGTCATATGGTCAGTATGCTATATAGTATTGCCTCTTTGAAGATTCTTTTAACTGTGGAAAGCAGAAAGAAAACCTATACACACTGATTTTATACAGTACTGCATTGACACAGCATTTTTAACTAAGGAGTAAAGCACCTTAACGTTCATCTGCCTTATATTATTAAGCTTTCTGGGTAAATTAATATCCTATTAGTTGCAAGATTTAGCTGGCTAAGAACTTTATGTTGATTCTCTCCTGAACCTAAGACAGGTTCCCGACTTAAGTTCTCTAAGAGATGTTCTCCCAACTACAGATGAATCCTGGTCCGTGGTGCATTCTCTTAGCATTAGATTTTATTGTGAGTCCAGCTCTCCTCTTTAATAGGTCCCATGTATCTTGGAGAGCCCCTGCTCCAATACCCGCCATCCCGCCCACCCAACCCTGCCTATATTTCCATACCCATTTGCACATTCTGGATCTAAATTCTCCCCTTTTTAGAAGAGTCATACAAATGGTGTCATCACAGCAGAGGAGTGGCGTAGTCCCTGGATGGCAGCATAGGGCCCCTGCTGAAAGTAGTGATGGTACCTTGGCATGTGGAATGAAGGGAACGTTGGACCACTCCCTTGCATGGAGCTCGCAATGGCTGATGGGGTCAGAGGCATCCCCAGCCGACTATATGGTGGCAGAGAACCCTGTATGGGGTGAGGAATGGGTGTTGCTATGGATGCTGTGCTGGTGCCAAGAGCAGTCAGAGACTGTGGGTGCTGAAATCCAGGAAAACTGGAAGAAGATGATACCCAGGAGCTGAGAGACAAATTGTCAGATGTTGTAAAGGCTGACCCTATGAGGAAAAAAAAAAAAAAACACACTCATTAGACTGGAATGGCATTATCTATAAAGTTCTATTTATTTTCAAAAATATTTAACAGATCTATGATTTGAAAAGACAACTGCACATGAGATTTGTCATGGGCCAAATCTACCTTTTTAGATACAAACATATTATTTAAATCCTTCATGGAAGAAAGAATTTACTAACTGAAAAAAGACTTAACTCACTAAATGGCCTGCATATTCCTACAGAATGACCAAAACACTAATAGCTTGTCTGAAGGTGATGAACTGATTCCCTGGGGCTCCAAATATCTGTGTTCTAACTTTTGCAGCATCTCCATAAAAAAGACTCCTTATGGATGTCTCAGTCTCAACAAAGCTGCATAACTTCCAAAGCCACTTATGAGAATCCAAAAGAACAAGCTGTCCTATATTGCAGCACCTAAAAGTTTAAACAAGAATTGACATTAAATTTTCTGGCTATATTAGCAGTTTGCATGGTTAAGTAATAAGAAATATTCTGTATTTTCTCTAGTGATATTACCTATAGCATGGACAAAAAATAATGACAGAGGTTCCCTCCCCATACAAATGCTCCAGTTCCCGGGACAGAGCACCTCTGGCCTCATCTCAGGACTTCCTTCCCCAAGTATAGGGGCTCCTTCCTAAAACAGGGAAACTCGGCTTATTCTTCCTCTCACCACTGGGGTCACCACTTTTATGTGATGCCCTTCACAGGACAATCCTCTTTTAAAAGTGTTTTCCACTTCTATCTTTGATCCTAAAAAGACATACCTAATGTACGCAGAACAGATGTGTTCCTTCATTTTCAGATTATATAGCTGAAGTTCAGAAAGACTAATAAACTGCCCCCAAGGTTCAACAGCTCTTTGGTACTAAATTGCAGACAAGTACCTCTTAACCCCTAAGTCAAAGGCTCAGTGTCCTTTTACTAGAAAACAGTAACTTTAGGCAGTGTAATCACTTAGAACTTGGACAACAATACATGTGGAGATCACTGTAAGGGGCTGTCCCCTCCTGAGAAGGCCCTGAAATCCTTTCCTGACAGTGTTTACCTTGGGGACCGGCTGTCTCATCAATTACCTACATTTGTTCTTCTTTAGGAACTCTAGCTCCCACTGGCTCCACAACCACAAAGCTATCTTACCTCGATTTTGGGTTGTCTGAGTCTCATCCCCCAGGACGTCCTCTTCTCCTCCATAGGTACGGATGGGTGAGCGGGCATAGGAATGCTTCTGGATCAGGCTCTCCACACTTTCCCTAGGTTACAAAGTAATATGTAATGAGTTCACTACCAAGTTAAGAACTCAGAGATACAAGGGGGTCTTGAGGATAATTCACTAGTCAGTAAATCTGTTTTCTCAGCCAAAAGGAAACCACTTCAGGGAAACAACATGTGAAACGTGTACATGTATTCTGTTGTAGAGTGACTCCTCAGACATAAACTCAAGTCCACAAATGCAAGCACATAAAACTATAGGATGAGAGCAATCTCTTGAAACCCTATAAGACGAAGGAGGTGAACAAGGAACCATGATACCTGACTACAGGAATATCGAATTTGATGATGTGAAAAATTTTGTGACAGAAGAGAATCTGTGGAGCATTTCCTAATGATTTCACTGACAATGAATACAAAACACTCAAATGATCCAAACGGCACTGATTCAACATCTGACAAAATGTTACCAAAAAATCCCAAATAATTGATTATAAAAAAGACTTATTGTTCACTAACAGATCAAACAATCGATGATAGTACATGACAATATGGATAGTTTGGGTAATGTACACTTTGAGATCCTTATTGCTTTAAGACTGAAAATTACAGAAAAACTGTGAAGGAGACATAAATGGCAGTAAGCCCCTAGAAAAACTGGTACATTGTCTTTGTAGATTATCTTTCTCTTGCACCACAGTCTGTGAATCAAAGAATGAGGTTAACTTTAAAAACAAAAAATATTTTTTATACTGGGCAATTGATCTGCTGCTATTTAAAAAAATCTATAAAGATTTTAGCCAAGTTAAGTTCTTTGCCAAAAATGAATACTAATAGCACATAATTTGCATAGCATACATTTTAGGTATATCTGTGAACTAATGATCAACACTAAATTAACCACCAAATGACCAAAAGAGGATTTAAAATTTTATGTTGGTAGTAAATTTCATATTGGAGGAATAAGAAAAATGAATAAATGTCATACTAACTTTTCAAAATGTAACCCTTATGATTTTACATAGATATACATACTTTACCTGTGGGAAAAATACTATCTAATTCATAGTGCATTTGGTGTTCTAGAAAGCTCATGTATGTGCACAGATGAAAAAGGTAGTCTTCTCAACTAGAATAGGGAATGAGTCTACTTCTCAATCCTCCATTCTGTTCTTTTGATCTGTGCGTGATCTTGATAGCAAAACCACACTGTCCTGATTACTACAGCTCAAATAAAGTCTTGAAATTAGCTAGTATTTTTTTCAAAGTTGTTTCTGTTATTCTGTTCCCTTTGTATTATAATGTGAATTTCAGTATTACACTTTATTCATTTCTTTTAAAAAGCCTACTGGGATTTTGATCAGAATTGTATTAAATCTGTAGAACAATTTGTGAAGAACTGATATATTAAGTCTTTCAACCCATGCACCAATATGTCCTTTCTTTTATTTAAGTCTTCTTTAGTTTCTCTCAGCAGTGCTTTGGTTTTTGTTTTGTTTTGTTTTGGTATCAGAGATTGAACCAAGAGGCATTTAACCACTGAGCCATATTGCCAACCCTATTTTGTATTTTATTTAAAGACAGGGTCTCACTAAATTGCTTAGGACCTCAATAAGTTGTTGATGCCAGCTTTAAATTGCAATCCTCCTGCTGATGCCTCCCAGCCACTGGGATTACAGGCATGTGCTACTCGACCCAGCCGGCAGTGTTTTGTAGTTTTAAAAATGTCTTGCGTGTCTGTTGCCAGATTTATCTCCAAACATATTTTAGTAAGTATTGCTTTTTATTTTGATTTCTAATTGTTCACTGATAATAGATATGTTATTTTTTTTGTATGTTGATCCTGTATCCTGTGACCTTATTAAATATTTACTATTTACTCAAGTAGCTTTTTTATAGGTTTTCATTTTCTATATAAATAACAGGCAAAAAAAATTCTCTGTGAACAGAGATGATTTTGCTTGTTTATTTTCCAATCATGATGGATTTTATTTAATTTTCCTGGCTTATTGCAATAGCTAAAAGTGCCCATACAAATTTGAACTCACAGTGGTAAGAGTGGACATCCATGATTTTTCCTTATTTTGAACAAAATCATTTATCTTTGACCACTAGGTATAATATTAGCCCTCAGTGTTTTGTATATGCCTGTATCAGACTGAAAAGGTTCCCTAGTTTAATAAATTTTTACCAGGAAGATGTTGAATTTTCTTAAATGTTTTCGTATGTCTACTGAAATGATCAAACGCTTTTTCTTTTTTAGTTTGTTAATATGGTCAATTATATATTGGTTGGACTTCATATGTTAAACTAACCCAACATTTCTGAACTAACCCCTAGTCAGTCCTGATATATTATCTTTTTGTTGGACTCAATTGCCTAGAATTCTGTTTAGAATTTTTCCATAATATTTATAAAGGATATTGGGCTATAGTTTTCCATTTTGTGATATCTTTCTTTAGTTTTAGCATTAAGGTTATTAAACTGGTCTCACAGAATTAGTTTTAAAATATTCCCTTTTCTTCAATTTTCTAGAATAGCTTATGTAAAATTGTTATTATTTCTTCCTTAAATGTTTGGTGCAATTTATCAGTAAAGTCATTGCACCTGCAATTTTTTTTTTTTTACGGAATGGTTTTTAACTACAAATTCATAGCCATCAGATTGTCTATTTCTTCTTGAATAATATTTAGCAGTTTGTGCCTTCAAAAAAATTGTGCATTTTATTTAAATTGTGGAAATTATAAGAAGTGTTTATAATATGTTATAGAATATATTCTTTTATTATCATTCTGTTTAATATTTGAAGAATCTATGGTGATATTACTTCTCTCATTGATAATGGTAATTTGTGTTTTCCACCCCCCACTTTTTTTGGGTCAGTTTGGCTGAAAGAATTGTCAATTTTATTAATCTCTCCATTTGGTTCCATTGTTGCTCTTTGTTGTTTTCCATTCCATTGATTTCGACTCTAATATTTATTATTTACTTTCTTCCCCTGAACTTGGATCTCATCTGCTCTTTTTGTTTAGTTTCTTGAGATGAAAGATAAGGTAATTGATTTGAGATATTCCTTAATACTAAAGAAGATAAAAATTTTCCCTAAATACTTTTTAGCAGCATCCCACAAGTTTCTATATGTCATATTTTCATCTTCCTTCAGTTCAAAATATTTTCTTATTTCCTTTTTGATATTTTTCTTGCCCTATGGATTGTTTTCATTTTCTATATAAATAACAGTTTTAGTTTAACATAATTATATAATCTGTTATATAAATAACAGATTTAGTTTCCAAATATGTATAGACTCTCCAGATGTCTTCCTGTCATTGATTTCTGATGTAATTCATGTCTGTTGTGGTCAGAGAACATATTTTGTAAAAGTTACATTCATTTAAATATATTGAGACTTGTGATATAGAGTATGTCTCTATCATGGAAAATTTGCAAAGAAGATATATTTGGCTGATGCTGGAAGGAGTGTTTTCTAATGTAAACGGGGTCAATTTGGTTAATAATATTCAAATATTCTTCATTACTCATTTTATATCTACTTGGTCTACCTGATTATTTTGAGAGAGGAATATTGAAATTTTTAAGGATGACTGTATATTTGTCTCTTTGTCCTTATAGTTCTGCCAAACATGAAGATTTATTATTAGGTGCATAACACCTAAGATTGCATGTCCTCCTGAGGAGTAGAGCCTTTTAATTAGTATGAAATGATCTACTTTGTCTCTAATAACATTCTTTTCCCTGAAATCTACTTTGACATTTATATAGCCATTCTGGCTTTCTTTTGATTAGTGCTAACATGTTAGATCATTTTTTTCTATTGCTTTACTTTCAGTTTATGTCTTTATATGTAAAGTGTGTTCCTTTTAGGCAACATAAGTTTGGGTTCACTCTTTAATTCACACAAAAATTGAGGTATTTAGTGAATTTATATTTAAAGTGATTTTTATGTGGTTACACTGAAATATATTAGCTTCCTATGTTTCCTATTTGTACATCTGTTCCTTATTGTCTTTTTCCTTTATTTTTCCTTCTTTATGGTTAAATTTTTATGATTCCATTTTGTTTCCTTCATTGGTTTATTAGTTACATCTTTCTTATGTTTTGATAGTAGATGCCTTCACATTTGTAGTAAATATCTTTAATTTGTCATAATTTATCTTCAAGTTAATTATTATGTTTTCAAGTATGGTATAAGAATCTCACTGCCTTGTGCAGTGGTATATGCCTGTAATTCCAGTGGTTTGGGAGGCTGAGGCAGGAAGATCATGAGTTCAAAGCTAGCCTCAGCAACATCAAGGTGCCAGTGAGACCCTATCTCTAAATAAAATACAAAATAGGGCTGGGAATGTGCCTCAGTGGCTGAGTTCCCCTGAGTTCAATCCCTGGTATACACCTCCCCTCAAAAAAAAGCAACTTCACCAATCCCCAGCAATGTCCCACTCCAAAAAATCACAATAATATATTTTCATTTCTCCTTTCCAACCTTTGTGCCATTCCTGTCAAACATTTTGATTTACATAAATCCCACTATGCATTGTTATATTTGTTTAAATAGTTAATTATTGTTTTAAAAATTTAAATAGTATGAAAATATTTGATCTCCTTATCCAAGTAGTTATCATTCCTGCTGCTCTTCATTTTTTTGTGTAAACCCAGACTGACAGCTAGTATAATCCCCTTTCACCTGAAGAGCTTCATTGAACACATCTGTAGTGCAGGTTGTTTTAGCTTTTGTATGTCTGAAGAAAAGTCTTTATTTTGCTTTTGGTTTTTGAAAGACATTTTTTTTTTCTGGGTATAGAACTCTAGGTTGACAGACCTTTTCTTTCTGTTCTTTAAAAATATTCCTTCACTGTCTCCTCACTTTGTTTCTAACAATAAACCTGCTCTCATCTTTATCTTTATTCTTCTTATTACAGAACTTTCTTCTGGGATATGAGTAAATTATTTGGAAGTAAAATTTTGGGTTTGGCTTTCAAAATATGCGATATAGGACTGGACCCCCGTTCAGCTGAGAGCTAACCTTGCCTCACTTCTGAAGCAAAACCCTCCTAAGCACTCTACCAAATGCCATGTAAAATCAAAAATTTTCCATTCCAACTGGTTGGATTAGGCACTTTTCCCATTCCTGTGTGAACATTAGGCACTGGTTGTTTCCTGCAATCTTTTCAGATGCTTATATATAAATAAAATGAGTGAATAGTGAGTAAACAAATGAATGTATGATACATCTACACATATAGATATGTATATGATGAGTTGCTGCTATGAACAATGCATTATTTTAGAAATTGCAGAGATAGCAGTAAACAAAGCATTTAAACTTCCCTGCCTACTAAGGGAGGAAAATAGTGGGGGTGGGGAAGAAAAGCACAGTAAATTAAATCACATAGTGCTAGGAAAAATATAAATAGGAAATCAGAGAATAATGATAATAACTGTTAGTGTCAGCATTAAATAATACTGAATTTGAATTACTTAAAATAGTATCTGACACATAGAAGATACTCAGAAAATGTTAGAGCCCTAGAAAAATATATCTAAAACAGACAAAAATATTTTATTCTCTAGATTATTTTCTCCATTTCTACCTTTCTGAATAATCCTTTTCATAATAATGTGATCCCTTATCTAATGATTTATTAACATTAAATCATTTTTCCATGATTTAATGTTAAAGTGAGCAGAGAAATTTTCTAGAATGATTTTTACAATTCTACTACAAAATTATATCTATCATATTAATATTTTCATGAGGAAATGGAAGCTTTAGTGATTCTTTTTCACTTGATTACAAATATAATCTATTTTTTTGAAATTCTTTGAGCAGACTTGTTGAAATAAAAACTTCATCATGGTAACTGATGATCAAGCTATTCCATTTCTGAGTGTATATCCAAAGAAAATGAAATCAGCATGCTGAAAAGAAACCTTCAGGGATTGTGGCTCAGTGGTGGAGCACTTGCATAAGTAAGTGTGAGGCCATGAGTTCAATCCTCAGCACCACATAAAAATAAATAAACAAAATAAAGGTATTGTGTCCATCTACAACTAAAAAAAATTATTTTAAAAAAAGATACATGCCTGTGTTCATTGTGCGGCTAAAATATAGAATCAATGTGCGTCCCCATCAACAGATGAATGGCTAAAGAAAATCACACACACACACACAGAGTAAAATTATTCTGCCATAAAAAAGAAATCTTGCTATTTGCAAGAAAATGGACATAACTGGAGGACATTATGTTAAGTGAAATAAGCTCTCTCTCATATGTGGAAATATTTTTAAAAAGTTGATTTGAATACAGAACAGTGATTACTACAGATTGGGATGTGAGGACAAGAGAGTAGATAAGGGAGGCTAGATATGATAAGTATACACTGAGTACCTGTGTTGAAATATCACACCGAACCACATTAACATGTACAATCCACGTTAATAAAAAAAAATAATGAAAATGACAATTTGGCATGACATAGGCCCTAATTAATCTGCTAACTGCCAAATATTTCAATCATTATATATGCTGAATTTTGAAACTAGAAGCTTTAACAGTTAACGTCACTTACCAAAGGATTTAATTTACTATAATCTTAGAAAGTGACTGTCATTTTGGATAACCCGTATCCTTAAGAAGAAAGTCAAATGACCTATACAACTCATAATAAAATCAAAATTATAACAAATACTCAAGTTGGTCTCTTTTTGAGTCTGGGCCATGTGTTCTATTTTTAATATTTAAAATAAAATTAGATAAGAATTAGGTGATTGTTTCAGTACAAGCAAAACTTGTTTCAATATCCTAGAAATATTTTCTTTGGTATAGTTATAAAGAAATGGCCATCAAAGGGCCCAAATTATTGATGGTATATTTCTAATATGCATTCCTCTTTCTGTAATTTCCGTATACAAAATGCTACATTCAAACATTGAAATTCTAAATAGAATTACAGTATTTGCCTCTCCAAAAGTGCTTTTTTATATAAGATCATTTAAACATCTTTCACATACACTCAAAAGGAAACTCATTTTCTAAATAACACAATGAATCACTGCCTTGAGAAACATTCTGTCTTTCTATAAAAAATACATTATATTCATTTTGTCCTTGCTAGATCATTGGTATCATTACTTATGCTAGTCTCTAGGAAGGGAAAAAAAGGGATTTTATCGAAGTGATTTACTTGTGTCAGGCCTGGAAGTGAACTGAAAGCAATGGCAGTTCTTATATAAAGGATAGCATAATTGAATTATTGCCTTTTAAGTGATTGAACACAGTGGTGCATATCAGAGCCATCTCTTTGGAAGATGTTACAAAAAGTAGTCAGCCCATGTTGTTTACTTTATGTCTAATCCCTATTTGCAGCAGAATGAAAAGTGCAAAGAATTTACGTAGCCTAGAAGCCTATCACAAGGATTTCTAAAATGCTGTATCCTCAAAAATGAGGGATGACTCACCTAATAGGTTAAGTGACTTAGGTCTTTTGAGCTATGACAGTATCTTGTCATGCTCAATTCTGTTATATGCTAGTGCAAGAGACTTGAGTTTTAATAGATTTACCTTTGGATTTAAAAGGTAAATAAAATGGATACCATTATGGAAGGTTAGCCTTTTTAGCATCTATTGCTAAATTATCTTCTAGGCAAAAAAGTTCATCATTCTCTTGGGTGATCTTTAAAAGAACTTTTCTGACTACTTTGTAACCATCAATTCCAGGAATAATATTCATGTCAGAGATACAATCAGAGCCAAACATAGGCAAAATAGAGGATGGTGACAATGATTTTCATAGCTCCTACCAAAATGTTCAGAACTACTTCAAGTCATTTGAACTATCTGTTCAAACTCTCCAGTGTTCTACCAATATTGGGAACTGGCTGCCCTTCCTCTATCTCTGAAATGTCTCAATGCTCAAAAAGCAAAGCCTTCCCTTTCCCCTCACATTCTCTTCATCACCACTGTTCCAAAGAAATTCCTCTTTTACTGCACTTACTAGATTAATAGCAATTATGTGCTTGCATTGACTGTCTTCACTATTGGACTACTGGTCCCAGATCAGAAAAAAAAAAAAAAATGCTTCCTTTGTCTAAGCAGGGGTCTCAGACATGGTGTGCATCAGAAGCACCTAGGGGGTTCCTCACCATACACTGTCCAGCCCTACCCTAGAGCTTCAGACTGTGTCTGGGGGGTGAATCTAATATGTTTCCAAGTGACACTGATGCCACTAGCATGGAGGCGGCCACACTAAGAAAATCACTACCCTAATAAGCGGTTTAAGAGTGTGTTTGCTTAACTGTCTTTATTCTGCCACTTGTCAGCTGTGTGCTTGAGGGAAAATTACTTCACTTTCCCATGTCTCCATTTTCTTTCTGTAAAATGAGGATTTTAATATGATTTCTCTCTTAAAAGTTATGATTAAGTGAATTCATGCATATATACAGCTTAAATATTATCTACCACATAAGTACTCAGTAAATATTTATAGATAATAAAATTAAATTTTCTTTATTATTAATGAGTATCAAGATCCTGTGTTTCAAAAGCTGATTACACAATCATTCATTTTAGTTGAAATTGACACTACCAAGCCCTACAACTTTCTATGCTTCATTTAAACCTTCCTTCCCACCATATATATATTTTTTTCTTTCTGATTATATATACTTAAATGTTATCTTCATTTAAACTTTAATAATTTTATCTTCTAAATATAGACCTGGCAAAAACTGTGTTCAGGGAGAAAATGTCAAATCCATTAAAAAACAAACCTAAATTTTTGAAAACAAAATATTTAAAGTTGTTGCTCATCAACTTGTTCAAGTTTATATCATGTCTCATTGGGTCTTTATAAATAGCTCCTTGTCAGAATATTTTACTAAAGATTTATGCAGATATATTATAAATTATAATACATCAATATTGTAGCTTCCACAAAATACTTGATAAATGAAAAATTTTAGGTAATACAATTTTAGATGTATTATAAATCATTAATTTTAATTTGAGAATTGAAATATATTAAGCAATCAATTATGGAAAAACAAAATACTTAATCTTTTAAAAAGCTTTTAGACTTTATTTTTATTTGACTAAATCCTATTGATTTTTCCTTCTCACAGTAATATACATTTCTAGTTTTATAATATAATTAGTAACTTAATTTTTCAGTGAAAAAAACAAAAACCCAGTTTTGTAAGTCTTAGGGCTGTGACAACTAGAAGAAAGCTTTCATGCAAAGTCCAGACTACTCAGTTTATAAATAAACTTCACTTAATTGTGAAGTAGGGAACAGACATCCTTTATACTCAGATGGAAAGACACCAGCAAGAACAAAGCAGGATAATTCACAACCATAAAGCTACTTATGCTAGTCTCTAGGAAGGGGAAAAAAGGGATTTTTTCGAAGTGATTTAGATTTGCAGTTTTGTAAAACAAATGTTTCCTCTTAAAAGTTTTAGATAAATGAGTAACCTCTTAATGAAGAAAAACATTTTGCTAGTTAAAGTAATTTTGTGGTGATTTGTCCAATAATTTGAAAAAAGAAATTAGCTTTGTTAAATTCCATCTCTTCTCATTTGTTGTTTTCTTAACAGACTATTTAAATTTTATTAAATGAATAGATTTTATTAAAGAGCAAAATTTAATATAGTTGCAAGCAAAACTGCTTTTATTTTGTGCATGTAGACTTTTATACAAAGTCTATTTTCATTGGAGATTTTTTCTTTCCCAAGAAGCTAAGTAACCAGATTCCTTATATATATCTGGGCTTTGATTTCTTCCATAAAAGGGGGTGTGGAGGGGAATGGCAGATGGACTAGATGATCTCGTAGGTTCATTATGGCTCTAATTGTTTATGAAGCTATAAATAGCCATGTACCACATAATGACATTTAAGTCAATGACAGAACACATAGACAAGGATGGTTGTACCTTTCAGTTCAGGTCCGCAGTAGGCCACACTGCCTAGGTTTGTATTAGTATACTCTGTGATGTTCATACAACTGTGCAATTGTGTAATGGTGCAATTCTCAGAGGATATCCCTGTTGTTAAGTAACACCTGACTATATATAAACAAAAGCAAAAATTTTAAAGTAGTTAGTTTGGAAAATTCAAGTGTTAGTTGAAAAGAAACCTGGGTGCTAACCCCAAATCTACTATTTGTGTGGCTGACTGTAGGCAAATCACTTTTTGTCTGGACCCTAGTTGCCACAATTGGTATACTGACAGGGATAACATGATAAACTACTAAATTTAATTCTAATGTCAAAATAAACACTTCCTATTAAGTTCTTTTCTGAAAATTTAAAAGCAAAACACCAGGGCATACCTTTGTACACATAATAAACTTGAAAACTAATTTCTTACTTTTTAATCCATACTTAAGAAAAAGTAAATCACACCAAAAATTAAGAAAAAAAGCTATTTTCATTTCGACAAGATTAGAATATTATAATATGCTATTCAGTAGTCACAGAGATAAAATTCAATTTTAAACTCCTTGATTTTTGTCTGTTGGTTCTGATATCTACTATAGTCTAAATGTCTATGTCCCATCAAAGTTTGAATCTGAAATCTAATCCCCAATGTGATAATAATATTAAGAGGTGGGATGCTGGAAGGACTGGGTCATGAGGGTGGAGCCCTCATGTATGAGGATTGGTACCCTTATAAAAGAGACCTGAAGGAGCTTGTTTGCCTCCACCAAGAAGGCACCATCTATAAAGCAGAGAGGGAGATGAACCAGACAATAAATTTGCCAGCACCTTGATCTTGGACTTCCCAGCCTCTAGAACCATGAGAAACAGATGTTAGTTAATTGTAATCCCCACAACTTATGGCTTTTGTTTAAAGCAGTCTTAGTTACTAAGATACAGCCAAGTAACAGTATGCTGCTGGGTTCCCTCCCTCTAAGCAGAGGTGACATAGATGTCCTCTGTTCTCCCCATCTCAGAAGCCCTAATCTGCTCCATGGCTCCTTACAACAGAGTGTAGGTCCCAGGAGAGCACTGCAGGTCAGCAGGAGAAGGGGTACGGTCTAAGGTACAAAAAAAACTGGCATTAACTTTTGCCATTTCCTATCTTTAGTATTTCTTTCAAGTAGCTTGCTTCTTCTGTAGTGTTTCCCTTTATTCAGGTTTGTTTGATGGATTTTTATGTATATTTACATTAAATGACATTTAAATAACAAATGCAAATGACATTTCACTTCTACTTTATTACAGAGATTTCATGATCTACTTTGTAAAAGTCTCCATAATACCCAAATAGAGTTGGATTTATGAAAGATTAAGGGAATTAGCTAATTTATGAGCCATAATAATTTGTTATTCACTAGGCTTAAGCTTAATAGGTATTTTTCTGAG
Source organism: Callospermophilus lateralis (assembly GCF_048772815.1). Classification (NCBI taxonomy): domain Eukaryota; kingdom Metazoa; phylum Chordata; class Mammalia; order Rodentia; family Sciuridae; genus Callospermophilus; species Callospermophilus lateralis. Next base: position 90,969,879 of record NC_135305.1, read on the forward strand.
CCAGTATCATTTCCCCTCCTCCAAAAATTAATATAAATAACCTTCTCCTTGGCCCAAATCTATTCTGATTTCCTTTAAGAGTGATAATGAGAACTTATTTTGTTCGCTACTTGGGTAACAACCATCAGGTTGAACTAATTGGTTTGTGACAGTGGCAAGTTCTCTCTTTTCTGAGCTAGACAGAAGGCTTGGAAGAAAGCCCAGACAAGCAGACATCCTACACAGAAGAGAGAGGAACTAGGAGAGAGGAACTAGGTGCACAAACTGCACTGCAGAAAGTCTCATTCTGGATCTAAATGTAACTAACATGTCCAGAATTCCAAGGCAGAAAAGGATTTTAAAAGAAATGCCTCTTCTTTTATTTATTTATTTATTTTATAATTAGTTGTTCAAAACATTACAAAGCTCTTGACATATCATATTTCATACATTTGATTCAAGCAGATTATGAACTCCCATTTTTACCCCGTATACAGATTGCAGATTCACAACAGTTACACATCCACATTTTTACATACTGCCATACTAGTGTCTGTTGTATTCTGCTGCCCTTCCTATCCTCTACTATCCCCCCTCCCCTCCCCTCCCCTCTCCTCCCATCTTCTCTCTCTACCCCATCTACTATAATTCATTTCTCTCTCTTGTTTTTTTCCCCTTTCCCCTCACTTCCTCTTATATGTAATTTTGTATAACAATGATGGTCTCCTTCCTTTACCATGCAATTTCCCTTCTCTCTCTTTCCCTCCCCGCTCTCGTCCCTGTTTAATGGTGATCTTCTTCTCATGCTCTTCCTCCCTATTCTGTTCTTAGTTGCTCTCCTTATATCAAAGAAATGCCTCTTCTATAGGACAGACAGACTATGGAGCCCATTCATATCTCCCAGTCCAGACCTTTTGACAATGTAAAAAGGATTCCACTGGGAAGCTCCCTATAATTTAGTGTGGGCAGATCTCAAGGTGTCTTCAAAGGACCCCTCATTCTAAGAAAGTACAAAGAAGAGAAAAAGTGATATTCAGAGAATTACTTCTACCCTCTTTCTGTTGCTTCAGAAAGTCTGTGTGTAAAAGAAATAGAGGCCCTGAAATAATGCCCCAATAATGCCCCCTGAAAACCCTACCATTTGCATAGACAATAAAAGCAAAGGAAAAAGAAGGTATTTTCCAATTCTTTAACAAGCTGATATTCTAGTAATCTATTTAACACCTACCAACTCCTACTTTATTTTTTATTTTTTCCTAACTCCTTTAATACTAATTGTCTAAAGACTGCAAGGTTCTAGTACTCTGAAAGAGAAAAAAATTACAACCTTAGTCTGTTTTGTACTACCATCCCAAAAATATATGTGACTGAGTACTTTATAAAGAAAAGAGATTTACTTAACTTGTGGTTTGGGAGGCTGAAAGTCCAAGATTGGGTGTTGACCCCATCTGTCAAGAACCTGGTGCTGTGTCATAACATGGTGGATAGCATCATGTGACGTCATGTGTGACAATGACGATGGTGTGTGCAAAGGAGAGAGAGGTCACATGGATACAGAGAAGGCAAGCGAGCAAGATGAAGGAGACATTCTCAAAGTGAGCAGTCTAGTCCCTCTAGAGTAAGGACTCACTCCCTTAAGCTAAGTGCTCATCTCTGGTGCTCTAATCATCTCATAAAGTCGCCATCCCCACCACCCCATGGAGACCAAGCCTCGACTTACAGCCTTCAAACCATAACATAACCTGGTTTTCAGTTACTCACAATAGCTAAGGCACAAGTTTAGAAGATAGACAAAAGTTACACAGGTAACTGAGATCTCTAGGGAGTCATTGAAAAGTGTGCGTCTCTAAGCTATTACGTTTTCCCACTCTGTCATCTTTATTCTGGCTTCAACTACCAGTGCAAAAACAACCCTAATAACATGTCTCCACTACCTCTGTAGGGACAGGCAGGACATGTATTAGCAGAGATCAGATATCGCCAGCTTTGTCAAAGTAGTGTCACCATGTGGGTCTCACAATGAGGTTAGGATTCTCCATTTTAGTTACAGAAAAAAGAGGAAAAATCACCCTAAAGAGGTAAAATTTTATAGTAGGTTTCCTTGCTGCCAATATTTCACAGCCCCTTAAGACTCTAAGCAAAGATAGATCAGCAAACTTTTTCTATTATGAGCCAGACAGTAAATACGTTAAGCTTTGCAAGTCATATGGTCTCTGTCACACATACTCAGCTCTTATAGCAAGATGGCAAACACATTCAATGTATAAACTATATTGACTATGTTCCAATAAAACTTTATTAATAGACAAAAGTATTTACTCTCCTATTATTTTTGCATGTCAGGACATACTACTTTAAAAGTTTTTCAGCCATTTAATGATGTGAAAAGCCATTCTTAGCTTGTATGCTATCATTAGCCATCTCTTGCTCAAGGTTGTTTAACTGATTAGATGTAGGCTCTACTGACCATGTAGTACTCCTAAGGAAAATCTTCTGCATCAGAAAATACAAACTGGCTTAGATCTATGATGGGACTACACAATAATTTCTGGCACTGTAAGTCATTATGAAAGACCCATAAATTATCTGCAAACTGGGTACCTCTTCAGCAAATCTGCCAACATGCTTGCAACTCACTGCCTTGATGTAGATAAAAACTCTATAAATTCCTAGAAATTAGATTTTCAACTTGATTTCTTAAAGTCTCCTTCCTCATCTAAACCAACAGTGAATTCTGAGGGAAAAAAAAAAAGCCCACTGAGCTTTTGTCCAAATTTCATGTTTTGAAAGTTTTATTCGATGTAAGGGGTTTTTAAAATCTCTTTTACAGAGATTCTCAGTATGAATTCCAAACCAATGGGGTGATATAAACACATATTTAATTTCCTGCTCCACTGATATGACCAAGAAAACAAGAGAAACCCCAAAAATGAGGTATGATGCCAAACTCGTCATTAGATATTTCACCCACAAACAGGAGAGGAATGAGGGAGGTATTCACCAGCTTGCCATCTGTCCATGTGCAAAGAAGAAAAATATCTGAGGGAAGTAAATGAGAAGGCTTCTGAGCTTTGGAGCAATGGATGTGAAGATGAAGGCAAATCTTTGTGGACTTGATAGGGAGCAGATTCTCATACTTCTGGAGTCCGGAGGGACAGAATTAGCTCACAACGCATTTGGTTCACCCAAGAGTGTGAAGCCATGACTGTGAACAGCTCCGGAGGAGGCATGGGTCACTTGGCTGGTTTCTAGCAGCCAAGGTAGATAGCATTGCAAAGATAACGCTTCCCCCTAACTGCAACAGCTCTCTAATCTACACAGAAATACTGTGTTTCCATATTGGTAAAATGACAGTAAATTTACTCCCCTTTCTTCAGTCTGCATTTAGAAGATCTGACATAGCACCACACACTAATATTCAGAATTAATCTTAGTTTCTAATATTAAACAGATATTGCATTCTATAGATCAACTACAGAAAAAAAAATTGGGCATTACAAACCATTCAGCAATTCAAAAGGAGAAGAGTTATTTGATAAAGCAAAATAAATTATTCCCCCTGAAACAGATTTATTGCAAGAAACAGGAAGACATGGTTTTTAAAAATCTAACTTGTGTTTTCAAATTTTCAGTGAGAGTTAAGAAGACTATATTAATAAAACAGGAACTAGGAGCCTTGAAAGGGAAACATTTTGAACTTGTACAAATTTTCTGGAAACAATAAGACAGCATTTTGTAGGAACGCATAAAGACAGTAATCAGAATATTGGATGCTGCAAAAAAAAGAGAATAAACAAATTGGAAAACTGATACAAGAAGTTCTCCAAAAATTCAGAGTAAAAAGTTAAATATATAAATAGGTAATAGATTCAGGAGATGCAACATATGTTCCATGACAGGAGTTTTAGAAGATCTGAATAGAGCAGACCAATTGGAAGCTAGGAGAAATAGAAGGAAGAAGAGGAGGAGAAAGAAAAAGAAAAACAGGAAGTAAATCTTCCTGAGCTCAATTAAAACTTGAGTTGTTAAAGGGAAAGCTTAAATAATTTTTAAACACTAATAAAAAAAAACCTACAACAGGACAGATATTGATACAATTTATGAATTTCAAAGATAAAAAAAAATTCTAGAAATAATTTGTACAGACAGAAACAGGCAAGTTTCCTGCAAAGAAAAAACAAGAACACATGAGGAAGTCCAGCATGACCTTCCTCAGCCAATTACTTAATGTTTACTCAACACTGAGAATAAAGTCACAATACAATTCCAGTGATTCAAGAAAGTATAGAAGAAATGAGCAATAAGCAACAAAATGAGTGGCTTGCATTAAATTTAAAATGATTGTAATTAATGTGTTGCAATCCTTCTATGAACATTAAGGAAAAATCTGAGAAAGACTATAAAAAAAATATGGGAATAAAAGTCTGTATTTTAAGATTATTTAAACAAAAATTAGTGGTTGAGAAAGAGGTAGTATGTGTAGTTCCTATTTTGTCAGACAAGAAAACGTATAAATGAATAAATTCATTCTTGGCAAAAAAAAAGAGAAATACCAACTTTATATTACTTTCTTCTAGAATTTTAAGGTCCTTTTAGAATTTAAGGATGTTAATAATTATTTGAAAGAAATATAATGAACATTAGAGAAAGGACTTTGGTTTCTAACAAACTAAATTGGGTTCACATGATTTTTGTACTAATCATGTGAATGTGGAAAAAGTATTAAATTCTCAGCTTCAGGTATATCACCTGTAATATAGGGACGATAATAGTTTCCTTGTTATATGACTGTTTTCAAGAGTAACTAAAATAAAATGCACCATGTATATAACTCACTGCCTGACACACAGCAAATATGGAGTGTTTGTTCTCACTGTTGTTATTATAATTTAAAGGATAAAGCTTTATCCAGGCATGGTAGCACATGCCTGTAATCCCAGCAGCTCAGTAGGCTGAGGCAGGAGGATCCTGAGTTCAAAGCTAGCCTCAGCAATGGCAAGGCACTAAGCAACTCAGTGAGACCCTGTCTCTAAATAAAATACAAAATAGGACTGCGGATGTGACTCAGTGGTTGAGTGCCCCTTAGTTCAATCCCTGGTACGCGCCCCCCAAAAAAATCCCAAAACCCAGAAGAGTGAGGAGTTTTGGGCAAAAGAGTGAAGAGAGGTCTTGGGAGCCAAGGGAGGGAACAGGGAGGGAATCAACAACTGTTCTCAATGCTGCTGCTGACAGGCAGGTAGGATGAAGACTGGAATGGGCCTGGTTACTGGTTTTGGCAATGGTGAGTTCACTGGTGACCTGGAAAAGATGGGCTGGGGGATACTGGCAGTGCAAATCTAAAAGGCAGAGTAGCAGAAAGGAAAGCAAGGGATTGGAGAAGGAAATACAACTTCCTAAGAAGCTTTACTCTAAGAAGGAGCAGAAAACTGAGAAAGGCAAATGAATCAAGAGAGGGTTGTTTATGTCTTAATGAAAGTAATGTCAGGATATTTCTATGTTGATACAAGAGGGGAACATTTTTAAAAATCAACAGGCAAACAGAGCAAAAATTTTTAAAGGGTAGATGTAGATTAGACGAAGTAGAATTCGAGGCAAACAACACTAAATGGAACAGAAGTCAATTTATATTTGTGAATTTGGAACAAACTGAGAACACTATTAAAGAAGTATTCCCTCCAAAGAATACTGCATCCAGATGGATTTGTGGACCAGATCAATAAACTCTTCAGATAAATAGTTACTTCTTTGCTATTTAAACTAATCCAAAAAAAATTAAAAGGAAAATATTTCATTTCATATGAACAAACAAGCAGAAACCTGTCACCCAAAACTGACAGAAGGAAAAACAAAGTCATATCTCTGTTATGAAGATTGATAACAAAAGTCCTTAAAAAATGGGCTGGGGTTGTGGCTCAGCGATAGAGCGCTCACTTCACATGTGTGAGACCCTGGGTTCGATCCTCAGCACCACATAAAAATAAATAAGTGAAATAAAAGTATTGGGTCCAACTACAACTAAAAAAATTAATATTTTAAAAAATGTAAGTTCAATTTAGCAATATATTACAAGAATAACATAGAATTCAGGTAGGATTTATTGCAGGAATATAAGGATGGTTCAACTTAGATAATATGACTAGAGTTAATCAAATTGTTATGTAAAAATAGAAAAATAACTAAGATCAACTCAATAGATGTTAAAAAGCATTAAATATAAATTCTATTGAAATTAAGTTAGCAAAAGATTCTTAATTCAGGCATAGATGGGTACTGAATTTATATCATCTGAAACTGAAAGCCATCAAAAACTATCTACACTACAAGCATTATTAGATAAATCAAAAAAAAGAAAAAAATGCCAATTATTTTTATTTTTCTGTACTATCTTGGAAATTTTAGTCACTGTCATAAGAAAAAGATAATGTGTAACTATTAGAACAGAGAAAAATCATTGTTTTTCCAAATGACACAGCAATCTGAAAAACAGACTAAAATGGAAATTTATTAAAACTAATTGTTTGTTCTGTAAATGGAAGAATGCTAAAGACAGGGAAAGTAATAGTTTTTATAGATTAAATTAGGCAGATTTCTAATTTAAAATTTTATTTACAAAAGCAACCTGTGCCCCTACAAAAACTCTAGTATTTTGCAATAGAAATGTAATGTGAGCTACATAACTAATTCTGAAATAGTCTAGTTTCCACATTAAACATAAAAAACATATTTTATTTAACCAAATCAAGATATCCTTCAGTATCTAATCAGTATTTTAAAACTGTTCACGAGAACTTTTCATTCTTATTTTTATACTGAGTCTTAAAAATCCAGTCCAGATTTGTTTTATTTTATTTTTATTTTTTTTTTGAATGGGGGGAAAGAGGATTGTTCCCTTGGGCCATAGTTTTTTGTTTATGTTTTACATCTAAAGCACATCTCAATAAGGATTATTTTAAGTACTCACCAGCTACCTGTGGCCAATATCTATTGTATTGGACAAGTATGTGCCTAGGAAAACACATACAAGACTTACAAACTTGAAAATGCCAAAACTTCTTAGAACATAGGAGGAGATTACAATGGAAGAACAAATATATGACATACTTCTAAAACGGAAGCCTCAATATCTAAGTCAATTAAAGTTCCAAGATTTTTTAGAGGACTTAACAAAATGATTCTAAATACTAGAAGCATAAACATAAAGAAGATAAAGAAGATCTAAAAAATGACAAGTAAAAATAACAGATTTGAAATCTCAGATATTTAGGTATCATCAACTGCTATCAATTTATGAAAATTATAACAGTGTAATAATGCCATTTTAATAAATAAACTAAAAAATACAGATAAGAATCTGGAATTCATGAAGGGAGAATTATAAATAAGTAGGAAATAAATATATTAGTAAATATATGATATTAGGGCTACTTGTTGAAAAATAAATCAGGTAATATGTCTATTTTATATCTTATACCAAAATAAATAACACATGAATTAAAGATTTAAGTGGACAATTAAAAAAGAATAAAGTGATAGAAAATCTATAGTTGAATATTCATGTAATTTTGGAGTGAAGAAAGTCTTCCTAGGGCAAAAATCATAAAGAGAATGATAAATTTTGTAATAAAATCTTTTATTTCTCAAAAACATAACTTTTCAAACTGGTAAAATGATTCCAACATATAGGAACAATAAATATGTACACTCTTGATACATAAATACCTTATACAGATAAATAAGAGAAGAAGGTGAGCAATCAAAAAGGAAAAAAAACTGAGCTCAAGAAATAAATGGGCCAATTTCCAAAAGAAAACACAAATTTTCACCTATCATACTGGCAAAGATTAAAAGATGATGATCATGTTTGACAAGAGTGCAGGGTAGTGGGCAGTTAATACAGTCTTTCTGAAAAGAAGCTTGGTAGTACGTATGAATTGATTGAAAACGTGTATCTTTCCACTTATATGAGGTACCTACCCCAGGCAAATTCACAAGAGACAGAAAGTGAAGTGGAAATTACTAAGTGTTGGAGGTAAAACGAATGGGGAGTTATTTTAATGGGTACAGAGTGTCTATTGGGATGAAATGGTAAAAACATTCTGGAAATGGATAGAGGTGATGGCAGCCTAACATCATGAACATAATTAATGTCATGGAATGGCACAGTTAAAAACTGTTAAATGGTAAATTTTGTTTTTTATGTATATTTTACCACTATTTTAAAAATTTCCATGATTATAAAGTTCATTAAAAATCATTATTATGCTATTGAACATTTAGGTTCTTACCCCCCAAATTTTAACATTATAAATAGCACTACAATAAAAAGAAAAGAAAGTATAAGCCATGACCCAGCATTTTTAGTTGTGGGTATTTGTCCTACCCACAAAAATTATGTGAGTCATAATTAAGAATATGTATTTAAAAAAATTTTTCCTCCTGACATACTGACATACTTGTAATGGCAAAAAAAAATAAGGAACTTAAGTAGCCAACACATTGGATTAGTCAAATAAATAATAGTACATAATGAAAACATAGGCAGCCATTAAAAAGTGTGGCATAGGTATAGACTATTAGGTAAATAGAGAGTTAAAATAGTTTGTGCAGCATGACAAATTTTAAAGGAAATAATGTTCTGTACATGCAGAGAGCAGCACTTGAAAGAATGAACAGATAACAGGGTTTGCCAGTGGTTATTTCTTATTGAATGGGATTCTCATTATTTTTATGCTTTTTCTTCCTTGTCATTATTTTCTAGGTTTTTTTTTTTTTGCAATTAGCATGAGCTCTTTTGGTAAAAGGGAAAAATTAATAAAAGAAACATTTCTGAAGAAATCATTTTCTTAAAAAAAAAATTCCCAGATATTTTTCCTTTCTCAGGTGGAATACTGTGCCTTTGTGTAGTGTACAATGTACCCACTGCCTAAAGCAAAAAAGAAAATGCCAACTGGCAGACTGTCTGTAGTTATTTATCATACGGAAACAGTAGGTAATTCTTTTTCTGATCTAAATAACTAGAAATTAGATTACATTAAGATATCCCTTTAGGCCTTTTAGACCGCTTCTTAGCTGTCCATAGTGGATATACTTTCTATTTTTGATAACAAGATTGGTTTTCTTTTACAAGCGAGGAAGATGTTGTCCCTGAAAATTAAGATTATACATGAAGTGAGACATTCCACTATTCAAACATAATGTAGTAAAATTAAAGCTAGAAAAACCTATTGCCTTAAAAGTAACCAAGCTAGTGCAGTTACAAAAGGAATAATACAGAGTTTCAAGGTATAGACAAGCAGATCAGATCCTAAAGGCATTTTTGTTCGGTTGTCCTACACAGTAAGTTGTAAATCTCGAACAGGAAACTTGAAATCATTAAGGTCACATATTCATAACATCATATTCAATTAGGTTAGAAAAGTGCAATATCTGTCATCATGTCATAAAAAGATGTGTTTTTCTCTCAGATCTCTTATGAAGAAAAGCTCCCAATATTGTTACAGATGGGGCTGTTTTCAATCAGTTACAAGAAGCAATTCAATTACTAGATGGTTTAGTGCAGTAACTGACTCCAGACTAATTTAATTTCTGTAGGTCTCTAAAGATCAATTGATCTGATTTGTCCCATCCCCAAAGGCTGTTTAGGAAAAATTCAGACTTAACTACCTGGAAATGAAATCCAAAACCTTGGCCAATTTCACACTACTTAGGTCATCTTGCAAACTTTCAGCTAGTCACGTAAGAGTGCTCTCTTGGCCCTCAGACCATTGAAAACTACTTAGCTTCACATACACGTGAGTGCTCTCACATCAGGATGCTTATTCAATAAGTGGAAAATGTGGCCACGTGTATTATCAAATCTGCTGCTCTAAAGGGCAGTCAGACTGTGTACGCCTATCTCATGAGCACATGTGTGACAACAAGGTTATTTTTACCCTAAGAGTAGTTCATTGAGACCATTAAGGGTAGCCTTAGATGGTGGACACGCTGTGAGAGGCAATGCCCACCTAATACAATGAGAAACTTGCAATTATTTTGCATTTTTATATTTTATAAAGTGCTTCCATAAATGTCCTCTTACTTGATTCTCCAATAAACCTTCAAAGTGAGCAGGATTATTGTGTCCGTTTTCTGGATAAGGAAAGAGACTCTGATTCAGTGACTTTTCCAGGATCATTCTCCCAGGAAAAGGCAGAACTGCAACCCTACCCCATGACTGTTTTCTCCCAATATATCATGCTTACCCCCTGGTCTGAGACGGGAGATATGATCATACACAATGGAAACACATTGCTACTGCCCCACTGAGTCATTGTTTGTATTCACACTTGAAACCCAAATAAAACTGAAGAAAAATTCACTTAAAATCATTCCAGCTGCACAAACTCATCTGCATCAGAGTTTCTGGCCCTCAGAAGGAGGAATTGGAAAAGTCATGCTTAAATAAAGAAGGCTTTGTAAGTAAACTCCTTTCTTACCCACACTGGTTACAACATTCTCACTGACTTATTCACCTACCTGGAGAATTACCCCATGTCTTCTCTCTGCATTTTGCAGTGGATTTGCAACCATAAACCCAAGTTTCCTACCCTGACCTTACCACCCCCTACCACTTGTGAAACTCTCCAACTAATTAATTTTCATTTTGATTCAAATCCCACAATTTTAATCCAATGTTCAGCCAGTCCTGCTTGATCATCTGCCTCCAAACTGAGTCTCTATCCAGACCACCTCCCCATGGCTCTGCCACTTGGGAAGGTGCAAGAAGAATCAGACATCATTATCCTTTAATATGAGTTGCCAAGAGAAGTTGGACAGAAGTGCTGAGGTCAGATGTGGCTATGTGGTAGGTAACAAAGAGTGTGGCAGAAATGTATAGGAGCTGGTGAAAAAATCACACAAAGTTATGGAGACACAAGTAAACCAAAGGGCTGGGAGCTAAGGTACTCAACTTGTCAACACAGACATCAGTCATGTAAAAAAAATTTAAATATAGAGAGACAGTGTATTAAAGAAATACAAATAACTGATATGGTTAGAAATTTCTTTAGGAAATATATTTTTTGACATTCATCTTGGGCAAACTATGAATCTCGATATAGTCATTACCCATGACCTAGATGGTCTCAAACTGCATTAACCATTTTAATTGAGAAGAAGTAAGCTAAGTTATAGGTATATGACTATTGCTTGTCTTCATACAGGTCCTGAGACCTGACGTTTCTCCTGTTGAAGATAAGCCATCTACTCTATAGGTAAAATCATGTAACCTTAAATTAAATTACATTTCTTTGTTTCAAACTTCCAAATTAACCTTATACTCTTGGTGTCAGCAAATACATCCACTTCAGAAGGCAAAAGGCTATCAAGTTTTCATTTTTCTGCAGACTGTCACTCATCAAGACATGAAACTTAATACTATCAAGAGGACTAAGACTTTGATAACAACAAAGTCCTATTTTTCACAGTGAAATGAGTGCCCCAACCAAAGCATCTCCTTACTCAAACTGAGCATATGATAGATCCAGTTGCAGCAGCTGTCAAAACTTAAGAACTGAATATCTGTGGGGTTTACAACTGGAAGGAAAGGGTGCAAAGAACTGGAGACTATATGCAGAAAGGTTATGGTTCCTTGGCGTCGAAAGGCATGTGTTCTTACAAACTCACTCTTCTCTTTATCTTATCTGGACAAAAAAGTAAACAGAGAATTCTCATTACCTCTCAATGTCAGTGAGCCTGGAGGAGTCCCGGAAACCTTTGGCAAAGGGATTGCTATCTATTTTCAGCTTGGTTATCTGGAAAAAAAAAGAATGGGTACAAAATAATCTCATTTCTTTGCTCAAGGAAGGAAAATCAGAAAGTTTGTTCACTTTTCATAGCACCCCAAGAATATCATAATGTCTCTCAAATTGTGAGCAGGGTTTCAGTGTTAGACAAGTTCACAGAAGGAATGGATCATGGCCAAGATAAACATAATTAGATTTGAGGGCCTTGCAGGCAAGGGTAGACATAAACTGGAGTTTGAATCATTTAAGAGAATAGTGAAAGGCTAGAATTCAACTGCAGAAGGGGCAATTCCCTAAGTGGGAGAGCTGTGTACAATTCCAGCATTGGTGGGAAATGGGGAATAAAAGCAAAACTACAAACTCACTCTGATTTGGCAACAGATTTTGTTAATACTATCAGCATGTACATATGTCATAACAAATAAAAAAATTAAATGGCCAATAATAGCCTCATGTTCAATACTATATTAATTACATAGCATAAATACATGTTATAAAGTCTTCAGAATATAAGTTTACCCTCTCCCTCTTACCACTTGACTAAATTAGAATCAAATTAGTCCATTTTTTGTTACCTTCCATACAAAGTTATTTATAGAACTCTATGCTTATATGGAAACCAATACTTTCTAATAAGAGTTGCAGTCTTCAGTATTAAGTGTCTATGCCAAAGAATTTATAATTTTTTTTTGTACTGGAGATTGAAACCAGGGGTGCTTATACCACAGATCTACATCCCTAGTCATTATGATTTATTTTTGAGGTGGGGTCTCTCTAAGTTGCTGACGTTTCTCCTGTTGAAGATAAGAAGAAAACTTGCAATCCTTCTACCTCAGTGTCCTGGGCCACTGGAAAGAAAGGCATGTGACATCATACCCAACAGTATTTATAATTCTTATAATACTAACATTAAAGTAGAAAGATCGATTAAATCATATGTACCATCTCCAGTGAAAAATACATTAGGTTGTGAAGGAAAAAATAGATGAAATACTAATTAAAAGATACTTGACATGGAAAATTGCTTTCAGAGTTGAAAGGAACCTCAGAGAGCATTGAACCCATGCCCTCTTCTGATATATGGTCCCACTGAGGCACAAAGGTGTAAGGACCAAGACACAGCTAGCTGGTCAGTAACTGAATTAGAACAGAGGAACCTACCAAGAGAGACACAGTTCGCCAGCATCAAAATTAGACCCATGTTAATCTTTGAAGGAAAACACATATAAAATATTCTTAAAGGGAAGGTAATCATGGTTTGAAGAATCTCCTTTTCCTTCAAAATAAGGAATAACAACTAGAACGGGGAGTGTGAAATAATATGTTGCCAAGTGTAACTTTTTCTAATTAAAGTATATCCACAGTTACCTTTAAATCATTAACACATAATTTATTTTCTCACTAAAAAAGATGTGTTTTTTTCTAGTTTTCTTAATGTGAGCTGAACTTGCAAAACTGCACACAAGCTCTTCACCTCCCTTAAGATGGAAGCTCTTGGGGCTGGAGTCATAGCTCAGTGGTAGAGCACTTGCTTGGCATGTGTGAGGCCCTGGGTTCAATCCTCAGCATTGCATATAAATAAATAAAAGATCCATTGACAACTCAAAAATATTAAAAAAAAAAAAAAGATGGAAGCTCTCCTGCACAATTCCCACCAGATGGACAGCTCTACTCTCTCCATAACACTAGGAAGCCACAAGATGGGGTCTGTGGTAATAACCTTTAAAGGCATTTAAGTTTCTCAGAAATGTTTATCTTTAGTTCATGAACATCCACTGTAGAGCACCAAAAGAAAGTAACTTATTTCCTTCTCACTAATTATGGAAATTGGTAAATAGGGAAGAAAATAAGCAAGATAAATAAACAACCTGACCACAATGAAGAACAACATCTACTTAGAGCATAACACAAATAATATACAGGTCACCTGAGGTTGCCTCTATAATATGCCATCAAAAGCTAGTAGGGAACCTTTTCTCACACATAACTAACATTATGGCTCCAGCCATTTGTTCATGCAGACTAGAACTTTATTTTTGGAGGTTGATTTTCAGGAAGAAGAAAATTTTTGTTTGTTTGAAATAAATCATAAATATCTCCTAATACTCACACTATCAATGTATTCTACGATTTTAAGTATCAACAAAATTTTAAAATCCTCAAGGGCAAGAGCTATGTCTCTTTCTACTGAACAATTATAATTTAAAATATTTTATATTTCTAAAGGGTTCATGAAAAATATTTTTGCAATAATTCATCAACAACTACTTGATGAGGGTTACTTTGCATATACAGTGCTAGATGTAAAGAATACACGGTCTCTTGGTTCAGGAAAAGAGATGCACTGCTAACTGGAACTGAAAGGTGGCACTATGTCCCTGCAGGGTTAGTCACCTTAAGGGTGAATCAAACCCAGATGAAAATTTCAAACCAAAACAACAGGATAGAATAATAAAGGTGAGTTTTCCTTCAAGTAGCATGTTTATAAAAGCAAAAAGTGAATGGATTTTCCAGTGGTTAAAATGTTCTAGAGATAATAGCAGATAACATATCAGAAAAGCTCATATTGTAAGAAATTCTTTTACAGATGTTCTTAAATGTGAACCACAGAAAGCTTTTTTAAATCCCAGTGTAAACTAAAAGGGCAGAGGAATTATCTATCCTTTATAATTTGTAAATACTTTGTCCCTGAAAAAAAATTTCAAAATATATTTGGTCTTGTTCGTATTTCCAAAAATAAAGATTAATGTGTCAGAATGTGATGAGTGTGGAGTGATCTTAAAACCTTCAGACCCTAAGACCAGATAGAATATGTACTCTAAAAATGTGTTGTTCACTATCTCCCTTTATCTAATGTTACTGCCACAGCTTTGAGCAAGGAACTGAATTAAATTTAATGTGAGTTTTCAGGTTTTTTTGAATTTTCTTTTATTATTAGAATTCTCTACTTCAATATTTCTTAAACCCAGTTTTCATAATCCAGGACTATCAATGGTAACTTTTTCTTCTACATTTTGATATTATTACAGACTTTAGAAAAGTTGCAAGAATTATATATGATGTTTTATATACTCAGATTTACTAATTAAGTACAGAATGATTTAATTTTAGGGTATTAATTAGAAAAAAGACTTTGAGACAATTACCAGGTGTTTACATTTTCTATGGACCACTTTGTCTAATTCTGGAGAACATAATTCCTTTTATATACTAGAGGGAAAAAAAATCTATTATCATTAAAATTGTATAGGAACTCTTGGTTGATACTACATCCTTAAATTTTTTTTCTGGAGTATTAATTGGCAGCACAGGGACCTGGGTTCAACTTCTCAGTGAGCCCATCACACTCACTATAATAAAGCTAGACTCTGAATTTACCTGGGTGTCCACACTAATAGACTCAAAATGTGTGTTAAGCTTTACTTCAACAACAAGCAGCCAGAAATATGATTTCATCCTTTTACTAGTTACAGACTAACTAAAACTGTAAATTTACTTAAAAGCATTTTATTTTCTAATTTTTAAGATAAAATGATTTTTAAATAGTAAAATTTTAACATTCTAGGCAACCACATGTTAAGAGATCAGAGAGAGATTTCCTTCCTCACTATTTAAATAAAAGCCAGTCGGTATACAGAAAGATATTTGCTTCGGGAGGTGTAGTTTTACATCCCTTTCTGAAATTTGGGAAAACTGAAAAAGCAGCGCACTTGAGAGTTGGTCAGAGAGAAGAGCTGAGCTATAGTCCCGGCTGCAGCTGGACATCATTTCATTCATGCTCTAATACAGGAAGCCTGAGTTGCGTCATGGGACAAGATCACCCTTGTCAAGATTAAAAAAAGAAGAATCAAAAAAGGATCAACTACGAAACGTCACTTATAGAGAAACTCGGGCTATGGCTTCTTTATCATTCAAAATCAATTTTTAAAGAAAGCCATGTTTCTTACTCGGTGAAAAGAACATAAAGGTAATTGTAATTGCTTAAGAGTGCCTACAGGTTAGAGTATGTATGACTAATTCAGGTCAAAATACAATGCTGTTTTTATTTTGCATGTATAATTTCCACAATATCCATAATACAATTCTTTTGGAAAAAATTTACTCTTTTAACATCTATATTATCTGCAAATAAATATGTGCATCATTGGAGGGCAGATTTTTGACACCACCATTTGTCAAAAGGAAGCTTTTGCAGTGTCCTGATTCCCAGTGATATCACCGGACTCTGAACCTAATCTGGGGTTCCCAGTGACAAGGTGAAACTGGCCCTCAGAGACCATTTCTCCAATTATCAGGAAAAGATCTGACCAAAGGCATTTAAAAATGAAACCTGACCTACACTTCAACTCTATGGCAATGATCTGCCTGCTCAAAAGCAATGCATGACCTTTAAATTTTAAATTATAAAACAGTTTGTTGAAAGTGTAATGTATTTAGCTTTTATCTAATAATGTACAGAAATGCAATCATTCCCTTGCAAAGAAAGGAGAAAGGAGTAGCAAAAAAAAAAAAAAAGTTTTGATTTTCATTACTTATAAATAAAACCACCAGCCATAATAAATGAGAAGCTTTTTTTTTCCACAAATACTACTGAAAACTTTGATTTGGATTTGAATAGAAATAAAAATAATGGTCTTATCCAAAATTCAAGATATAAAGTGGTCCTAAATATCAACTTTCAAATCCTCTCCTCTTTTTTCTTCCTTGTTCTTCACATGAAAAAATTTTAATATTTATGCTATACACAGTATATATTTACTTTGTTTATATCTTATACACTTATTTTAGCATGTGTTTACTGTAAGGAAAACAGTGCATAAACAGCATAACACTGAAGAAGCTGTTGATATACAGAGACCTAGAAAGAATTAAGTAAAACTTTAGAAAACTGTCATAGAATTAGTGAAAATGCTAAACCCCTCAAACTGATTTATTCATTCCACATGTTTTTAAGCATCTGCTTTAGGAATTTTGATTCATCTTCTGAGATTTATAAACCATTTGCAAAACTGGCCTATCAGTATATAAAATCAAATCTTGGACTATTAACTGAATTTCACATTTATACAAGGGTTTATACTAAAGAAGGTGGTTTTAAAGGCAAATGCACAGAAATAAACTAAGGCACAAAAGGGTCTGCTGAGGAAGTTAATTCTGAATTCACATGTTTCCATTGTGGGTTATTCAGCAATGAAATGACATACTAATCATATTAATCTTTATACTTTACGATGCAATAAAGGATAGTGGGATTCTTGTGGCTGGATTTTAAGCCCATTTATAGTATCAATTAGAAATAAAACATTAGCAAGAGAAGCAATTAGTGTTGGAATCAGCATTAATTAGTATCTTAACCTATTTAAACTTAGTAACATTTTCAAACTCACTTCTCAAACCTTTGACACAGGCAGTGGTCATATCCTTGGCCTTGAAACACACCATAATGCCACCAAAAGGGAAGAATTAAAACCTGGAAGATCAAAACCTCAGGATGGACCGTGTTCTTTATCAAATCTGTGGCCTTGGGCGAGTGACTTAACCACTCTGAACCTCAGTTTTTTTTATCTACAAAATGATGCTCATAGGGCTTCCTTTAGGGATAACTGTCAGAATTAAATAGATTAAGAAAAAAATGTGGAAAGATTTTTCTAAATTTGAAATAATAAATCCAAACTATGAACTTGAGTTAGAGCTAGTTAAGAGAGAGAGAAAAAAATTACCAAAAACATATTGGTCTACCCCAAAAATTTTAAATAAACTGAATATTAGACAACATTAATGAATAATTCTTATTAATTGATAAAGATATTATGGTCATAAAAATATCCTTATTGTCAGGATACACTTGTAGAAGTCTTTAGTAATAAAATGTCATGATGTTGCATCTCAGTTTCAAGTAATTCAGGGAAGAGGAAAGTATGTATACAAATAGGAGAGAGAAGGAAGAGATGAAGCAAATTTGGAAAAATGTTAGTTGTTGAATCTAAAAGGAGGGTACATTCACTACTGCTTATTTGAAAATTTTCTAAGTAAAAAGTCTAGTGGAAAAATAATTATATGAGATAATATGACATTAAAGCATGTAGCTCCTATTAGATACAGCTAACACTAGTATATCTTCTGACCTCCAGTTGAGGATGGTGACCCTCCAGTTACACTCAATAATTTGCAGTTTGAATGGAACCCTTCACACAGCAGATGAGCAGTGAGTATTTTGGGAGGAGAAAAAAAAAGAGCATAAAGAGATGAAACCCTATTTTAAAAAAAAAAAAGGGATGTCTCAGCATATAAGGGTCAAAAGTGGAGAGAAGATGAGTTCTGAACAGTAGGCACCTACACATTGAAGGTTAAAGACAATGATTCTCAAATGTAACCACCTGGATTTAAATCTGTGATGGGAGCATTAAGATCACTCTGGGTGACTTTTTAAACTTCTGCCTCAATTTTAACAACTGTATAATGCAGAATAAAAATTTTGCTTAAAATTTTGTTAAAATTCTCTTTTTTTTAAATAGAGAGAGAGAATTTTTTAATATTTATTTTTCAGTTTTTGGTGGACACAACATCTTAATTTTTTTATTTTTTATTTTTTATGTGATGATGAGGATCGAATCCAGCACCCCGCGCATGGCAGGTGAGTGCGTTACCACATGAGCCACATCCCCAGCCCTCAAAATTCTCTTTTGATGATTTCTCTTTTGTTGTTCCTATCTCATAATATCACTGTGAAAATTAAAAAAGAAAATACCCTTCAAACAGTGTTTTGTGCATAGTAAGTACTGAAATTAAGTATTATTAATTAATTAATTATTAATTAATTATTAATTAAGTATTAATATATATAATATGCTCCTATTTCAGTGTACTATGAGAAGTCCTACCTATACTTTGTTTTGTTTCTGCAATAAGATGACTCACAGGATAACAACTATGCCCTGATTTATCTCATTGAGAAAAGACATCGCTAAATTTAAAATTCAAACAATGACAAATTCTCTTTTGACATGCCTGAGATAGTCCAGCCTGACACCGTCCAAAGGCATGTTTGCTTTCACTGGATCTTCATGGCAGTCCCCTAAGATGATCTGGTTAGTTCTTAGCCCCAACTTATCAGTAAGGAAAATGGCAGCCACAGTGGTGAAATAAAGCCTACTCAAAGTCATACAGGAATTGTAGGTCCTCAAGCATTACATATCCACTCTGGCAATTTGCCCACATCCCTTTCCTGGGCTTCCATTCCTTCGTGAGCAATGGGCTACCTGTGCTCTAGGCTTTATCTTGCTTTTTATAAGAGCCTATACCATATTCCCTCTGCTTGGTCAAACTATGATAGACTCTGAGCCATCTATCAGGCAGTACCTCGTAGTTATTCACTCAGAAACTAAAGCTCAAGAATACCACAAGAGGAGAGCAACTGTCCTGACTACCCACAACTAATCAAATAAAAGCAAGATCAAGAGCTTTGTAATGTATTGAACAACCAATAATAATAATAATAATAATAAAAAGCAAAAAAGCAAGATACAAAACCAGGCTATGAACAATTGAATCGGGAAGTACACTGAGAGCTTGAGCCCCTTTTACTGAAGAATATCCAAAGGAATTCGAATTCTGGTGTTTCTGAACTACAGAAGTCACTTACCTTTTCGCCTCAGCTTCCTCACCTGTAGATTGTTACTATTACTGTAAGTCTTTTGAGCTCATGCTGACCACAAAAGAAGAAAATGTATCTAACAGTGCTAGGCCCTTAGTGGGACCTTGATAAATATTTACTATGTTGGAATAAACTTTATGGACAAATAAAATGCACAAATTTGAAATGTAATATCAAGAATATAAATTAAATATCTTGATGTTAATTAAATGCATAACTGTTTACATACTGCAGTTTATTATTTAAAGAAACATTTAAAATAATTTTACTAGAATCATTCTAAATTACAATTGAGTCAACCTCACAAGATATCTGAAGTATCAGTAGTTTGGACAGTTGACAAGAAGATGTGTGTTTAATTAATCAGAGAAACTGAACTTTTAAATTTTATGGAGCAACAAGGACAGGGTTGTACATGTTGACAGGAGGTAGAGAAAAAGAAGCAGATAATCTTCTGGAAAAGATCATATGAAAAGGTAGGGCTAGGGTTATAGCCCAGTGGTAGAGAGTTGCATAGCACGTCTGAGGCATTGAGTTCGATTCTCAGCACCACATATAAATTTTTTTTTAAAAAAGTCCATCTATAACCAAAAATATATTTTGAAAAAAAAAGGAAATTTGAGAAGGCAGATTAGGGCAGAGAGTGGGCGATGAACAACTGACTTGGAATCTGAAGATTCTAGAAAGTAAAATGATGTCATATACAGCCACTCATCACACACCTAGAGGGCCTAGGGCTGCCATTCAGTAGCTTTATCCTAAGTAAACAATCATTCTGAGGGCTGGCAACAGAAGCGTCCTAAGTCCTTACCCTCTGCAGAAGCTTAATTGTGCACTGTGCACTCACCAGCTGATTCTGGTAGGCTGTGACTGCTGTAAAAACTGTCTCAGGAAAGATGAACGTTCTGAATTCTTCAGACTTTAAGTTGAGCAAGGAGGCCGTGTGGTCTTTCTTCTTAATGATGTGTACCCGTGGCTGGTACTTATGCATTGAATTCAAAATTATCTACAACAAAGAGATAGAAAGTACTGAATTTTACATACTTAGCCAGCCAAAGAGTACAGTGAGGCAAAGCAAGAAAAATCAAATCTATAATTTCAAATTCAATTTTAAGAGTAGGATCTATCCTTTCCATTCCAGGCAAATCATTTTCATACACTTCTGCAGAGTCATTGTTATGAATCACATTTTACCAAAATAACTGCAAATAACCCAATTTGCTTCAAAGGTCCTTTCTAAAATGATGAGGGAGAGGGAATGGGTCATCTGGAGGATAAGTTCTATTCATTTGGTAAAAATCAAGTCTTTAAATACTTTTACTAGTTAGGCCAAAAATAATTATGTCTGAATTTTCTAAAATTAAAAAAAAAATACATATTCTAGGAGGCCACGTTATGACTCATAGGGGCGGGAGTAAAATAACTTAGAAAGGAAGTATGGTATAAGACAGACATATGTTAGAATCCCAGATTCTTCCATTTTACAGATCTTTAATCTTGGGACCAAATGATTTAAAACTCTCCAACCTCTAGTTTTCTCAAATGCAAAAACAAGGCTAACCTTGTAGGGCTCTGATGAGGATCAGACAGCATAACCCTGATAAAGCACACATAAATAGAAAATGCTCAGTAAATATGAACTCTACTGTTCATATTTATGACAGCTTCCCCCATTCAAAACTTCCAATTGTAACATGAAACCTGAAGTCCAGCACAGTGCTGCATGCTTCTGATCCCAGCTACTTGGAAGGCAGGAGAACTGTAAGTTCAGGGCTACCCTGGGCAACTTAGCAAGATCCTGTTTCAAAATAAAAATAAAAAGGGCTGGGAATATACCTCAGTGGTAGAGTACCCCTGGGTTCAATTCCTCAGTATCTGCCCAGCCAAAAGATAAAAGAAAGAAAGCTAAATCTGAATCACAGTGGTGCCATCTTCCATTCTATAGCTGATTAAAATTGACAAATTCTTAGAAATAATAAAGATACCCTGTTACGAGGCAACTAAGAGACATCTTTCATTTATCTTTTAAATAAAATATAAAACATTTTCATTATGAAATGTAAGCAACAAAACTCATTTTTAGATATAAAAATTTCTCACCTCTTCCCACTGTCACCCAGATAGCTACCTAAATGTCTAAAGCTGGGTCTCTTTCCTGGGCTTAGGGGCTTACATTATTTGCTTTCCTCTAAGCTCCTAGCAGAGAGACCGGCTCTCATACTCACTTGATAAACAGTGTAGCAGGGCCGCAGGCACTCAGTGTTGGTTGCTGCTGCTGATACTATAGCTGATGACTCCCTTGCTCTCCTGCTAACATGGGTGTGGTGAGTGTTTCTGCCAATAGGCTTTAGCAGAATTAAGTGCTAGATATTGTGGGATAAATTTATATACAATCTGCATCTCCAGATTAAATCAACCTCCAATCCAAAAAAAATTTTAATTGCATATGTATAGAACATGTAGACTTTTTTCTTGTCATTATTTCCTAAACAACATAGTATAACAACTGTACATTGTATTAGGTATTATGAATAAGCTACAGGTGATCTGAAGTATATAGGAAGTTATATGCAAAGACTGCATAAGTTTATATAAAGGTTCTTGAACATCCATGAATTTTGCTTTCCACAGGGGATCTGAGAACCAATCCCCACTAATATGGAGGGAACAACATAATCCATCTCTGTCAGGCTCCTCAACTTGTAAGCCAAAGTAAAATAATAGGAAGGGAAGGGATTGAATTTTGCATATGTCACCTTTTTATGACTCTAAACTAGAATAGGAATAACTGAAACAAATTAGAACTTCAAATGAATTAAATAAAACTTTAAAAAATAATGTCATCTCTTTGTATAATGCATTTATCCCTGGAAGTTCATGCTACTGATGCTAATCACAAAACTGGAATACATTTGAAGCAATCAAAGGAAGCATTTGTCTTCAACACTGATATAAGAAAAAATAAAAACTTCAACATTCCTTATATGTTCTACTAAGAATAATTTTCAAATTATTACACACCCGCTCATACATATGCATATTGAAATGACAAAAAAACATATAGTAAGCTTTAAATAACACCCTTTCCCCTACTTCAAATTGCCCCCAAGGCCAATTTCATTTGGGTACATGCACCGAACAGTCTGTGACCCCAGAGTTTCTGACTCTGGTCACCATGCCTCCTGGAGCTAAGAAACACTAAAAGAAATATGGACTCTGCTTCATTGCACAAATAAATTTCTGGGGATAGGAAATTGCCCTTTTATAAAGCTAAAAATGCATCTGTATTAGGGCTTCAGAACAGGTTCAAAAAAGTTAGCCAAGCAACACATTGTCAAAAAAATCTTTGGTTAAAATTTTCAGAACACACTCATTTTGGTGACAAAGAGTTATATTGAATCATGAAATTTTTAAGGCAAAATGGATATGAGCAACAGTTTGTCAAGGTCTGATCTTGACATGAACAAGTTGAAACCCAGAGCTTCTGAAATCTACTGTAGTTCTAGTCCCACCATGAAGCTGTTAGGAATAAGAAAGACATTTAAATTCTGGACAGTTTATCCCAAGATGAACAGTCAGGTCTTTCTGGAATGACCCAAATAATCCTCCTAAAAGATTCACATAGGGAAAATACCAGACCCATAAAAGAATTTCCTTTCTCCTTGCAAAGACTTCAGTTGGTGCCCAAGAAATTTTAATATGAATGACATTAAAAATTATCACTGACCTACAAAAAAAATCATTCGGATGCTTCATAAATTTTAACCTGAAAAAAATCCATGAATGGACACATCAAAATAATAATAATAATAATAATAATAAATAAATAAATACTGAAAGGAAGTTATGCCAACATCCATAAAGGTCAGTACTTAAAACAACAAAAGCTTATTAACCTATTTTCAATATCTCAACAGCGCCATCAATAGACAGAAGTTAACCTGGTCGCCCTGACTAATGTTATAAAGGAGGCCTGGGGGAAAATGAATGGTGGTAACACCAAAAGCCATTTAGTTGGTTCCGGGTTCAATCCAGTCATTTGAAACTGTATCTAGAACTCTCTATTTAATTACCTATTTAAAGACATCTTTGAAAAAGATTTTGAAATACTTCCTCTAATTGGCACAGATTCAATAAAAACTAAAACCTTAAGTTACAAAATCCTTACTTAGTAAAGGGGTAAAAGAAAGAAAAAAAAATAGTAATTTCTTATTGAAAAGAAGTTTGCAAATTTGTCTAAAGTTTCTTAATATAAAAACTGAATCCAAATGTACTATGTAAATTGTCATATAGAAGCACTCAATCACATCACAGATAGTGCCTTAAAAAGGAATTCTGCAAATGTGTAAGGGTCTCCATCAATGACTATTTGTTCTATTAACTACTGATCAGAGCTCATGGTTGTAATTTCTCTTTTTTTCCATATTTTAATGAACTATCTATTGACACAAAATAAATGTTTCATTTTAATGGCAGGGATTCTCTGTTTTAACATTTGCAAAACTCTCCAAAAAGGGATTCAAAATAAGTAAACAGCATTGCAAACTTATTTAGGAAAAAAAAAAAAAAGCCCTTTTATTCTATTGCATCTTACATGAATGTGTTCTATAGAACACACTCAAGGAAAGTCTTAGTCCCGTTTCCTTTATGCTGAATTATTTGATACACTACTAACAGAAATTGGATGCTTAAGCAAGACCAGTTTGCAACAGCCTCCTATGTGTAGTCGACTCAGGTGATAAGGCAGTTGCAGAAGTGTTGGGAAACTCAGGACACAGAAGATCCCTGACCCTCTCACAGGGCAGTGGCACATGACATCCCTGCAATGGCTTCTTGACAAAATCTGTCAAGGTTCCCTGAAGAACACATGAATGTTCTCATAGAATGACTCAGAGATGAAAAGCAGAAAGTGGAGTGGGAAGGGAGGAAAGGACTGAGAGGACGTTTTGTATGACTTCTCCGTTCACAGTCCAAGGCACCCTACTTACGTGTCCATGTTGATCCAGTTCGTTGTTGGTAAGTTTCACCTTTTCAAAAGACACCATCTGTTTGAGTAGTTGCTCGCCAGTAAAGGGAGAGTCTGGGTGCACATAGAGCCTAAAATCATGAGAGAACTTCATTGAGACACTTTTTAAAAATCTGTCTCTGTGAGTTGTACAATGTTCTGTGCCTACAGGAACACATAAGCCTCATATAAGTGGCCCATTTTGTTTGCTCCATATGCTTCAATGCTAAAATAACTCAAAAACATATCTTATGTTTCATGCACCAATGATCTAAAAAGGGTAATAATAAATATACTGTATGTGCCAAGCCATTTTTAAAAGATGGGTTGGTTTTTTTTTCTATCTATCTAGTCAGCTAATGGTCTGCAACTACCAAGCACAAAATCTTGTAGGTATTTTCAGAAGAAAAAGACTAGATTATTTACATGAGTTCCTATTACAAGTATCATTAAAAAGCAAGGTATACAAAGAATTTAAAAGAGGCAACAATTTTAGAGAATCCATTTATTTAAACTTAATAGTGACTTGGTTTAAAGTCCATGTTCTTTGCAAACATAAAAAAGGGAATTTTAATACAGGAACATGTAGAATTCTATCAGAGCTGAGATTCTGGTGAGGCTTCTGGTACTTTAAACACTGTCACCTACTTTCATCATCATCTGTTTATATGCTCACTAAATGAGAGTTTAAACAAGCTGCCTAAGCTTTGAATTATTCAATCAATTCATTTGTAAAACAGCTTAAGCAAATAAATAAAAGTTTTGATGGAAAAAAATCTATTGTTTATTGATCCATTCCTATATGCAAGGCAATCTTTTACTCACAGCAAAACATAGGCCATTTGTTATACCTGCAACCATTACCTCAAGTACAACTCTTTGTAAATCTCTATCCTGATGTTTTCTTGACAAAATCTTTCTGAAATCAGAGGGAAATTAAAGAACTATTGAGGGGGAAGGTGAAATTCTGGTTTTCACAGGAAAAAAAAAATATATATATATATATATCTGAGGGATTGAACTCAGAGCCTCTACATGGAAAGAATGAGTTCCACCACTGAGCTACACCCCAACCCTGATAAATTCCTTTATCCATGAAACAGGCTATTTATATGGAGGTTCCATATAGGAGTCTTATAAATATAATTAAACGTTAATATTTTGGTTGGGCAAAGCAAGAGAAAGAAGTCACAAAAACATTTCCTTGTAACGTTCATATACAGGACAAGAAGGCTATGCCATGGTTTGTCAAGAAGACTAAGAATAGAAGACTATGGAACTCACAAAGCCCACTCAGAGCAAAGCAAAGAAAAGGCTAACTGCATTGAAGATGTTGGCCAGACTCAGGGAAGAACTTTAAAGCCTTTAGGTGTTTGTTTCACTGTTCTTAGGACAGGTGCTCATGACTGCTTTCATTAAAGTATTCATTTTTTTATAGCACAGAAATAATGGCTTTTCAAATTCATCCCTCTGTAATTTTATAAGTGCAGTTGTTTTACTGATCAGTATCCTTTCCTACCCTCCCCCAAAAGTACAAAATTACTGAAAATCCTAGAAGTTGATGAAATTTTCTTCTTTAAAGTATCATAGTCACTATACATAATCACATTAAGAGTAAATAGTAACCTAATACATATTAATTATTTTTTTAAAAAAAGAATGTCCTATATGAAAATGTCTTGCTCATAACTATCAAATAATATTGTCAGGCATTATTTCTTCTGATTAAAAATGACAGACCAACAGACTTTAAAATATAGTGCTTCAAAGACCTAGAACCACAAAAAATTTCTTCTATCAGTACAAAAATTCTCGTTTCCCCAACTTTCCCCCTTTTCTTTGGGGAGGTAGAGAATACAGCAAACTATTTCTTTTGACAATGATAATAAAGAATAGTTGCTTAAATTATCCAGAATATTTATATTCCATAATCCACTATACAGTTTTATCTAATATCAACATAAATAAACTGAAGTAGAATAAATGAAAACTCTTACAGGAAGCCCCTCCCCTCTCGACCCCCTCCCAAGGAGGACTTAAAATTCCAGCAATAGCTTAAACATGCTTCAGTTAAGATAGTGTATTGGTACAAGCTTTCTTTCTCTAACCAGAACAGATTAGTAACATAAACAAGACATGTCATATTTCCAAAGTCCTGCTGGCCTGCACCATTTCCCCATACCTTCAGATAGGAAGAAAATGCATGTTAAA
This sequence comes from Callospermophilus lateralis, assembly GCF_048772815.1. NCBI lineage: Eukaryota > Metazoa > Chordata > Mammalia > Rodentia > Sciuridae > Callospermophilus > Callospermophilus lateralis. The sequence continues at coordinate 90,996,511 of NC_135305.1, forward strand.
TAAGAGCGATTAACTTCTTAGAAGACTGGGAGAACAAAAAAGAGTATTTATTAAAAAAACAGTTAAGAATCGGCTAAAATCTCTCTCTCTCTCTCTCTCTCTCTCTCTCTCTCTCTAATTTAAAACAATATCAAAAAGTTCAGAAGGAAGCTCAAGAATAACAGTAAATTGACTATTAAATAACAGAGAATACTAGTTCCATTAATTTTATATTGTAAACTGTCACATCTTGCTCAACTAAAAATATGAGTTGTAATTTTTAAGACATGTCTTAGTCCTAAGTGTTACTTAATATATTGATTTAGAAAGGTTGGGAAGATGACCTTCCTACTCTAAGAAAACTGAAAGGGTGCTAATAATCCTTTCTCTAGTGGATTTAGCACACAATAAACTCAGTAATGTGACCAACTATTGATTAAGTAGAATATCTGAGCTGAATGTGTAAATTGTGTGTCTTGACAAGAACTCCATACTAGATATATATCAGTCATAACTTCAAAATCTGCACATTTAAGTAAATTCTTATCTGACACCACTTTTCAGTTACCCACCCACCCACACACACAAAAATAGTCATGAAACAATTTAAAAGTTATGTTAGATTTTGTAGCTTTAGCTATTACTATTCACAAATACATGCTCTTCCCCGCCCCCAATGGTCATTTGAGTGAAATATCAACAATAATAAAAGTGTGTGTAGAATTCTTTTAAACATTATATTCCTAGAAAAACATTATTAGCAATGACTACCACATGAATAAATACATATGATCCCTAATACATTAATTGAGTAATGTTTCATGTAAAAAAATCTTAACTTGTTGAATTACATTGATCCACTAAAACTGTGGAGGGGGGAAAAGGGTTTGATTTTCTTAAAATCTCTGAACCCTTTATCTGTCAAAAACAACCAAATTTTACCAAAATGATGTTTATCATGTGAAAATATAACCAATTACTAAAAAATATTCACAATAAGCAAACACTCTGCTAAAGTACATTGTTCTGAAAAAAAAATTAGGGCAACCATTTCATTAGTATTTTTATCTAGTCGGGTTTTAAGTACCAATTAGCAATTTTATACACAACCATATATTAGATGGTTTACATTTCTAAATACTCAAATTTAAGGAAAACTTTGAAATACAAGAAAAATAAAATCGGTGTTTTCTCTATGTGTAAACTGTCTTTCTTGGAGACTAATATATTTTCCATTCAACCCTGGAGTTTCCAGGTTTGGAAAGTCTTCATGCCAGAACCCTGCTTTAAAAACAGACCTGCTTAAAACTCACATAAGCCAGAGACCTTCTGCCAGAGGGGTTAATAACATTTTGCTCCACAGAAAAATCCAGAAGCACAAACCTGGCTGGCAGCGGCGGGTCGGCCTTGCCGGCCACCAGCCAGGAGGACCGGTGGTAGGCATAGCGATACCTCTTGTTGTCCACAGGGACGATGTCCATCAAGACGATGTACTTGGCCTCAGGATCCACGCCCGAAAAGGACACCCGGATAGTTGGAAACATCCTCCTGACAAAGAGAGACAAAGAACCCGCCCTGTTCACACTTCCTAGTGAACTGACTTGAACTGAACTGGCTTGAATTGGGAGGGGAGGGAAAGGATGGACTTTCATCCCTGCGCATCCCCTCCTCCCAAACCACCATTTTTTTTTTCTTGTAAAGCCACAGTGATGTGAATACAGAGACACAACTTCTCCTAAAACGTGCATGGTTTAAGTTTCACCTTTACACAAATCCTCATTGCTAGGTGAAAGTTTTATGGTCCCTACCCCCTCAACCCAACATCAGAAGGTGTGTGATGAGAGAAAATTCAGCTAGAGAGGACCAAAGCCACCAGAGCTGTTTCAATTTGCACATGCTACCCGGGAAAAGATGATAAAAACAAACAAACCCTAACAGCAGGGAATCGAGGAACGGGTTTCCCAAGACACTAGGGTACTGCGGGTATTGCCCAGGGGCACTGACCTAGGAGCTTTTGCAGGGTTCCAGCTGCCCACGCCCTACCCCCCAAGACTTCCTGCGGACTGGAGTCTGCCCAGCTTCAGAGCCAAAGGGCCCACCGCACCAGGGATCCTTGCAACAGGAAATTTTTTCCTCCAAATTTTATTTTGAAATAAATACTTAAAAAAAATAGTAGTTAATGGAAGTTGGCGGCTTCTGCAAGTTGTGGATGCTAATAGGGAAGCTGCTCCCTTCCTTGCAGCACCCAGTCACCCATTCCGAATTCGGGAGTGATCCGGAGCTCCAAACCCTCCTGGAATGAGGGACAAGAAGACTACACCCACCGTGTCCTTTGAGGAAGCTCATTGTCAGTCCCTGTAAAGTCCTCATCAAGGCCCTAGTGGGGCTTCCCACGGCCAGACTCTGAGAAGGCAGACATCCGCAGCTCTTTCTAAATGCCAGTTGGCTGAAGGAAGCTGCCTTTCAGCAAAGCTGCTTCCCTGCTCCAGGACCAGCCAGCTCTAAAAATCCAATTCCCCGAAGCCCCTGAACACTTCCTCTGTGGTCTCCACAGTTTCCTCATTCCCACCCGCCAAGGCCCAGCTACCTGCCCGACTTGGTGATAATCATTTCAGTGCCCAGTTCGTGGAATTTGTCCCAGAGCTCCTTGGTTTCCAGGCTGCAGGCAATTTTGGCCATTTCCTCGCTGGGGATGATGGGGGTGGTGGGGATTAGCGGCTCAGTGCACAGAGAGGAGGAGGATGGGCTGCTACTGCCTCCACTGAACTCCCCGTGAGCATCCAGGCTGGTCAGCTCGCCCAGAGGCTGGGAGCAGGATGACTTCTCTACGAATTGCTCTGGAGGCAAAGAGAATAGAGAATGACACCGTTAAACACGGAAATTTTCAGGAAGAACGGCATATCCAAAATACACACCTGGATTGGACTCTGGGAAAGTTAAACTCAGAAACTCCAGGATGCTAGGGAAGATATATCACTGTACAAAATGTACCTGACATTTCCGTAGAGTGACACGCCCATTGCTTGCTTACTAAACCAAATGATTGAGTTCTAGAACCATTACTTGTTACCAATATTATTGAAACCCATTTGCGGGTAAAATGTGAGGAGTGAAGAAAGAAAAAGGTAGTGATCATTGCAGGCTAAAATGCAGACTTTGTAGCTTGTGGGATGTGGTACCAGTCTATTCTCTGACAACCAGGACACTTTTCTTCCTGGAAATCAAGGGAGTGAAGAGATCAGTCAGTACCTTTACCAGGTTGAGAGGAATTTTCCCTTCTCCCCTGGAGCCTTCTCTCCATAAAAGGAGGACAGGGAATTGGGAGAAAGGTGAGGATGTGATTAATAATAATAACAACTCCATTTCTATGTCTGGCTCTCAGTTTTCTAGACTTTGAGATGATAATATTAGATTATAAAATTTTATAATCTCCCTTCCAGCCTGAGATCTTATGAACGATGCCAGCATATAGCTTGTTATAGCACAGTAGCAGGCTCTTTAGGCCATTTTTGGATTAGACTTGGAAAATTCCTGGAGAAGTGACGTATGTGATTTTTTTTTTCCTTCAAAAAGATTCGGGAATTGAGAAAAGGCACCTCAAAGCCAGGTTAGCAGGGAATTAAAGTGGGAAGATGGAATTAAAGTCCGAGGACAGAATACCCCTGGATGAACGGAACATTTTCCTGCCAGGCTGATAAGGGCCTGGGACTACATCAGTCACTTGGATGGAATACAGAGAGACTTTTGTAATTGTCCCAATTATCTTCCATCCCTTAAAAAAGAAACTACTTGAATCTACAATGTGAAGCTGACCTCCAAACAACTCTATTCTAAGTTCTCTCAAGGACTGGGAACAAGTTCTAAATGTATGTATGCACAGGTGTACAAGGTAAGGGGCACGTATGACATGTTTATATCATAAAATGCCTTGTTAACTCTCACACTTCTTTATGTGGGACAAACAGGATATAGAGAAGATTGCATTTTCTTCTCATACAATGATCATCCAACTCATGGGAGTGTTTTAAATTAAAAATAATCAAACAACTGTCATGCTGATTGTTTCAAATTCGGAGGAAGGGAACAAGGCCATCCCCAAACTTTATCTTCTCTTGATATTTTGAGAAACACATTCACATGAGGCTTTATAGGATTAAGGAGTAACCTTAATATTATTCTTGTCTTTTGCTTCCCAGTCCTAATGTACTGATTAAATCTAGGGCTTAGGAATTTTGTCTCTTTTAGTTGTTGGAAAATAAGAGCTATGTTAAGGTTACTACTTAAATCCCTATAAAGACATCATGTGAATGTGTTTCTCAAAATATCAGAAGATAAAATTTGGAGATGGTCTTGTTCTCTTTCTCTGAACTTGAAACAATCAGCATGACAATTGATTTGATTATTCTTAATTTAAAAGCTCTACTGGTTCTTTTAAATAGACTTAATATGTTTAAAGGGTGAACACAGGATACATTGCGCCCCCCCCCTCGCACAAACATACACAGCGCTTCCATAAAGGTACCATGCTGTCTCATAACAGAACCTTTGGGTGTTCTCGTGTAGGAGTCCTTGGCTTACAGTCATTAACTATGCTCTGTTGAACTGGCCAATGCAAGAGAGAACATCTACCACTTCTTGCTGAGCTCTTCTCAAAAGCTAAGAGAATGTTCATTATCTATCTATCTATCTATCTATGTCAATGAATCTTTTATCTTATTTATTTATATTCGGTGTTGAGAATCAAACCCAGGGCCTCACACATTCCAGGCAAGCACTCTACCACTGAGCCAGAACTCCAGTCTGAGAATGCTCATTTTGAGGGTGTCTGAGAGGGGTCCGTTGAAGGGGTTCTTGAGGGCTGAGAATGGTTTTATAGTTTGGAATTTAGGAATTCAGAGAGAAGGCAGTTTTTCTCAGAACAATAAAGAAGTAATATAGAAATGACAGTGCAGCTGGAGCCGGCATGTTCCCCAGTTCACTGTCCACACATCTGTTAAGAATTTCAAAATGAAATTCTCTTTTCCTGCTAGGTACCAAAATGAGATGGGGATTTCATAAGGAATTAAAGCCCCTCCCCAATTAGAGGTGAATAATGGTGAGAAGTCCCACAAATATGATTTTGAAATTGGTCCTTAAGGTTTCTTCTAAATAACTGAGGTTTCACTGGTTGCTCCCATTTCTTCAACAGGTTTTTATTCAGATGGAAGTAGGTGGAAAGAACCAGAAAAGGGGAGTGAAGACCTCAGAGGAGAGACTTTTTGAAATGGTCTTTCCTTAAGATCTTCTGTTTCATTTTCCTTGGTTCCTATTGCTAGGGATTTTAGTTCTCTGGCCTCTCTGCCCAAGTCCCTTGTTTTTCATCTCTAATTCTTCTCCTTCACATTAAGATTACTTTGAATATGGTATGATATTAAGATTATTTTTGAAGAGTTGAGGAGGATAGGGAGGATAAAGGAAATATTGAGGCTAGTTAAAATAGAAAAAAATTACCTTAAGTTAGCTATTTGATTACTTTCACTATATTAGGTATATGAAGTGATCAGGATATGTGATAATTATTTACTGAGAACACCAGAGTGGATGATGAGAACACTTCTTTCCCCCTCGATTGTAAAGGGATTTTAAAACACTTATTTTGGGTAGTTTCTTTCCCACACAACTCACTTGTGTTAAAGAGAACATAAACCCTACTCTCCCTTTACTCTGAGCCTAGTGACGACTATAAATGGCAAAGGTTGTTAAATAAACAGTATAACTAAAAGTTGAGGAATCTGGGAAATGGTTACTGGCTAATGTTTTTGCCAACCTCAAGTGAAAATGACAGTTACAAAATGAGTTTTACTGATTAAGTCTGGCACTTCTGTAAAGAAAATGGTTCATGCGGGGAGAAGCGGCTTAATCTACAGCACTTCACAGTGGGGTTAAGGAGCGGGCTCCGTTCAGTCTACTCACATCAGAGCAGACACAAAACCAAAATGGTTTCTTGTGAAACCGCTTGGCTTCCCCTTGGTTTCTAATGCACAAGTAGGTGTTACACGCATCCCAAGTCCTGTGGTCTTAAACGGGGGCTTTATTATTATTTGTCCTTGAATATTTTTATCTCAACAAACCTAACACTCATACGCCATTCATCCGATTTGACATCGGGATTCTAGATAAATAAGGAGAGCGACTACAACCCCAATCTGGAGATGCCCTACCCCTGGTGTTCAACATACTGTGAAACATCCAAAGAAAATTTGAGCGAAGAAAGAAAAAAAAAATGTCCCTCCTGAGATGTAGGCAGAGGGCCGGGGGTAGGGGCGGTCAGAAGCGCCACGAGAAAGAAAAAACGGCCACACTTGCCGCCAGACTCGCGAGCCGCGCAAAGTGTCCAGGGAACTGATGGATGCGCAGCACTTACCTCCCCAGTCTGCCCTGACAGCCAGGCAATCCAACTTACCCAGGGGTTTGATGGTGTTCTCTGCAGCTTCCTTCTCCTTGGAGCCACCACTCGACATGAGCGCGGCGATAGAGAAAGCGTTGGCCCGGGAGGACAGCTGGGGCTTGGGCGACGCCGTGAACTCCATGGTCCCCGGCGCGCGGTCCTGGCCAGGGACAGGGCCTACCGAACTGCCGTCCAGTTTCCCCAAAGAAGACAAAGACACGAAACAGCTCAACGTTTCCGAGTGCAGTCACAACGGAGCCTGGGACTTCAGAAGAAACAGCTCTAAACTCCCCAGAGAGCCACGCTGGCCTTTCCTCTCTCCCACCGCAAAGCCCTAGAGCCTCAGAGACTTCGAACCAGCGCAAGAGGAAAGGAATTAATCGCAGACTTAAGAAGGTGCGCAAACTGCCTGGAGCGCTGCAGGCGCACAGACTGCCCGAAGCCGGAAACGAACATCAGCTGAGGAAAAGCCCAGGGGTTAGCGACACTCCCTCTGCTTCTTTCTCCCTGCCCCTGCTGGGTACAGCCAGAGTGTCCCAGACTGTCGGGAGGTGGCGACCCGCCGTATGGCGCTGCGAGGCGCCAGCACCTGGGAGCCGGAGCTCAGGCGCGCAGAGCCCAGCGAGGCGCGACGGACACTGCGCCTGGGCATTCGCTGCCCTGAGCCTTAATTTGCTGGCGGTGGCTATCCCGTAGACCCGCAGCCAGTCAGCGCTGTTTCACGTCACCGTTTCCTGATTCTACTGCCGGGGGGCGTGGCCGCAGGCCGGGAGGGGTGGGCACGCCTGGGGCGCGGCGCCCTCTTGGCTGTGCGCTCTCGCGGGCCCACAATCCAGCACTGGTTCGCTACAAGAGGTACTGCCATCAGGGTGACACAGCTGCAGCAGACACTCACTTCCAACCCCACAGTTCTGGGGTGGGAGGACGGTGCTCGCTGCCTGAAGAGGGCATTTTTATCAAGGCCTGGGACTTGGGATGAGGGCGTGGAAACCTCAGAGAATTCTCGCCTCTTCCATTTTTTTTCTTACCTGCTCTCAAAGTTCCAAAAGAAAGTTGGGCAGCGCTAAGTACAATGGAAACCGGCGCCGCTGAACTGGCGCCAATGGGCCAGGTCCCGGACTCGCCCTCAACTGTCCCCTAATTCGGTCTCCTGTCAGTGGGATTGAAGAAATACAGCCCTGAAATAAAAACGTTGAGAGAGAGCTGCGAGCATTTAGTAAAGGATGCTGCACTCAAAACCATGGCTTCTGCTGCGCATTAGTGCGCCTCTAGCCTGGGGTTTCTATTTTCAAGAGGAACTGTGGAAAGTGAGGCGGCGGCCTAAGGGAAGGCGAGGGTCATGGCGCGGAGCCCTGCGGGGACCACGCGACACTCAGTGGGAGAGTGTGACCTTTACAACGCCCAGCCTCGGAGAACACGGAACCGTCTGCCTTTGCAAACTCGGTTGCGGCCAGAACTTCCCACAGCCTCGTGGGGGGGCGTCCTGTTGGCCTTGCTCAGCCTGAATTACTCAAATTCTCCGAATTCGCAGGGTAATCCGCTTCACTTGGAGTCGTGTAAACTCAGGCTGACACACACATTCAAACTATACATGTAAATATTTGCCCTCCTTTCCAGCCAGTCGGCCTGGCGATTAGGAGCCACTTGATAGGTCTTAAAAGAAAAGGAGAAAAGAAAAACAGCTCCCTTTTCCCACTACACCACCCACCTCCAGAAATAAAGATATGAGGGAAAACCGAAAGTCGAAATAGTTGTTGAAAACATTTATGTAAACAAAATGATGCCATGTGGAAGAGTTCTGATTCAAGTCTGTCTTGGTCATTTTATATCAATACTTTAAACCAAGTTCTGCATGAAAGTGACAGAAATACGTACAATGATATCTTGACTCAAGGGCAAAATGTCTATCTAAAACTGGAAGAAACTAGTAAAACTATGGACTTTGGTACTGCAAAGAGTTTACACCTTTATCTAGTTAACCACTGTTGGCTTTTGAGAAAAAGAAGGTCCCACGTAGAGGGGTGACTCGTCTTCCCTGCAGTCCATCCCACTAGCTAACTGGAGATAGCTGTGCAGGATCCACACTCCACGCAGGGGTTATGATCATACTGTGGCTCTACAGCTGTGGCTGAGCTGCTCCTAGCATGTCCAAGGGTCATTTTCCATTCTTGAATATTTTGCTGGTTTTGGAAAACCCAGACACAGTCCAGATCCTTTGGTTATTAAAGTCACCACCCCAAACTGGGCATGGTGGTGCACACCTGCAATCCTAGTGCTGTAGATGTTGAGGTGGGAGGATTACAAGTTCAAGACCAACCTGGGAAACTTCCTGAGACCCTGCCTTAAAAAAAAAAAAAAAAAAAAAATCACCTCACACACCCTTTTCCCTCCCAAATACAGCACTTTTTCAAGGTGACATTTTCTTATGAATGTAAGGCATATATACTGGCTTCGTTTTTGCTTCAAATGCTAGAACTTGGTGCACATTTTAACAGGATTTAGCAAATTTCATTGGCTGGGTTTTGTTTTCAAAAGCTTGGTGTAGAATTATACCTCCATTTAAAAGAAAAAAAAATCAAATATCCCCCTTGCATTTCTACACAGAGGAAAAGCCGAGTCTTATGTATCTTAATGGCTCAGACTATAGTTTGAATAATATCATGAGAGGGACATTTTCAGAAAAACTGATGGAGCAATGGGAAAGGTGAATGGACAGGAATCATTTTCCACCTCCTTTCTGAGTGCTTGTACAGTTTTAGCCCAGTTCTTGTGAATAGGCAATTTCAACTTTTCATCCTACTGAAATAATACAGGAAGCAAGAAAGGCTAAATGAGTTGGAGGAAGCAGACAGCAGACCAGAGGAATTGAAAAGGCTACTCGAAAACAAATCTGGGTGCAATAGGTAAGCCATTTGGACGTCCCTAAGCTATGTATCTTGTTGGTGTTGAAACCTCAGCAGTAAAACATATGCTGTAGCATTATTATCGGGGGCACACTGCCCCTCCTCTTAGATTTATTGCCTTTGAGAATCAATATGGTGCTATAAAAACGGGGCACCAGAGCTTGGCAGAGAGGTTCTGTCAAAGCATGATTAAAAGCCCTCCCTAAGCAGACCATATTGTGTTCTAAGGTTCCTTCAAAATCCCATTCTTGGCACAGGTTAATAGGTAAAACCACCAGGGGGTTAAAACAAAACAGTTACATTAACACCCCTCCAACCCTTCTCAGGCTCATGGTGGACTTGGGGGCTGATTTGGATTTCTGAAAGTTGCATTGGAATTGGAGAAGTTTTTAAATACTGCTTTAACAAACATCAGCTTTGAGACTTTGAAAGTTAACTAAACCTCTCAAAGTTGAGTTTTTATCAACTACATTAAAATAGGGCTAATGATTTCTACTGACAAATAGCTCTATAGATTACTGAAATAATGTACAATGCACCTAAAGTATCTAACACATAAATAACGGCAACATTTACTCCTGTATAAACAAAATAACACATAATTTTAATTACATTAATTTTTGAACTGCATTTTTTTTAATTGCAAAAACAATATCTCTTGTGCTCATGTAGAGCTGTGTAGACAATTTTGGAATGTACACCGAAGAGTGAAGCCGCATGATGGTATTGAGCTGTTATCTATATCCTGGTAAATTTTAGAGCCTAGGATTATAAAATTTTTCTTTTATGTCTGAGTTTAGTTATATGGAAGATTGGAAGATGTCTCCTATTATACAAGTCACCGTTTCAGATTTTCATTCCTAGCCTCCAGAACTCAGTTTAGCCGTCCCGGAAAATTGTCTAGGAAAAAAAAAAAAAAAAAAAAAGAAAATCTCATTCCCTTTTGGGAAATGGGTCTCTAGCTTAACGAATACGAATGTTTAACCCTTCTGTTGGAGCTTCAAGGACCGGTCCTGGTAGATCTGGCGCACTGTCCGCAGGCTCCCAGTCCGGAGTTGCGCCTGAGCGGCGGGCCAGGTTCCAAATAGAGGCTGCCGCCTCGCTGCTGGTGTTGGCCGCAGGAAAGGAGAACAGAGATCCGCTTCTAAGCACCCGGGCAGCTACTAGAGAAGGTGGCCCCAGATGTCGTCCACATTTCTCCTTCTAGCTCTTTTCCGTAGACGCTTGAAAATCTATAGTAACGGGTCTCGTTGCCCTTGGATTCATAAATTCGATTTGCAAAACAGGAAAAGTGCCCAGAGCACTGTGCGGAAAGTGACCGAGGCCCTTTGGGGGACCGCTGCGGCGCGTCCCCAGGCGCCCCAAAGCAGCGCGCAGCGCGGGCTCGGATTTCAAAGCTCCGCTAGAGGGTGTGTCAAAGCCTTTCCTCCGCACAGCCCTAACCTGGGATCTTACGCACACCTCCACTCGGTTGTTTTCTGGAACCCAGTGGTCCCAAAGAAGCGCCTACATCCCAGCACAGATCGCAAGAAATGGCCCGAATGTTCAGGCCTCGGGCAATTCCTGTGGCCCCTGGGCCGCACCTCTCAAAACGTCCTTGTCCAATTCCTTTTTTCGTGACTGAAGCAGAGAAGACAACTCCTCAAGGGCTGTGGCTAGAGTTTGTCGTCGGACGGTCTCTGGTAATGTGTGGGTGCGCGCGCCTTGGGCCCGCCCGGAATCTCACGCTCTTGGTGGCAACCAGGAAAGAGATGTGTCCTGAGGCAGTAAAGGGCTGGAAACAGCGGTGCTGTGACGTTAACCCGCCCGATCTCAGGCTTCTAGAGACCAGCAACTGTGGGTGCTCGTAGCCTTCAACGCTAGGCTACACGTCTACATGCCGCGAGCCACTCCGCACCCAGGCTGCACGGTGTGCCCGCTCCAGGCCTCCGCAGGGTCCCACAGCTGGACGCCTGGTGGCCTCCTGAACTTCCCACTTCCCGCACCCAAGTCTCAAAGCCTGCTCATAGCAGCGACCCTTTCTCTCCTCCCTACGGCCACTCTCATCTCCGTTCATCCCCAAGAAGCTCTGGACCACAAAACCAGCCCTCGGTGCCCCTGGCCTCCTCCTGGGCAGGGAAGAACCTGAGCACTAGCGTGGGTCCAAAACACGCTCCAAGAAGTATGAAAGAAGAAAATTCTCTTCTGATCCTGTACACACGGGAACCCAGATCCATTCTTCCCCAAACTCTACACCCCAACCTCCTTTTCCTCCTTCATCCGTGCTCCCACCGTCCTTCTCCAGCCCTCCTCTTGGGTCATCAGAACTTTCCCACTATCAACCTCCCAGCTATTGTGGGTGTTATTTAAAACTTAGGTATCTTACACATTGTGATTTTTTTTGCATGAATTTCGTTTTTAAAATTATTTCATTAAAATGTTTTCTTGATTATTGAGTTTTCTTGGAGCCTTTCTAAATTTGGGGTTCTCGATTTGTCCTGGAACTGTTAAGAATTGGATCGAAATGACGTTGATAATAAGCTGTTGTGCGGGAACTATAGCTTCAAAACGCAAATCTGTAGCTTCGAAAACGGTTGCTTCTGCCACTGTGGCGTGCACTACTAGACTATTAAGTAGGAACCTCCAAGAAGAAAAGAGGCAAGGGCACGCATTGCCTGCTTTGGGATGAAGGGTCTTTTGGCAAGGTTCCCCATCCCGCCCTGGCGGTCTGTGAGCCAGAGTGGAGGCTTAAACATCCGCCAGACAGGCAGCCTAAGGGTCCTTTATGATCTGTGGTTTAAAAATAAACTCAAACTAAAGGAGAACTTTCTTAGAAGAGCAACCACAGGTATCTTACTAGTCCTTCCCTGCGCAAAGTAGCGCCTGTTTGGAGATGTAGCCCTCATAATTTTATAGCAATGGCACATTTTGGGAAGATGATCCAGTCCCAGCCAATAACTATGGCACTCTCCCTTCTGGTGGTGATGGAAGCGTCTTTATACATTTACCAGTCACTTCCCACCTTTGATCTGTAGGAGCCAGAGCCAGCTGTTTGGTGACAATCTGTCCACATTTGTCAGAAAATTTTGGGAGATTAAGAAGAAGACCTTCAGGGAAGTAGCCCTTCCAGGTCTCTGCCACCAACTCCCACAACAAGTCATCCCAGAAGCCAGAGTTGAAGTTCATATTATTCCCAGAAGTGGGAAAATTCACCTGTTAAGGGTTTGGATGCCAATTCATAAATATCAGTGTTAAAGACAACTTAAAGCATACACAAGAACAAAGATGCATGTATCTGATAAAAGAAGAAAAATGCAATGTATTTGCAATATTATTTAGTTTCCGCTCTGGGCTGGATACTGTGTGAAGCCCAGGGAATGGAACAGTGATCAGAACACTAAAATTTCTGCCTTCTGTGACTCCCAGTCTTGTGAGAAACACTGATAATAAACATGTAACTGGATACAAAACACAGAAGTTATGATAAAGATTCAAGGAATGTAGAAGCCGACTTAGAGAATTCAGTCTATTTGTGGGAATTCATTTATACTGGGCTAGGTACTGGCTAGTTGAGGTGGGATGGGGTGCTACTATTTTCATATAACCCCTGCCTATCCAGGGTTCAAAGCCTAACTTGGAGATGTATTTAAAATGCATAAATATAGAAAAAGTACTTTACATTTCCCTCAACATTTTGCTAAAAGAACTCAGGATGAGAGGTATAATGACTTAGTGTTAAATTCATCTAAAGGAGATAAACAATTTTAATAGAAGCCCTTGCAGAGGAAGTGTTGGGGTCTGGGTGCCAGGCTGTGCTGCAGTCCTTTCCACACCTGCAAAATATAGTTACTGATGAGACTACCTATATCAATGAGTTTATTCTATAGTTAAATGAAGCTACATCAATGTAAGAGCAAAGGATTTTTACATTCATTACTATTTGTCAACCTTGGAACTGAGAAGAAGCCTCCTTCTCAAACCAGAGATGATATAAATCAGATCTGATCAAGGAAATGTGTTCAAAATTTCAATGTGAAAAAAAAATGAATTACAGTAGATGGGGTAGAGAGAGAAGATGGGAGGGGAGGGGAGGGGAGGAGAGAGGGGATAGTAGAGGATAGGAAGGGCAGCAGAATACAACATACACTAGTTTGGCAGTATGTAAAAAAGTGGATGTGTAACCAATATGATTCTGCAATCTGTATACAGGGTAAAAATGGGAGTTCATAACCCACTTGAATCAAATGTATGAAATATGATATGTCAAGAGCTTTGTAATGTTTTGAACAACTAATAATAAAAAAATTTTTAAAAATTTCAATGTGTTCACAATTTCAACTCAGCCTTTAAAGGGTCTGAGAAACAACCTTTTCTCTGGCCTCTGTGTGTGTGGTTTTTCAGGAGCTCTGTGATAGGGTTTGATGGAGAAATGCATGTGCTGTTAAGTGGAAGCCAGTAGGCTCCCTGCAGATGCTGGGACAGGAGGCCTCTTCTGTGAACATTCTAGCTAGAATGGCTGAAGACCACAATCTGCCTCACCATTAGATTGATTTTTTTTTGGGGGGGGTCCATTAACTCAATTTATTCTTTGAGGGCATTTGTGTACATTTTAAGGCTAGGATACCAGCTTTTCAATGCATTACAGAGAAGTTTGTTTGGTGTGTGTGTGTGTGTGTGTGTGTGTGTGTGCGCGCGCGCGCTTGCACTCAGTGTGTGCCAGGCTTTGTACTAGAGACTTGCCATGAGATATATAATGTTGATTACAAGTCAGGTAATGTTATTATGTGCATTTCAAAATTGCATGGAATGATGTTCAGAAGGCTAAATGATGTTCAAGGGCTCATGGATAGTTGCAGTGTGGAGACCCTGGTCTGTGTGACCTATATCTGTTCGCTCCTCAGTCTTAACCGTCACCTCATATGATTTCTACTAGGAGGTAGGTTTACTAGATTTTTTTTTTTTTTTTTTTTTTTTTGCTGGGAGGAGGAGGCTTGATTTTCTTGGACTGTTTAAAAGTAGCAGTCTCGGCATCCGAAAACACGTGCATATCTTTGTTTTCTGCCCTCAGGGACCTAAGAATTTGGCCAATCGTGGGCATCTGTGATTCTCAGGTCCAGCGTCCAACTTCTCAGCGAGCAAAGCAGAAGCGAACCAAGTAAGGATCTTTCGCAGTTGCACTTAAACCGCCTGTCCAGCCGGATTTTGGAAATTGTTTTCTTTTCTAAAAGGCATTAGTAAACTGCACATTGAGCTTGGGCAGCAAAGATGTCTGGGATGGAATGAGGAGAAGTGTGTGTGTGTGTGTGTGTGTGTGTGTGTGTGTGTGTGTGTGTTTGGCGGGGGGCGGGGCGGTGAATCTCTCAGGGCTGCGAGAAGTCTACGCGGGTCCACTGCCTGCGGTGCCAGCTTCCAAGTGGCCCGCGTGCTGGCAGGGCACTCCTTGCTGTGGCGCTCGCGGTCTCCGCAAATCCCCGAGTGGTGGAAGAGAAAACCGACTGCCATGGTTCAAAGTCAGCGTTGTCCTTTGCTAGTTATGTGACCGTGGCCTGTCTGTACTTCTCTGAGTCCTAGTTTCTCTAATTGCGAAGGTAGAGGACGCGTGCTTGGTGTGGACCTCATCAAAGGCTGTGCGGAGTGTGTAATGTGATAGATATGCAATGCGTCTTGCGAAGAACCGGGCGCCGGCTGAGCGCTCGGTGAGCGGCCGCTCTAATTAGGGCGATGAGACCGCCGGAGGCAGACACTTCCTCCGCAATGGAGGGGTGCGGACACACCGGGTCAGGGGCTTAAAGGCGAGGTCTCTGTCACAAATCGGGTCTAGGATCCGTTGCCTCCCCGCCCCCAGTCCACTCCATCTTTAGCATCCCTCCTTGGTCCCAGAACTCCACTCTGGATAGACCCAGGCGGCCCAGACTCAAGCGGACGGCTGCACCTTACGCCTGGCTCTAGAGGTGAACTCTGTCAGTTCAGACTTCTCCCAGGCCGACACTGTCCGCGTCCCTGGAGCGACTAAATGGTCTCCGCTCGCAGTGGCCAGGTCTCTCTCGGACCCGCGCGGCCGCTCCTCCGGGACCGGAGGCCTGAGACTGTTTGCAGGGCTCCGGCTGCCGCCACCCCTGTGGCTGGGATGCAGACGCCGGGTTACAGCCCCCGCCACTGCCGGTCCCTGCTCCGTCGGCGCAGTGACGGTGGCGCTGGCGGCGGCGGGGGCCTTCCTTTGGCTGCCCCGCCATTTAATCAGGGCTATTATCAGACTCGGCTTGGAGGATGGCGCCGGCCGAGCTTTACCCCCATTAGCACAGGGCAGAGTGGGGGTTGGGTCCCGAGACCGGCCTGTCCGGGCCGCAGCTGCCGCACTTCTGGGGTATTATGAGAAAGGAGGACGCCCCGGGTCTGGCCGCGGCATGGGCAGTCTCAACCCAGCAGTATCCAGGCTGACATTTTATTAGAATTTTAGTCCCTAGCTCTCCATCTGACGTGGACTACCGTTGTGCAGTTGAGGCATAATCCCTGAATTTTTCTGAATTTTAGTTTTCTCATTTAAAAAATGGTCTGGATAGATATTTAACTGAAGGTTGCGAAGATTAAGATTATACGGAGGATCTAGTACAAATAAATGTTGTTACTACTACCATCGCATTAGAATTTAGCTTTTTAAAAGTCCCTTTTTATTTGTTTAAAAAGAAAGGGGAGGTTTCGGGTTGTGGCTCAGCGGAAGAGCACTCACCTAGCATGTGCAAGGCCCTGGGTTCCATCCTTAGCACCACATAAAAATAAATAAAATAAAAAGGTATTAAAAAACAAAGAAAGAAAGAAAGGGGAGAGAGTGACCAAAGTTAAATGTTTCAAAGAAACAAATTCAGGGATTAAAAACTTGCTGGCTTCCCCACAGCAAATTAGGTTCAGTTTTCACCTTTGCATTTGCAACCTGTGTGACTTCGGACAAGTCATTTCATCTCTCTAAGCCTCATTTGTCTTAGGTGTTGGATAGATGGAGTACTAGCACCCACATCATTAGACTCTGGAGCACATTAAATGAGATGGTATTTGTGAAATTTGACCACATCTTAGACACTCCTTAAGCAAAGGATATTTTCTTTTTGTTATTAGCTAAATATTTTTACAAACCACAAATTTAATACTTAAAAAAGAATCTCCCTACAGTCCTAATCCTATGTGTATATAGGGTGTTCGGGTTTAAGCTTGGAGAAAAGGAGCTGTGAAACACCCACCAGAATCTTCTGGCCTCCAGTTCCCTCTTTGCATTTTCAGTACAATATCCTATTGATGTTTCATTTAAGACAGAAGCCCCGCTTCAAAAGCCCATTTTTATCAAAGGGCTGCTAAAAACAAATTAATAAAACAAACAGCAAACTTGCACTCATAACAACATGGTATTAATCAGTAAAGTGTAATCAGCAAAGCAGGGCTAATTATTAAAGCGACCTTCTAAGTAGTGAATGTTTGTGAATGGTCCTTAAGTGGGATATGCTGGGCATACAGCCCAACCCTGTGGATTGCATGGAGATTCTTCCTGTGCTCAGCTTCAGCCAGGACTGGCTCCAGCTCTCTAGTTCCCCCCAAAGCAAAGTCCTGCTTTGAATTGACTCTCTACCTCTGGCATGTAAAATGAATGGCTCATAATAATGGTTAATGTTTTTCAAGGGCTTGTATGTGCCAGGAGGCAGCCTAAGCAACTTAGCTAGATAATCTGATTTGATTTTCTCCATTTTACAGATGAAGAAACTGGATTCAGAGAGATTATGTAACTTACTCTAAATCACACAGCTAGTAGAGATGGTGGAACATTGGCTTGAACTAATGTCTCTCCCTTTCTCCCAAAGCTCTTATGCCTGGGTCCTCCAACATCATTCATGCTCTACTCTTATGTTCTAAATTCTTATTCTCTAAAAACACTTTGAAACTGATGCAACGCACTGAGTCAGTAGGAAAACAAACACACAAACTCAGAAAGCTCCTCTGCTTCTAAGGAGTTACCTAAGGGTCACTATTAGTCAACATGGCTTCCTATCAGTCCCTCATCTTTGAGCCACCATTTACTCTATTGTAAAAATCATTGCTCACTTCTTATTTTGCACACTTGTTAGTCATATTGAATGACTAACATTTGGTGAAACCTAATGTATGTCAAAACCTGTCGAGATGTTCTTTTATTCATCCTTCAATTTTAAAATAAATTTCATAGATTTTACTTTGTAATAAATATTGTCTACTTTGATAAGCTTTTGCAATAATCCAATGAATCAAATACTTGAAAGTATTTTTAGAAAGAGCTTATTAGAAATTATTACTGTTTATTTTAAATATTTAAAAAGATACATTTCTTAGCATGGTAGTTTTTCAATGTATGGTTCTAGGTCTCCCTGAATTCAGAGCACCTAAAAGTTTTGTGTATGTCTTGGCTCTACTCAGAGTTGTACTCAAGGCCCCTGGGGTTGAGGTGAAAGAGAAAATCTACATTGGAACCAGGCTCTCCCAAGAGGCTGCTGAACTCCTAGTCTTCATGTTACCACAGTCTTCCTTCTGGACACATTTAG